>NC_041381.1:265842223-265965054 GCF_002162155.2 Triticum dicoccoides | reverse complement strand
GTGGTGTCGGTGTCAAAACCGGCGGATCTCGGGTAGGGGGTCCCAAACTGTGCGCCTAAGGCTAATGGTAACAGGAGGCGGGGGACACGATGTTTACCCAGGTTCGGGCCCGAACACGGCATTGCAAGGCGGGTTCCTATTCCGAATACTCCAATGTAGATTTTGAACACAAGAATCGTGTCTGGCTCTGCGAAACAAATTCCACATACCACCGTAGAGAGTACAATATTCCACGAGTCTAATCTGCTGACAACTTTTCATAGCATGACATCACGCTGCGACCCAGTCATTATTCGAACCGTTTTCTCAACCTGCTACTGCACATCTTGCGAGACGGTTTTATTGGCACGTCTTGTCGAAGAAGAGATCGTGTCCCCTTATCACAGGATTCTCATCAATACGGGCGTGAGTAATCCAACCGCTCCATTAGCATGACGCTTGGGGAATAAGTGAGATTCTAGGGCAAGCGGGGAGGCACATGACTGCCGCCTTTATAAAGAGATAATGATTCCCCCTTTTTCACCCACGCCTTCTTCCTCCTCTGCTCATCCATTCTCGTGCTCCAACGCCTAGGCTTTCACCTTCTTCGCAAAAATATTCCAAACATGTCCGGAGCGGAAGGCAAGTGGATGGCCTCCTCAGTTATGAAGGAGGACATCAAGAAGGTTCGGGAGGCCGAATACCTGTCCACAGACATCGCGCATCGGCTTCCGGCCAAAGGGCAGATCATCCCTACCCCGAAACCCTAGGAAAGGGTAGTATTCCTCTCCCACTTCGTCCGCGGGCTGGGATTCCCCCTCCACCCGTTCGTCCGCGGACTAATGTTCTACTACGGGCTGGACCTCCATGATTTCGCCCCCAACTTCATCCTCAACATCTCGGCGTTTATCGTCGTGTGCGAGGCCTTCCTCCGCATCACACCCCACTTCGGCCTATGGCTAAAGACCTTCAACGTGAAGCCAAAGATGGTGAGAGGCCAACAAGCGGATTGCAGAGTCGCCATGGTGGGTAAGATGCCCAATGTCACCTGGCCCGAAGGCTCCTTTGTGGAGACCATAAAGGGGTGGCAATCGGGGTGGTTCTACATCACCGAGTTGCGCGATGCCAACTGGGCGGCGACCCCCGAATTCCGATCCGGCGTCCCCATGCGGCTCACCTCCTGGCAGGAGAAGGGCGTAGCCTGGGGCTCAGTGGAAGAACTGACCGAACTTCAGACATGCATCCAAAATATGATAAGCAAGAAAATCAAGCTCGTTAACATGGTCCAAGTTATGCTCCTCCGCTGGATACTTCCGTGTCAGAGACGGATTTGCAATGAGTTCGACCCGGCCGAACACCAGACGTTGCGAGAGCTCTTCGGCATGACGCACGAAGACATCTGGAAGGTGCTTTTCAAGGCCAACGAGGTACCACCGCCCATAACCGAAGATCGGACTCCACCACCAGACGTTGCGAGAGGTCATATTTGCAAGATATGACTTTTACCAGCACATCCGCGGGAGGAATCTAAGCCTCCATGCCGATCTTACAGGCCTGGGTAGCGACAGCGGAGCAGATTAACTGTCCGGCTCCGCTACCTGAAGATCTAGAAGCGCCTCTTCTAATGAAGATGCTATTTCCGGCGCCCTAAGAGGTGCCGGAGAAGAAGGCCAAGAAGACGGCCGCGGGGACCAGAGAAGGTCTCCGACGCAAGGTTGCATCGAACATGATGTCCGAAGACACCGAGACGCACTCCTCCACTGAAGACGAGGAGGAGGAGGAAGTCCATCCCCCCCTACCGGGCGGAGAAAGAAGAGGAAGGCCGCCACGCATGGGGAGGCCGAGGTGTCCAATAAGGGAAAAACCTTCCTTCCGGAACATTCCACCGCAGCCACCAACAGCGGCGAGGAGTGGGAACCTAGGGTCAAGCCCCTGGCTAAGTCGTAACTTTCCGGACACAATAGTATTTCCGGTACGTTTGCTTTATCGCTTCTTAAGGCGCCAGACGTGCACTTGAAGCTTGGCCAAATCCAGCTTCGAGATATCCTCCTCTTCAAAGGGATCGCTGGACCCGTCGGTGATGAACAGCGAGTCTCTCCCGACAGCCTCCCCCCCAAGGCCGCGAACGACACTGAGGTGTTGTCTCGAAGGATACCAGGCCAAGGGGAGACAGTTCTGGAGTCGCCTCCAGGCGAAACCCCAGTTGCCGGACGCATGGTGGGAAAGACCCCCACGGACTCCGATAATGGGGTCCGCAGCCAGTTTGGCCCCCACCCGAATACGGCTCCGGAAACCCAAGTGGTTCCGCATTCAGGCAGGCAGCCTCTCCCTAAGGAGGGCAAGCCGCCTGTATCGATGACCTCTGTCCATCTAGAGGTACCGGACAGTTTGCTGGAAACGCTTCGCGGCGCTTCCATTGATTAAGAACACCGTACTCTTATGAGTACGGTGAATGAGAAAGTCTGGTCCGCCAAAAGTGGATTGACCGAAGCATGCGCTAGCCTTCTAATAGGCTTTGAGGTAAGAAATAAAATTGTGAGAGAATATCACAGTGTAGATAGTAGCCCCTGATGCTCTATTTGGTGTTCGGAAAGAAAAGCTGAACAGAGGATCAAATAATAGTCGCAGGAGTCTAACATAAGATGTCTATGTAAATAAGCAGGCGTCGCTGCTGGCCGCTGCCGCTCGTACTGCAGAGGTCTCCGGACTAAAGCAGGACCTGGAGCAGACCGAGGGAGATCTCGTCCTCGTGAAGAGGCAGCTGGAGGAAAGTCAAGGTACGTAATACCCTGCCTGTATACTTATGATGGATAAATGGTTTCTGCTGATAAAAGCGTCATGAACTTTTATAGGGGCCACGACCGAAGTGGCGGCCCTTAAGAAGGCGCTGGCCGAGGCCGAAGACAAAGCGGCCAAGGAACGCGCCGCGTGCGAGAAGCAAGAGGCCCGGGTTAGCGAGATCCAACAGGAGCTCCAGGATTTCGTCCAGAAGTACGATTCCTTGGAGTGTGAGTCTAATACTCAAGAGTTCGAGCTTGCCAAGGCCCTCCAGAGTGCACAAGACGCCAAAGCCGAAGCCTAGAAGGCCCTTCAGGCGATCCAGGCGGCCAAGAATATTGCGGCGGGTAAGGCATTTGTTATGCAAAGCAAGCATGTGAAGGAGACATTCTTTTTACTTACCGAAATTTGGAGTTCTCCAGGAGCGTTTGCGGATCTTCCGCACAGCATATCAGATGCCGCGGAGTTCTACCGAGCCGAAGAAGGGAGCTCAACAGAGAAGTTGTTCCGGTCTCAATATCTTGGGATAGAACATCCGATGCCCTTGAGCGACCAGCTGAAGCAACTGGTCGAGCTGCACAAGGCAGACGAGCTGGCCATGAAGGACCTCATAGTCCGGCTATGGCCTGCCGAGCCTATGCCCAGCAGCTACTTCAGACTCGTGAAGCGGCTTCTGAGTGCCTGCCCACGACTTGAAGTCGTAAAACGGTCGGTTTGCATTGAAGGTGCGTGGATGGCCTTTGCCCATGCGAAGGTGCATTGGGCGAAGATGGACGCCACGACGTGGATGACCGAGGGGCCACCGAAGGGCAAGGAGCACCGCCGACCCAAACAATATTATGATAGTGTCCTGAAGGAATCCCGCCTTGTGGCGGAGCAATGTTCAAAGGATGTAATCTTTGAATGAATGCATTCATTTTATCATGTAATATGAAACAAGTTCATTTCCGCAATATAATGCTTGTTGATTTAAAATTTTACCTCCTGTGCGGTCGTTTATAAAATCTGAGGGTTGGCCAGTCGTCTGCTTCTGCCCCCATGTAACTAGTACAGGGGTGTTCGGGATGAATCTAAACACTCTTTGTCCAAGTTTTTTGGTCCTTTCAGGAGGTGTTTAGCGCAACGAACAAGGAATTGGACTATACGGCTTTATCACCCTCACTTAGCCATAGGCGTTCTGTAATTTTAAATTTTGGCGTACCCCTTGTATTCGGAAGGCTGAACTTGGGGCGCTATACACGCCTAAATCGGACAAAGACCGATTCCTCGCATAAAGCAGAAAAAATCTTTAAGGATTTGAAACCTCTGGAACAACGACCAGCTACCGCCGCACCATGACAATCAGTTTTCGGCTTTCTCTACTGAGGTGCTCATCCGGAAGAACCGGGACACAATCGCAGTAGTTCTTCCTTTACTACTCTAGCCGATATAGAGGGACGTTGGGTAGCAAGGACAGGAGTCGGGCAACCCAACTATTGACCCAAGACATGATTCAGAGCTGATGCATATAATTCTATAAGTTTAGGGTGCCGCACAATTGAAAGTGTTCGGACATTCTTGTCGTGTTATGGGGTACACTGAAGCCCCTGGCGAACTGAACGTACCAAAATGTACGGGTGCGATTTGTAATAAACAAAGCAGTCAAGGAAAAAATGAAGTAATAAGCTGACGCTGCAAATTATTTTCCATTGTTATTTAAGTAATGCGTTAAGGCGTATGTATACAAGTAGTGCGATAAGCAAATAGGGCTATTTGACAAGCCCTAACCAAGAGCGAGCTGCGTGTGGGTATGTAAAAAAGGTATAGCGATCGTTAGCAGAGACCACCTGGGGATTCCCTTGTACGTCAAAGCTCCTTGCTTCCTTGGTGTATCCGTACCGTTATGGGTCCGATGATCAGGTTATCGGAAGAGCCTCGAGAAGAGAAGATCCTAAAAGAAAGAAAAAGGTGAAGGTATGTGGATCCCGGTGCGGTTGAGCCGCATTGTGGATCGTGGTCTAGCTGTGCCTCCGTCTATGTCCATGGTATTTTAAGTGAGTAATTATGTACGCGTGGCATGAATTTCACCGCTTGATTAGGGGTAGGACAGAGGCCGAATTGCTAGGTGAGCTCTGGACGGGCCGGACGATCCTGTTGCAGAGTAGTTTAGACTCGCTTGATGGTTTCTGGGGGCTTTATTGCCGAATTTAGGGTCTGTCTAAGGAGGTTGCTCTGTACTTCTGCTGCAAGGGCCGCGGTGTGCTCTTCCGTGCGGAGGGAGCTCTATGTATTTCCATTGACTGTTATAACATCGCGAGGTCCGGGCATCTTGAGCTTGAGGTAGGCATAGTGTGGCACCGCATTGAATCGAGCGAATGCGCTTCATCCAAGGAGTGCATGATAACCACTGCGGAAGGGGACGATATCAAAGATTAACTCCTCGCTTCGGAAGTTGTCCGGGTATCCGAAAACCACTACCAGTGTGATTGAGCCTGTGCAACAGGCTTCTACACCTGGTATGACACCTTTGAAGGTGGTTTTGGTGGGTTTGATCCTTTTAGGGATCAATGCCCATTTTGCGCACTCTATCCTGATAAAGCAGGTTCAGGCTGCTGCCACCGTCCATGAGGACTTGTGTGAGGTGGAATCCGTCAATGATAGGGTCAAGGACCAGCGCGGCTGAGCCGCCGTGATGAACACTGGTCGGATGGTCCCTCCGATCAATGGTGATCGGACAGGAAGACCATGTGTTGAACTTTGGGGCGACTGGCTCCATCATGTAGACGTCCCTTAGTGCGCTCTTCCGCTCCCTGTTGGGAATATGGGTGGCGTATATCATATTTACCATTTTGACTTGTGGGGGAAATTTCTTCTGTCCCCCTATGTTTGGTGGCCGGGGCTCCTCATCATCATCACTATGCGACCCCTTTTCATTGTTTTCGGTGTTTAATTTGCTGGCATGTTTAAATACCCAACATCCTCTGTTCGTGTGGTTGGCTGGTTTATCGGGGGTGCCGTGGATTTGACATGGACGATCGAGTATGCGGTCCAAACTGGACGGTCCCGAATTGTTTCTTTTAAATGGCTTTTTCTGTTGACCGGTCTTGGAGCCACTGAATCTGGCACTGATGTCCGTGTCTTCGGCGTTATCGCCATTGTTGCGTCGGGGCTTGCCATTGCTATCTCTGGCGTCTGAAGTGCCAAGATTTCTTGATGTGTTGTTGCTATGAGCCAACTAGCTATCCTCGCCTGCACAAAAGCAGGTCATGAGTGTTGTAAGGGCTGCCATGGACTTCGGCTTCTCATGGCCGAGGTGTCGGGCGAGCCACTCGTCATGGATGTTATGCTCAAAGGCCGCTAGGGCTTCGGCATACGGGCAGTCGATGATTTGGTTCTTTTTATTTAAGAAACGGGTCCAGAATCGCCTGGCTGACTCTCGGGGCTATTGGGTTATGTGACTTAAGTCATCACCGTCCGATGGTCGCACATAAGTACCCTGAAAGCTATCAAGGAACGCGTCTTCCAGGTTCTCCCAATTGCCAATGGAGTTTCCCGGCAGACTGTTCAGCTAGTGCCGAGCTGGTCCCTTGAGTTTTAGTGGGAGGTACTTGATTGCATGGAGATCATCGCCGCCGGCCATGTGAATTTGGAGAACGAAATCTTCAATCCATACCGCGGGGTCTGTTGTCCCATCATATGGTTCGATGTTTACGGGTGAGGGAGTCCTGGACTAGGGGGTGTCCGGATAGCCGAACTATCATCATCGGCCGGACTCCAAGACTATGAAGATACAAGATTGAAGACTTTGTCCCGTGTCCGGATGGGACTTTCCTTGGCGTGGAAGGCAAGCTTGGCGATACGGATATGTAGATCTCCTACCATTGTAACCGACTCTGTGTAACCCTAGCCCTCTCCGGTGTCTATATAAACCGGATGGCTTTAGTCTGTAGGACGAACTACAATCATACCATAGGCTAGCTTCTACGGTTTAGCCTCCTTGATCTCGTGGTAGATCTACTCTTGTAACACACATCATCAATATTAATCAAGAAGGACGTAGGGTTTTACCTCCATCAAGAGGGCCCGAACCTGGTTAAAACATCGTGTCCCTTGTCTCCTGTTACCATCCGCCTAGACGCACAGTTCGGGACCCCCTACCCGAGATCCGCCTGTTTTGACACCGACATTGGTGCTTTCATTGGGAGTTCCTCTGTGTCGTCACCGACAGGCTCGATGGCTTCTTCGATCATCAACAACGATGCAGTCCAGGGTGAGACCTTCCTCCCCGAACAGTTCTTCGTATTCGGCGGCTTTGCACTGCGGGCCAATTCGCTTGGCCATCTAGAGCAGATCGAAAGCTACGCCCCTGGCCGTCAGGTCAGATTTGGAAGTTTGAACTTCACGGCTGACATCCGTGGGAACCTGATCCTCGATGGATTCGAGCCACAGCCGAGCGTGCCGCACTGTCACGACGAGCATGATTTAGCTCTGTAGCCGGACAGTATCCTGGAGGCCGCACTCGAGTCCGCTCCGATCTTCAATTCGGAGCCGGCTGCGCAGATCGAGGACGGATGGCTAGACACCACCTCGGGGGCTGCAACCTCTACGGCGATAGAGCCGAACACTGATCTTGTCCCTCATGAAGCCCGTGACTCCGAGGTGCCGGACTCCTCGCCGGACTCCGAGCCTCCCGCGCCCCCTCCAATGGAATCTGGTTGGGCGCCGATCATGGAGTTCACCGCTGCGGACATCTTTCAGCACTCACCTGTCGGCGACATCTTGAGTTCGCTAAAGTATCTCTCGTTATTAGGAGAGCCCTAGCCGGACTGCGGTCAGGACGGTTGGGATGCGGACGACGAAGAAATTCAAAGCCCACCCACCACCCACTTAGTAGCCACTGTCGACGATCTAACCGACATGCTAGACTACGACTCCGAAGACATCGACGGTATGGACGACGATGTTGGAGACGACCTAGAACCAGCGCCTACCGGGCACTGGAAAGCCACCTCATCATATGACATATACATGGTGGATATCCCAAAGGATGGGAATGGCGAAGAAACAGCGGAGGAAGACCCCTCCAAGAAACAGCCCAAGCGCCGGCGTCAGCGGCGCCGCTCTAAATCCCGCCACAGCAAGAATGAAGATTCCAGCACCGGAGATAATAACACCCTAGACAGTGCCGAAGACAACCCACTCCAGCAAGATTCAGCACAGGAGGACGGAGACGCCAGCCCCCATGAGAGAGCGGCAGAAGAAGAGGTAGAGGATTATATGCCTCCCTCCGGAGACGAGGCAAGCCTCGACGACGGCTAATCCGTCGTGCCTGGGGATCCCGTCGAACAAGAGCGTTTTAAACGCAGGCTTATGGCCATGGCAAACAGCCTCAAGAAAAAGCAGCAACAACTTAGAGCTGATCAAGATCGGCTAGCCGACAGATGGACTGGAGTCCTCGCGGCCGAAGAGCATGAGCTCGAACGCCCCTCCAAAAGCTACCCTAAACGCAAGCTGCTCCCCCGATTAGAGGAGGAGGCATATGAACCTGCATCACCAGCAGACAATACGGCTGACCGACCACCCCGTGGTCGCGATAGAGAGGCCTCTAGGCCCTTCACTAGAACCGTACCCCCGCATCACTCGAAAAGCACAAGGCCACAGGGGAACGCTCCGGACATGCGAGATATATTGGAGGATAAGGCAAGACAATCAAGATCGATCTATGGATCGCGTGGGCGCCCCATGATACGTGACGACAACCGTCGCGCTGGACACAGTAAGTCCGGCCGGGCCGAACAAAATAGACAAAGCTCTTTTGAGCTCCGTCGTGATATCGCCCAGTACAGAGGCGCCGCACACCCACTATGCTTCACAAATGAAGTAATGGATCATCAAATCCCCGAAGGGTTTAAACCCGTGAATATTGAATCTTACGATGGCACAACAGACCCCGCGGTTTGGATCGAAGACTATCTCCTTCACATCCACATGGCCCGCGGTGATGATCTTCACACCATCAAATATCTCCCACTCAAGCTTAAAGGACCAGCCCGGCATTGGCTTAACAGCTTGCCAGCAGAGTCAATTGGGAGTTGGGAAGACCTGGAAGCCGCATTCCTCGATAACTTCCAAGGCACGTATGTGCGACCACCAGATGCTGACGACCTAAGCCATATAATTCAGCAGCCAGACGAATCACCCAGACAATTCTGGACACGGTTCTTAACCAAGAAAAACCAAATCGTCGACTGTCCGGATGCGGAGGCCCTCGCGGCCTTCAAACATAACATCCGCGATGAGTGGCTTGCCCGGCACATGGGACAGGAAAAGCCGAATTCCATGGCAGCCCTCACATCACTCATGACTCGCTTTTGCGCGGGTGAGGACAACTGGCTAGCACGCAACAACAACCTCAGCAAAAATTCTGGCAGTCCGGATATCAAGGACCGTAATGGCAGGTCGCGTCGCAACAAAAAAAAACGCTGCATTAACGGTGATAATAGTGAAGATACGGCAGTTAATGCCGGATTCAGAGGCTCTAAACCCGTCAGCGGAAAAAGCCATTCAAAAGAACTACTCCGGGTCCATCCAATTTGGAACGAATACTCGACCGCTCGTGCTAGATACACGGCACCCCCGAAAAGCCAGCCAACCACACCAACAGGGACTGTTGGGTATTCTAGCAGGAAGGAAAATTAATTGCCGAAAACAATGACAAGGGGCTGCATAGCGATGACGAGGAAGAGACCCGACTGCCGAACAATAGAGGACAGAAGGGTTTCCCCCCACAGGTGCGGACGGTGAACATGATATACGCAACACACATACCCAAAAGGGAGCAGAAGCGTGCACTCAGGGATGTATACACGATGGATCTAGTTGCCCCGAAGTTCAATCCATGGTCCTCCTGCCCGATCACTTTTGATCGAAGGGACCACCCCACCAGCATCCGCCACGGCGGATTCGCCGCATTGGTTTTAGACCCAATCGTCGATGGATTACACCTCACCAGAGTCCTGATGGACGGCGGCAGCAGCCTAAATCTGCTTTATCATAATACAGTGCGCAAAATGGGAATAGACCCCTCAAGGATTAAACCTACCAAGACGACCTTTAAAGGCGTCATACCAGGTGTAGAAGCCAATTGTACAGGCTCAGTTACACTGGAAGTGGTCTTCGGATCCCCGGATAACTTCCGAAGCGAGGAGTTAATCTTCGACATAGTTCCGTTCCGCAGCGGCTATCATGCTCTGCTCAGACGTACCACATTTGCAAAGTTCAACGCGGTGCCGCACTACGCATACCTCAAGCTCAAGACGCCAGGCCCTCGAGGAGTCATCACGGTCAACAGAAACACTGAACGCTCTCTCCGAATGGAGGAACATACGGCAGCTCTTGCGGTAGAAGTACAGTGCAGCCTCTTAAGGTAATTCTCGAGTCCGGCCATTAAGCGACCGGACACGGCTAAACGCGCCCGGAGTAACCTACAACAAGATCACCTGGCACGTTCCGAGCACGCGTAGTAGTGTGGCCCCAACCCCAGCCCCTGCAAAACGTCCAGACAGGTCCTTCGCATACACCATTACGTTTTGGAGATACCATGGGCATGGGGAGAGGGGCACGACCACGATAGGCCCAGAATGCGGCTCAACCACACTAGGGGCTCTCAAGTGTGTCGTTCTTTTTTTTCTTTTTCCTTTTTATTTTTACCCACAGGACTCCATTCGTTAGAGGCCCTGTCCGGCAGCAGACCTGCCGAACTCACGATGCAACAGCCAGGGAAGGAGAAAGGCTACAACGAATATCCAGGTAGTCTCCATTACGAGCATTAAATCTGTTTTATACACCATTCCACAGCCTACCCCTGGAGGGGGACATGTTTAATAGTCCCATCCCTTGCTTATCGCACCATTTGTATCGTTCTGCATTCACAGAAGTTTTTCTTGAATAAGTAATGCAACACCTTTTTGCTTCCAATTGCATTTCTTTCTTATACATATGTTCATTTATGACATGTTGCATCCGTACATTTTGGTACGGCTAAATACACCAGGGGCTTATGTTTCCCGCATCATGGTGTGATAACTCCGAACACTTACACAAGTGCGGCACCCCGAACTTATAGCATTATATGCATCGGCTCCGAATCATGTCTTGGGTCAATAGTTGGGTTTGCCCGGCTCCCATGTTTTGGTACCTTAAGTTCCGTTGTATCGGCTAAGGTAGCACTGGGAGAACCACTGCGATTGCGCCCCAGTTGAGCTGGGCGAGCGCCTCAGTGGAGAAAGCTAAAACTGACCGTCATGATGAGGCGAGAGCTGGTCGTTGTTCGAGAGGTTTTTTGCGCGTCCCTAAAGACTTATGCCGCTTAGAGCGAGGAGCCGGCTTTGTCCGGCCCAGGCGTGGATAGCGCCCCAAATTCGACCTTCCGAATACTAAGGGCTTCGCCGAAATTTAAAATTATAGAATTCTATGGCTAAGTGAGAGTGTTCAAGCATTATAAGTCTGGTTGCCTTGTTTGTTGTGTTGAGTGCCTCCCTAGATGGACCCAAAAATGGGAACAAGAGTGCTCAAATTTATCCCGAACACCCCAGCACTCGTGGCATGGGGGCTGAATCCGACGACTTGCCATCTCTCAAATTTGATAAACAGCCGCACAAAAGGTAATATTTTAAATTAACAAGCGTTGCTTAGCGCATATGAACTAAGTTTTCAGCACACAGGATAGCAAAATGCGAGTCTACTCAGATATTACATCTTTGGAGCACTCACCCGCAATAATGCGGGCACCCTTCAGGACACTCTTATAATACATCTCGGGCGTGCGATGCTCCTTGTCCTACGGTGGCGCGTTCGTCACAAGCTTCTGAGCATCCATCTTGCCCCAGTGCACCTTTGCGCGGGCAAGGGCCCGACGGGCACCTTCAATACAGGCGGAGTGCTTGATGACTTCAACCCATGGACACGCATCCACCAGCCGCCGCACCAGGCCAAAGTAGCTCCCAGGCATGGCCTCCTTAGGCCATAGCCGAACTATGAGGCCCTTCATGGCCTATTCGGCCACCTTGTGAAGCTCGACCAGCTGCTTCAGCTGGTCGCTAAGGGGCACCGGATGTCCGGCCTCAGCATACTGAGACCAGAAGACCTTCTCCGTCGAGCTCCCCTCCTCGGCCCTGTAGAAAGCGGCAGCATCGGACACGCTGCGGGGCAGATCTGCGAACGCTCCTGGAGAGCTCCGAATTCGGGTAAGTGATAGGTAATTCACACTCACATGCTTACTTTGCATGAAAAATGCCTTACCCGCCGCTATTTTCTTCAAAGCCTCGACTTCCTGGAGGGCCTTATAGGCTTCTGCCTTAGCGGCTTTGGCACTCTCAAGAGCCGTTGCAAGCTCGGACTCTCGAGTCTTCGAGTCACGCTCCAAACTCTCGTGTTTTTCCACGAGAGCCTGGAGCTCTTGCCATACCTCCGCCACCCGCGCCTCCTGCCTCTCTCGCTCGGTGCATTCCGCGGCCGCATTACATTCGGCCGCGGACACCGCCTCCTTCAGGGTCGCCACCTCGCTTGTGGCCCCTGCAATACCCACGTTATCCATGTCATTCTTCTTGCAACCAAAATCATTTTCTGTAAGGTACATTTTTAATAAGGTGTTACTCACCTTCATTGTCCTCGAGCTGCTTCTTGGCATAGCCGAGCTGGTTCTCGGACCGCTCGAGGCTTTGCTTCAAAGTATTGACCTCCGCAGTCAGTGTGGTAGAGGTCAGCAGCACAGCCTGCAATCCCATATTAACATATTTTTTATGACTCCTGCGTATATATTTTTGGATCCTCAGTCCGGCTTTTCTTTCCGAACACCGAACCGAGCATCAGGGGCTACTGTCTATGCGGTACTATTTTAAAGATATCGAAATTCTTACCTCAAAGCCTGTTAGAAGGCTGCTGCAGGCTTCGGTCAGCCCGCTCTTGGCGAGATGAACCTTCTGAATCACCACACTCATAACAGTGCGGTGTTCCTCTTTGATGGAGGCGCCATTGAGCGCCTCCAGCAAGCTATCCGGCGCCTTCGATCGGATGGAGGCTGCCGGCGTCACGGTCTTGCCCTTCTTACGAAGGGGCCGCCCGCCGGACTCCGGAGCCACTATGGGTTTCGGGGCCGAGTCCGGTGCAAAGTCCGGGAGGTTGTTCTGCGACACCTCAGGGGCCTCCTCCTCCTGGTCGGTCCCTTCCCGGGATCCCACCTCGGCATCGTCCGCATCACGGGGGGTGGAGGTGGTCGGAAGGGAATCCATATCCGACGCACCCAAGGACCCGCTCGACGAAGCAGGAAGATCATCCTTGGCCGGACTGCAGGGTTGTATGCGGCATTAGAAAGACACCATGTGGCGAAAAGAAAAATTATAAAGTTATTCGGGAGTCCGGATACTTACGATCTTGCCAGGGGCTTGGCCCTTGGGGGCCAATCCTCGTCGTCGTCGCCGGCGTTGGCAGAGCAGTCCGGGGGAAGAATCCTTCCCTTCTTGGACCCATCGGCCTCCCTCGTTGGGGAGGCCTTCCTTTTTTTCCCTCCCCCCGCTGGGGGAGAGGCTTTCTTCTTCTCCTCCTCTCCTTTGTGGGAGGAGTCTACCTCGGAGTCATCATCCGATAACACCTGAAAACGGGAACTCTTACGAGTGCCCGTGGCCTTCTTCTTGGCCTTCTTCTCCGGCACCACGTGGGGTGCCGGAGCCAGCAGCCCCGTTAAGTGGGCGTCCGCTGGGTCCTCTGGTAATGGGGTCGGACAGATAGTCTGTTCGGCCTTCTCCAGCCAGTCCTGTCAAAGGAGAGGGAGTTTAGATCCCGCATAGAGTCAAACTATGGAAAACAAGCGTCCCGTAATGGGTGCGGGGGCCTCGGTACCCTTAAACAACACCCTCCAGACGTCTTCGTATGTAGTGTCGAAGAGCCCGCTCAAAGTCTGGTGCTGCACCGAATCGAACTCCCACATATTGAAGCCCCGTCGTTGGCACGGGAGAATCCGGCGGATGAGCATGACCTGGACTATGTTGACAAGCTTGAGCTTCTTGTCCACTAGCTTTTGGATGCAGGCTTGGAGTCCGGTCAGCTCCTCCGAATCACCCCATGTCCGACCGGTCTCTTTCCAGGAGGTGAGCCGTGTGGGGATGCCAGATCTGAATTCGGGGGCCGCTGCCCATTTAGGGTCACGCGGCTCGGTGATGTAGGACCACCCAGATTGCCACCCCTTAATGGTTTCCACGAAGGTGCCCTCGAGCCAAGTAACATTGGGCATCTTGCCCACCGTGGCGCCTCCGCACTCCGCTTGGCTGCCCTTCACAACCTTCGGCTTGACACTGAAGGTCTTGAGCCACAAGCCGAAGTGGGGCTGGATGCAGAGGAAGGCCTCACACACGACGATGAACGCCGAGATGTTGAGGATGAAATTCGGGGCCAGATCATGGAAATCCAGGCCGTAGTAGAACATGAGCCCCCGGACAAAGGGATGGAGTGGGAAGCCCAGTCCACGGAGGAAATGGGGAAGAAATACTACCCTCTCATGGGGCCTGGGGGTGGGGATGAGCTCTCCCTTGTTGGGGAGCCGGTGCATGATGTTGCTGGACAAATATCCGGCGCTGTGCACCTTCTAGATGTGTCCCTCCGTGACGGAGGTTGGCATCCACTTGCCTCCCACTCCGGACATAGTTGGAAAAGGTTGAGGTGAGTTGTGCGGACTTGGGCGCTGGAGCTCGAGTTCACGGAGATGGATAAGCCAAGGAGGAAGAAGGCATAGGTATAAGGGTTGGATCTTTATCCCCTTATATGGGCGGACAAAAACATGTGTCCCCACCGGCCTGATAAAACTCGCTTATCTCCCAAGCGCCGCAATCAATGGCGCGGTTGGGTTACCCATGTCCATATTGATGGGAATCCCGGAATAAGGGGAACACGATCTCTACTTCAACAAGACGTGCCAAGGAAACCGCTTCGCTAAACGCGCTGAGGTGGTACAATAAAAACAATTCGAGTAAAGGCTTGGTAGTGGTGTGACGTCACGCCACCAAATACGTCAGCAGATTGAACATTGTGTGAATATTATTCTCTCTATGGTGGTACGTGGAATTTATTTTGCAGAGACGGACACTATCCTGGTGTTCACAATCTTCTATAAATTATTCGGAGGAGGAACCCGCCTTGCAATGCCGAAGACAATATGCGCGCCGGACTCGTCGTCATTGAAGCCTGGTTCAGGGTCTACTGAGGGAGTCCTGGACTAGGGGGTGTCCGGATAGCCGAACTATCATCATCGGCCGGACTCCAAGACTATGAAGATACAAGATTGAAGACTTCATCCCGTGTCCGGATGGGACTTTCCTTGGCGTGGAAGGCAAGCTTGGCGATACGGATATGTAGATCTCCTACCATTGTAACCGACTCTGTGTAACCCTAGCCCTCTCCGGTGTCTATATAAACCGGATGGCTTTAGTCCGTAGGATGAACAACAATCATACCATAGGCTAGCTTCTAGGGTTTAGCCTCCTTGATCTCGTGGTAGATCTACTCTTGTAACACACATCATCAATATTAATCAAGCAGGACGTAGGGTTTTACCTCCATCAAGAGGGCCCGAACTTGGGTAAAACATCGTGTCCCTTGTTTCCTGTTACCATCCGCCTAGACGCACAGTTCGGGACCCCCTACCCGAGATCCGCCAGTTTTGACACCGACAACGGGTTTAAACACTTTTGGGAATTCATGATCCATTACTTCGTCAGTGAAGCATAGGGGGAGTGCGGCGCCTCTATGTCGGGCTACATCCCGACGTAGTTCCGATGAATCTGGTCTGCTGTATGGGGCCCGGACGGATTTGTATGTAGTATAGCCGGCGTGGCGGTCGTCGTCACGCGTTGGGGCGCGCCCCAGCGATCCGTAGATTGATCTTGACTGTCCTGCTTTATTTTCCAACTCGTCTCGCAGGTCATGCGTGTAGCCCCGGGCCTTCGTGTTTCTATTTGTTTGGCAACGGGGTGCGGGCTGGTGTTCAGACTGATACACCGCTTTGTCTCGGCCACGAGGTGGTCCGTCGGCCGCATCCTGCGCTGGTAGTATAGGCTCTAGTGCCTCGTCCTCGAGTTGAAGTAACAACCTGCGCTTCGGGTAACTTTTGGTTGCGCGCTCGAGTCCATATTCCTCGGCCATCAGGACCTTAGTCCATCTATCAATGAGCAAATCTTGATCAGCTTGAAGCGGCTGTTGTTTTTTCTTCAGGCACTTTGCAGTGGCTATAAGCCGGCGCTTGAAGTGCTCCTGCTCGACGGGATCCTCAGGCACGGTAAATTCTTTGTTGCCGAGGCTCACCTCATCTTCGGAGAGAGGCATGTAATTGTCATCCTCCGAGTCTTCATTCATGGCCTGTTCATCGGGGATAGCTTTCCTGTCCTCCCGTCCGGCCTGTTCGAAGCTTGGATGGGCGGGATTGTTTTCGTGTTAGGCATCATCAGGAGTGCTATTATCTCTTGTGCCGGTATTGCCGTTTCTACCCTGGCATGGTTTAGACCGGCGCCGCTGACGTCGGTGCTTCAGCTTTTTCTCGTGAGGATTATCCTCTGTTGCATCCTTTTGATCCTCGCCATTGTTTTCTTTGGGTGTGTCCTCCATATATATGTCATATGATGAGGTGGTTGTCCAGCGCCCTGTGGGCGGTGGTTCCTGTTCTTCTCCGAACTTGTTGTCCATACCGTTGATGTCTTCAGAGTCGAAATTAGGCATGTCGGTTAAGTCGTCGACAACGGCTATTAAGTGGGTGGTGGGTTTGTAATGAATTCCTTTGTCGTCCACTTCCCACTCAAGCCAGACATAGTTCGTCCAAGAGTCTACCGACAAGGAGAGAGATTTTAATGAGTTTAGCACGTCGCCCAAGGGCGAGTGCTGAAAGATGTCCGCGGAGCTAAACTCCAAGATCGGCGTCCCGTTAGATCCGATGGGCGCGGATACACGCGGTTCGGAGTCTATGGTGTGAGACGAGTCCGAGGGCCCGATGACACAGACCTCATTGGAAGTGAAATCTGTATTCGGCTCTATCGCCGTTGAGTGTGCGGCTTCCATGGTGGGGTCCATCCTCCCATCCTTGGGTGGCACGATCTGCACTGGATCTAAAGCCAGGGCAGATGCAGGTGAGATCTCCTGAACACCGTCGAATGGCAGATCTAGGTCATGCTCATCGTGGCTGTAAGGTGCACCTGTTATGGGCTCAAACCCGTCGAAGATCAAGTTTCCGCGGATGTCGGCTGTGTAGTTCAGGCTTCCAAACCCGACCTGATGGCCAGGGGCGTAGCTATGGATCTGCTCCATATGGCCAAGCGAGTTGGTCCGCAGTGCGAAGCCGCCAAATACGAAGATCCATCCGGGGAGGAAAACCTCACCCTGGACCACGTTGTTGTAGATGATTGAAGGAGCCATCAAGCCTTACAGTTACGACACAGTGGAACTCTCAATGAAAGCACCAATGTCGGTGTCAAAACTGGAGGATCTAGGGTAGGGGGTCCCGAACTATGCGTCTAAGGCTAATGGTAACAGGAGGCGGGGGACACGACGTTTACCCAGGTTCGGGCCCTCTCTATGGAGGTAATACCCTACTTCCTGCTTGATTGATCTACCACGAGATCGTAAAGGCTAAACCCTAGAAGCTAGCCTATGGTTATGATTGTTCTTGTCCTACGGACTAAACCCTCTAGTTTTATATAGACACCGGAGGGGGCTAGGGTTACACAGAGTCGGTTATAGGGAAGGGAATCTACATATCCGAATTGCCAAGCTTGCCTTCCACGCAAACGAGAGTCCCACCCGGACACGGGACGAAGTCTTCAATCTTGTATCTTCATAATCCATCAGTCCGGCATAAGCATATAGTCTGGCTGTCGGAGGACTCCCTAATCCAGGACTCCCTCAGGAGGCGGGAGCGCTGGACGACAGAAGGGCTGGCCGGCTGCGGGGGTTGGGTCTAGGGAGTGGGTATGGCCGGCGGCAGCTACAATAGCGACATAGGAGAGAGGCGGGCACGCGGGGGGGAGAGAGAGAAGGAGAGAGAGGGGGACAGCTCGACCCGTTAAGTGGGCCTTCTTTGTCGTCTGTTAGCAGACGGCAAAGAGGGCCACCGTTATGGCTGGCCCACGTCTCCTCTTTGCCGCCCGCAAGCGGACGACAAAGTACTAACATTGTCGTCTGCTAGTAGACGGGAAGGTAGTCACCTCTTTTGCCATCTGCTAGCGGACGGCAAAGAATCTGACCTAGGCACGCCGTGCCCTGTGGGGCCCACCTGGCTCTTTGCCGTCTACCTTCTAGCTCTTTGTCGTCAGCTGGCCGACGACAAAGAAGCAGCTGACGGCAAATAGCATTTTTGCCATCTGCACTTTCTTTGTCGTCCGCTTTGTGGAAGCGAACGGCAAAGAGCCTCTTTGCCGTCAGCTGGCAGACGGCAAAATGCCAAATTCCAATAGTGTCCATATGGGCCAGGTGCTTACTTTTGCTAAGTTCTTACAACTCTCGTTCTTGAAACTATTGGTTTTTGAGTTGTAACACTTAAACTTGATGGTCGTCTGCCACTTTTACTGCTACCTTATGATGCGATGATAATCCCGCATGAAGTCATTCTGCAGACGCCCATTTCTCATTATGCATGTCATTATCTTCATTACTTTTATATATGCATGATGAATTGTCTTCATAATTTAAGAAGATCTCCATAAAGCAAAACCTGCCATGTGCAATTGCATTCAAAAGCAAATTACTTATATGCTCATCTTTAGGGGGGGCCTCTTTCAACCTATGAAGACAATGCCTATGTAATTAGACTTTCACATACTTTTATCCCCGTTGGAAAACTTCAACCAGTTTGTCTCCAGTCACCAAAAAGGGGGGGATTGTAAGTGCATCTAGTGCCACCCCTAGTTGGTTTTGGAGTATTAACGACAAACACGGTTGAGGGACTAATGTGGTTGTGAGAATTGTAGGACAATACAAGTACTCCCTCAATTATTTGGTTTACCTACCAGAGATGACCCCTAAAATGTATGAAGACATTGAAGACAATGGTGGTTCGTGAAGACATTCACCATGAACATAATGACCCGTGAAGACATTCACATGAAGACTATGGAGTGCGAAGACATAGTTTCTGTTGTAGTTTCCTTTTCTTCTTTATTGAGTCATAGGAACGACCGAACTATTAAGTGGGGTCCAAGTGAACAAATTCAGATGACTGAAGTGATGCTCAACCAAAATCCTATGTCTTCGAGCGAAGTCAATGAGAACAAATCTTATCCAGAGTTGGATGAGTAAGCTTTGCTTGTAGCCCAAGCAAAGCTACCACGTCTGTTTGAAGTCCAACCGTTGGAAACATGTCGATTCCTTAGTGACCCAGGGTCATTTCCGTCATATCAGGTCGGGTTGCCTCCTGGCTATAAATAGCCCACCCCCTACACCATAAATTGGTGGCTGCTCAGAGTTATTGCACGACTTTTGTCTTTTGGGAACAACCCACCTCCGAAGTCTTTGAGAGAGAGAGATCCTTGCGAGGACAAAGCCCAAAACACATAGAGCCAAAAAGTGTTAGGCATCACTGAAGTCTTTCTGTCCGCGTGACCTGAAGACTTGTTACACTTGAGGACTGTGCATCCTCTAGCTGGTTAGGTGTCATGTTATGAGGATCCAAGTCATTGTGGATCGCCGGTGAACGGAGTCTATGATGGTTCGGAAGTCTACCTTGAAGACTTACCAGAGTGATTGGGTGAGAACTGGGTGTCCTTAGTTCAAGGGGAATAAGGTGAAGACATAGTCTTATGAGTTCAATCTCAGCCTCCAAACCAGACGTACAGTTGTCACAGCAACTGGAACTGGTCTACCAAGTCCTTGTCTTCACCAAGCTACTGGTTCTATCCCCTACCTTCCTTACATTTCAGTTTGTCTTCGTGAAGTCATTGCTTGCTTGCCTGATATGTTTGTCTTCATCGTGTGAAGACTATTACCTGTTTGGCTTCATTCTGTCTACCATTCCGATCCATACTACATAGCTGCTATTAGTCTTCGTGCTTTGACTATATTGCTCTCTTGACTATTTCTTGTCTAGTGTAGTTTATCTTCCGCTGCATATCATATAGGATCATATTAACATTTTGTCTTCAAAGACCTCGTGTTTTTAAGACTTTCATAAAAATCTCCTATTCAACCCCCCCCCTCTAGTCGATAACTAGCACTTCCAGTCAGTTCATTTCCAAGTCTACCGAGCGTGCCTTGTTGTTCTTCAAGATCTTGAAGAAGGCAGGGCCAATGAGATGGAACCCCGAGGCAGAAGCAGCGCTGCAGGACTTGAAAGCTTATCTTTCCTCTGCTCACACATTGGTTGCTCCTAAACCACAAGAGTCGTTGCTGCTATACTTAGCGGCATCAATTCAAGTGGTTAGTGCAGCACTGGTGGCGCAGCGGGAAGTAGACGAGGGAGCAGCTCCATCTACTATCCTTCCCGGAAAACAAACTGAAAGGTCATGACAAGATTGGGTACAGACCAAAGAGAAGCTGAGCAAGCTAGTAGTAGCAGTTCTGAAGCCATGGCAAAGAAGAAGGTAGTGTAGTGGCCAATGTACTTTGTCAGTTCCCTATCACAGGGGGCTTGGTCAAGGTACTCTGGAGTACAAAATCTGATCTTCGGCGTCATCATGGCCTTAAGGAAACTACGTCACTACTTCCAAGCCCACGAGATCACAGTTGTCACCCGTTTCCCACTCCAGTGCATACTGAGGAGCCCTGAAGCTACCGGTAGGATAGTTGAGTGGGCACTGGAGCTGTCAATCTTTGGCCTAAAGTACGAAAGCACCTCAATCATTCAGACAGAGCACTGGCAGAATTCATTTCAGAATGGACGCCCACTCTAGATGAAGAGACACCAGAAATAGTTATTGCTGGCAAGGAGGCGCCTCACGAGCAGTTCATATATTTTGACAGTGCCTTCTCGTTACAAGGCGCATCGGCTGGCATGCCCCTTGTCGCACCTACTGGAGAACACCTCAAAATATGTGGTACAAACGCATTTTCCCCAGGAGAAAGCCACCAACAACACTGCCAAATATGAGGGGCTCCTTGCCGGGATCAAGATTGTGATAGAGTTGGGAATCAAGAAGCTGATCATTCATGGAGATTCATAGCTTGTGGTGAGACAAGTTCACAAGAATTACCAGAGTCCATTGATGGAAGCGTACGTCGAGGAAGTGAGAAAGTTGGAGGAACACTTTGATGGATTGCAAACAAAGCACGTACCACATGTAGAGAACAGCATAGCTGATTATTTATCAAAGTGTGCAACACAAAAGCTCTCTGTGGAACCAGGGACTTTTGTCCTTCACCTGACTTAGCCTTCAGTGTCTCCGTTGATGATGGTCAAAAACAAGAGGAAGTTGGACTCCGGCAAGTCTCTCCCGACAGGATCCTCCGAGGCTGCGGGTAGAGAGGCTACCAGGAACAACCCCACTTTTCCTGGTGAGCTGCACTCCTCCGCAGAACCACAAGTTCTTGCGGTCGAGGTAAGCGCTCCCACTAATGAGGAGGTGCAGTTTGTCCTAGTTGTCGAGCCTCGAGTTCCAACTTCGGCACGACACATTCTCCACTAGCTTCAAACAGGAGAACTTCTCGAAGAGCAAGACGAAGCTGGAACAAAAGCCCGACGGTCCAGTATGTACCAGTTTGTCGATAACACCCCATACAGAAGAAGGCCGAACGGTGTGAAATTGAAGTGTATTTGCCGGGAAGAGGGGCTGGAACTGCTGGCTGAGATACACAAGGGCGTGTGTGGATCCCATATTGGATCAAGGGCCATGGTTGGGAAAGCTTTCCAACAAGGACTCTACTGGCTCATGGCCCTCCAAGATGCAATTGAGCTAGTCACTAGATGTGAAGCCTGCTAGTTCCACTCCAAGAACATCCATCAACCTGCTCAAGCTCTCCAAACGATCCCTTTGTCCTGGAAATTTTTGGTCTTGGGGCTCGACATCTTGGTCCCCTTTCCCCGTGCAACTGGGGGCTTTGAATTCTTGTAGGTTGCAATTGACAAGCTTATAAAGTGGCCGGAAGTAGAGCCAAAGAGGAAGGTGACTGCACAATCAGCTATCAAGTTCTTGGAAGGATTGGTGTGCCATTTTGAAGTATCCACCAAAGTGATTACCAACGACGGCACCCAATTCATGAGCCGCGCCTTCATGCAACATGTCCAAAACCTTGGAATCAAGGTCTCTTTCACTTCTGTTGCTCATCCTTGGAGCAACGAGCAAGCTAAATGGATGAATGCTGAGGTGCTGTGTGGGCCAAGACAAGAACTTTTGATAAGTTGAAGAAATGTGGCAGACGCTAGATTGACGAGCTGCCGGTGGTTCTTTGGTCCCTCCGTACGACACCAAATCGAGCCACCGGCCAGAATCCCTTCTCCCTAGTATATGGGGCAGAAGCAGAGCTCCTCGCGGAACTCATATACAGGTCATCTCGAGTACTTGCCTACAACGAAGTAGAGCAAGAGCAGCACTGACATGACGATGCCGTGCTCCTTGAGGAGGATCGTCTTCGGGATGCTGTACATGTTGCATGCTACCAGCAAGCCTTGCGCCGCTACCATAGCCGCGGAATTCATGCCCAGAGCCTTGAGGAAGACGACCTTGTCCTTAGGAGTAATCAATCCGCCAAGGGTTCCAACAAGATGACGCCAAAGTGGGAAGGCTCTTACCGGGTAGTACGGGTCACCAGACCTGGCGCGGTCGATCTGGACATCAATGATGGCATCAAGTTACAAAATCATGGACCATTGAGCATCTTTGCAAGTTCTACCCATAAAGTGCGACTGCCAGGCGCAGTCCTGGCAGCCACCTTTTGTGCAAGCCTTGCCGATGTGCATGTAACCCTTTGTACAAAGCCAGGCGCATACCCTGTGCAAAGATAATAAAACAAAGCACATGCGCCCTAAAAACTTGCATGCATGTCTAGTTTGAGCATATATTTTTGTTAGGATTATAACAATGCTTAGCATGAACTGGTAATCCTTTACAAAGATACTTCATATAGCCGGTTTCTCCCTTGTGCTTCTTTGGTTCACAACTTACACCGTGGGTAAATCTCCCGAAAGGAAAAGTGAAGGGAGGTCCAGCACGTCGATCTCTGACAAGCCTACTACTGCCGGGAATGATAAGAAGAACAACAGACATAGTTTAGGTCACTCCACCATCCATCATGTACTTCTGTATGAAAAACTTGAGTATGAGGAAACCTAATCACTCCTATATTCGTGCTCCTATCCTTCTTGATCGAAAATCCTTTCGATCAAAGGATGGTTGAAGTCACAGTTGAAAGGAGCTGACAAGGGCCTACTCCTATATTCGCTCCTACCCTAGCATAAAGGTGTAGTAGTAGTAGGGGAAGGAACTAGCAAGATATGCTGTCGAGGAACATTGTTTACTTGAAAGTATTGAGGATCCATTCCTTAGCATGGATGTTGTACATGCACAAATGTACCCGGCAAGCTCTCTTTTTCATTAATACACTAGTAAACAAGTGCAAACCATACAGAGTACAACCATGGATAGAGGACTACATATTTTTGATTAAAGATTGGAAAATGCCTACATATTTGAGATTGAAAAAAGATAAGTGCCCCGTAATCCCTTTCTTGTCCCTCTCCTACTACGAACTACAGTGGGAGGTGAAGAGGGCAAAAGGAGTTCCTGGGCAGAAGCCCAGCCTGACCCCATCAGGGCCCGTAGGACGCAGCCTGACAAGATCGGGAGTGACGGGGGCGAAGATGACGGACGGACAAAGCGGTTAGGCGATGCCCTGGTCACCACCGCCAGAACTAGAGGGACATGAAGGAGGAGCAACAACAGGGAAGACAAAGATGAAGCCCACGGGGAAGCCTGCCGGAGACACAGCTAGAAGAATGCTCGAGGAGGCGGAGGTATCCACACCCAACACCCTAGCAAATCGCTCTGCCGGGGGAAGAAGACCCAGGTGCATATGATGGTGCCACCACCGCCCTCCTAACAGTGATGGTGCGACTTGCACTCAGCTAGAGCTCGAGCCGCCGTCCTCCTGCTCGACGCCATCGTCTTCACTGACACTGTCCTCTTTGTCGCTGTCGCTCAAGGAGGAACTTTTGTCGTCGGTCGAGTTCTCCGCACAGCACCCTAAGCGAGCACCCGAACACCCAAAGACTTTGATGGAGAGCAGATTTGCTTCCATTAGCTTAAAATGGAGAATGTGCCCAGCCGCCAAGCTGTGCGCACGAGTGAAGGTTTTCCAGCCATGCTGGAGAAGCATAACGTGAGGAGCAGGGAACTCTACATTCACCCGCATGTTGTTGTTACAGCAGCCCCTCATGTGCAGCCTCAATCCGGGCGGCTGTTCTTCCTCCACCACCCTCGCGAATGGAGTTAGAAGCTGAAGACGGCTTCACGAAGGCTCGCGCAGCTTGACAATGAACTCCAATGGCTGGTCCCCAACGTGTCCTTCGTTTGGGCCCAGGGTAACAGGAGGAGGGGCAATCAAGGTACCGCCATGTGCTCCTCGGCCGCGGGCGCCATGACAGCCACGCCCTCGTCCTTTGCCGCCTCCTCGCACACTCGGATCCTCCCACGCGTCCCCAGCAGGAGGAGGAAGACGTTGTCAAGTGGAGACCCTCGTCGCCACCACTGGAGTACCACCACTTCCTCTTCCCATCACCTTGGTGGGAGAGAGACACCGTAGGAAGGAGTTGTATGTGAGTGAGCACCTCACCCACATCCTCTTTTATAAGTGAACGTGATCGGGGGCTGGCTCCTCACCCAGGAGGCAACCGCTCCACTCCGCCAATCCAGCCCCTCTGCATCACTAACGGCACAGAGAATCCAGACTGCCCTCCTACTCCTATCAGTGGCGCCTAGTTCTGCCATAGCACTCATTCACGCACCCTCTGCAGCAGCCACCAACCCTGCACAATGCATACATCATGTGTGGTGGAAATGGTAGAAGCAATGGAAGGAGTATAATGGCAGTTACCGCCTCATGAACGTGGGGTGTGGGCGAACCGCGGATCATGGCTCAAATTTTCCCTTGTTGTCTCGCACAACATGCGGGAAAGTCGGTAACTGGTTCAAGCATAGGTTAATGAAGAAGCGAGGAAGATATTTGAGGAAGAGGAGAATATCATCGCAAGTTTTTGCCTATGTACCTAATAGGTCCTACCCCAACGATGCTCGGCAACATGTTTGGGCTAGGCCCGAGGGCTCCTGCCAGTGCAACAAACATTCAGGTATGTTGCCCGGATTGTACACAAGCATGGTGATATCGAACATCTATACCAAACATCCAAATCAAGACCAAACTAGAGAATTAGCTCTTAGTGAGACCAAAGAGCGGATCAAGAAGACCAAGGTCACCAAGACAGAAGAATATCACCTTGGGAAGGCCTCCCTTGCCGGGCAGGAGAACCTGGCCGGGTCGAGACCATCTCAGGGACAAGTCCAAGATTTCCCCGGCAAGCTTGCCGGGTCCGCCAGGGGCGGGGATCCCCACCAAGAGACCAATGCTCCACCGCATAGTGATGCAAGTCACTTATCAAAGCGGTGTCGAGACCCCAAGTGATTTAGCGGCCTCTGCTAAGCACGTGGCGGCCCGTTGGAAGACAAGGTTTATCCAAATGACACCCATCGAGAGGCGTGTCAAGATAATAAGCAAGAGATGGTTAAGCATCTCAACAGGCCTGTCGGGTTTTGCCCTCCACATGACACCTAGCAGTGCATTTAATGCACTTTGTCCTAACCACTAGAGTTAGATATGATAGCACTGTTGGCTAACTAATCAGTAGATAAAGACTATTTTTCCATTGTGGTTACCCCTTTGGCTATAAAAGGAGGTCCAAGGCGACCTAACAAAGGATTTAGACCCTCACACACTTGTACGCACGTAACTGCTCTCCCCGAGGCACCCTTGCTGGGCTTGAGAACTACGTATCTATTGTGTTCTTCCACTCAATCCACCAAAGCAGGAGTAGGGTTTTACACTATCCAGCGTCCTGAACCTGGATAAAAACCACCAGTGTCACCATCGTCGTGTTGTTCCATAGCTTCTGCTCTTTTTGAAACGTGATCTCCCCCGTGCCGAACCACAAGGGGCTCATAGCCCCATAGGTGACCGTGATCCCCCACGACAGGACGGTGTGAAGAAGTTCACCAGTGAGGCTCATGGTGACGGAAAGCTCTAAACCTGCATGCATTATGCCAGCGTGCTTTGTTTAACACTGGCTGTCTTTATAGCAGCTGAATCCATAGGTCAACTACAAAAGGACCTGAATGCCGCCAAAGAAATTCAATGGCATGTGAAATCACAACATCAAGCCGGTCTTCGGTTTTTGAAACTAAGCCAGGAAGAAACCAACAAACTGAAGACGGAGAAATAGCAACAAGCCGAAGAGCTGGAGACTCTAAAAACTCAATTGGGCAAGTCCGCGGAGAAAACCAGTGCTTGAGAAGAAGCATGTTCAGTAAGTATTTTCGTGAGCATTGGATATGTATAGACTTATTCCATGCTTCAATGTAAAAGATATGCCATGCTCTTGATGCTAGGTCTCCTAACTGGCCTGCCCGGAGAGGAGGTCCAGTCCTTTGGTGAGAAGGTGCTGAAGGAATTGTCTGTGGTTCATGAAAGAGCTCAAAAGCCTATGAAGAACATGGTTGTCCGACCGAAGTGGCGCCAGATGATATGGCCAAACTCGCGAGTTGCTTTAAGGGAGCTCGGCGGAGCTTCGAGTTGTGGAAACTATCATCCTGTCAGGAGGGGGCGCGAGAAGCATGGGCCATGTTGAAAACCCGGTTCAGGAAACTCGAGCCAAAAGCATATGACTCGTGTAGGGCTAGTAGGGCCGGATGTGCAGGAAATAGGCCTTCATTTGGTTTATGACCAATTGATGCCTCCAGCTCAATTGTCCCAGTGAGATTGTGCTTTAGATAGCATAATAGACAATGTGGACAAAGAGTGATGTGTTTGATTCTATGGAACTACGTACTTTACATCGAACATTCTCGATCCGAACAATAAAGCATTGTCTTAACCAGCCATCGGCTTCTGCCTCCCTGACCAGTGATCAGGAAGTGCTCTGTAGGATGTGACCTGATGTAAGCAGGAAAATCACTTCAGATAACAAGGCAATCCGTCCTTTGGGTGCAAACAGACAAAAACTCATGTAGAGAGTTATGTTATATGACTGTTTAACATAAGCAACATCTTTTGAAGCAAATAGTTCCTTGATGGGTTCCTTTCTTTAGGTTCTTCATGCCTAGTGCAGACATTCCTATTCGGATACCCAAGGTATGTGAATAATTGCTGCGGGGGCCGAATCCCCAAGTGTTGGTGACGAACACCTAGAAGTTTATGATTTCCCTCATGAACAACCCATTGTGTTCTTAAGAACGCTAGCTTTCGGCTTCAGCTATCTGAGGTACATGCACGGCTGACCTGGTCGTAACAATCGCAGAGGTGCTCCCTTTACCCCCTAGTTGAACAAGCAGGAACGTAGGAGGGAAACACGGGACCTAGGCAACCCAGCACGGCAAAAACTTAAGTCTAATCAGTGCATATGATGGCTAAAGAGGTGTTCAAAAGAGCGCGGACACGACAGGAATGATGATGCGCACAGAAATATATTAATTGGCTGCTTTAAAGGAGCCCCCAGGTAAAATCTGGGTGTTAAATTTGAAAATGTTCAATCAAGAGTGCCTAAACAGGATTTGATTTATCCAAACAGGGCCTGCAGGATGCTAATGATCAAAAATGAAAAAAAGGAATTTTCAATGAGGAAAGGGACAGTGGACTGATGAGGGCACACTTAGCCGTAGAAGCGCCGAAGCCGGGTTGCGTCCCAAGGGGTTGGTTGGAGGTGGTCATCGTCCGGGTTGCGAATGTGATACGCTCCTCTTGCTAAAACTTCATCAATTATGAAAGTGCCCTCCCATGTAGGTGAGATCTTGATCTTTTGCTTCTCAGGGAGGCGGAGGACGAGTTCTCCAACATTGTACGCCTTTACCAGAACTTCCCTACTCTGGTAATGTCGGGCCTGTTGCTGATGAAATGTAGAACGAGTGTGAGAGACATCCCGTTCCTCTTCCAATGTGTCTAGGTCGTCCTACCGATCCAACTCGGCCTCCTTTTCCTCGTACATGCACACTCAAGGTGTGTTGTAAATAATGTCACAAGGTAGGACTGCCTCTGCATCGTACATCATGAAAAAGGGTGTGTATCCCTTTGATCGGTTGGGGGTAGTGCGCAATCCCCAAGGCATGGAGTCGAGCTCCTTCACCCAGTGACTGTCAGATTTTTTCAAGGAACAGACTAGGCGAGGCTTAATGTCGCTCATGATTAGTCCGTTGGCCCTCTCAACTTGTCTGTTCGTTTGCGCGTGGTACACCCAAGCATAATCAAGCTTGATGCCCATGGCAGCGCACCACTCTTTGACTTCCTGGGCCGAGAAATTGGATTTGTCATCCATAATGATACTTTGAGGGACACCGTAACGGTGTACCACACCGGATATAAAGTCGATAACTGGTCCGAACTTTGCTAAGGTTACTGGCTTTGCTTCAATCCATTTAGTGAATTTCTCGACCATTACCAGTAGGTATTTCTTTTTCTTGGTTCCCCCTTTAAGTGGTCCAACTATGTCCAACCCCCAGACCGCAAAAGGCCGGGTAATTCGTATAGTTAGGAGAGCCGTGGGGGGCATGTGGCTTTGGTTATCGAATAGCTGGCATCCAACACAGTGTTGGACTAGACTATGGGTGTCTTGGCGGGAGGTAGGCCAGAAAAACCCTGCTCGAAAGGCCTTGTTTACTAGGGCCTGAGATGCCGCGTGATGGCCACCCATGCTAGCATATATCACGGCCAACAATTGCTGCCCCTCGGTTTTCGGTATGCACCAGCGTAGGACTCCAGTAGCACTTTTCTTATATAACTCGCCCTCGTGGACCTTGTAGGCTTTAAAGCGCCAGATTATGCACCATGCCTCAGTCTGATCGTTGGGGAGGTCCTGCCGTATCAAGTGTTGGGGAACATGCAAAACAAAAAAAATTCTATGCACACGCAAGATCTATCCATGGAGATGCGTAGCAACGAGAGGGGAGAGTGTGTCTACGTACCCTCGTATACCGTTTATTAACGCCGTCGATCCAACCGATCAAGTATCAAACGTATGGCACCTCCGCGTTTAGCACACATTCAGCTCAGTGACGTCCTCGCCTTCTTGATCCAGCAAGACGGGCGAAGTAGTAGATGAGTTCCGGTAGCACGAGGGCATGGTGATGGTGGTGGTGCTGCTATCTCTGTAGGGCTTCAACTAAACACTCCGAAAATATGACCGAGGGACGAAACTGTGCAGAGGGGCGCCACAGACAGCTAAGAGATTTTCGTAGGTCTTGTGTGGCGCCCCTCCCTCATATATATATAGCGGGGGGAGGGGAGGTAGGTAGGGAACACCCCAAGGGTGGCCGGCCGGCCCCCTTGGGCTCCTTCCCTGTAGGGCCCCCCTTCCTTGTGGGTGCACGGGAGGAAGGCAGGGGGAGGTGGCGCCCCCCTTTCATTTCTCTCATGAGGAGGGAAAGGCAGGAGAGGCCAACCCTCCCCTTTTCTTTCCCCGAGGGTTGGCGGCCAGGGAGAGCGGCGTATCAGCCCCTTGTGGGCTTGGTGTGTTCCCCCCTTTGGCCCATTAAGCCCATATAGCCTCCCGTGGCTTCCCAGAACCCCTTCCGATGATCCGGTGATTACCTGGTACAACCCGAAGCTCTTCTAGTGTTCGAATAGCATCATCCTGTAGATCAGTCTTCACCTTTGGACCATTCTGGAGCTCCTCGTCGTGTCCGTGATATCATCTGGGACTCCAAACAACATTCGGTCACCAAATCACATAACTCATATAACACTATATCGTCAATGAATGTTAAGCGTGCGAGCCCTACGGGTTAGAGAACTATGTAGACATGACCGGGACACCTCTCCGGTCAATAACCAATAGCGGAAACTGGATGCCCATATTGGTTCCTACATATTGTACGAAGATCTTTATCGGTCGAACCTTATGACAACATACGTGATTCCTTTGTCTATAGGTATGTTACTTGCCCAAGATTCGATCGTCGGTATCTTCATATGTAGTTCAATCTCGTAACTGGCAAGTTTTTACTCGTTTCGTAATACATCGTCTCGTAACTGACTCCTTAGTTACTTTGCTTGCAAGCTTCTTGTGATGTGCATTACCGAGGGGGCCCAAATATACCTCTCCGATACACGGAGTAACAAATCCTAGTCTCGATCCATGCCAACTCAACAAACACCTTCATAGATACCTGCAGAGCATTTTTATAATCACCCAATTACATTGTGACATTTGATAGCACACAAGGTATTCCTCTAGTATCTAGGAGTTGCATGATCTCATAGTCGAAGGAATATGTATTTGACATTAAGAAAGCAGTAGCAATAAACTGAACGATCATATGCTAAGCTAACGGATGGGTATTGTCCATCACATCATTCTCCTAATGATGTGATCCCGTTATCAAGTGACAACATATGTCTATGGTTAGGAAGCCTTAACCATCTTTGATCAACGAGCTAGTATAGTAGAGGCTTACTAGGGACACAATATTTTGTTGATGTATTCACACATGTATTTAAGTTTCCCATCAATACAATTCTAGCATGAATAGTAAACCTTTATCATGAATAAGGAAATATAATAATAACAACTTTATTATTGCCTCTAGGGCATATTTCCATCAGTCTCCCACTTGCACTAGAGTCAATAATCTAGATTACATTGTAATGAATCTTACACCCATTGAGTCTTGGTGCTGATCATGTTTTTCTCGCGGAAGTGGCTTAGTCAACGGGTCTGCTACATTCAGATCCGTATGTATTTTGCAAATTTCTATGTCTCCATCCTTCACCTTTTCATGAATGGAGTTGAAGGGTCTCTTGATGTGTTTGGTTCTCTTGTGAAACCTGGATTCCTTTGCTAAGGCCATTGCTCCAGTGTTGTCACGAAATATTTTCACTAGACCCGATGCACTGGGTATTACACCCAGATTAGATATGAACTTCTTCATCCAGATTCCTTCATGCGCTGCTTCCAAAGCATCTATGTACTCTGCTTCACACGTAGATCCCGCCACAATGTTATACTTGGAACTGCACCAACTGACAGATCCAGCATTCAATATAAATATGTATCCGGTTTGTGACATAGGGTCATCTGGATCAGTTTTGAAGCTAGCATCGAAGTATCTATTTACGGTGAGCTCTTCGTCACCTTCATAAATGAGAAACATATCCTTGGTCCTTTTCATGCACTTCAGGATGTTCTTGACCGCTGTCTAGTGATCCACTCCTGGATTACTTTGGTACCTCCCTGCCAAATTTATGGCGAGGCACACATTAGGTCTAGTACACAACATGGCATAGATGATAGAACCTATGGCTGAGGTGTAGGGAATGACTTTCATTTTCTTTGTATCTTCTACAGTGGTCGAGCTTTGAGTCTGACTCCATTTCACACCTTGTAACACAGGCAAGAACCCTTTCTTTGACTGGCCCATTTTGAACTTCTTCAAAACGCATGTGCTTTGTGAAAGTCCTATTAAATGTCTTGATCTATCCCTATAGATCTTGATGCCCAATATATAAGCAGCTTCACCGAGGTCTTTCACTTAAAAATTCTTATTCAAGTATCCTTTCATGCTATCCAGAAATTCTATATCATTTCTAATCAACAATATGTCATCCACATATAATATCGAAAATGCTACAGAGCTCCCACTCACTTTCTTGTAAATACAGGCGTCACCATAAGTCCGTATAAAACCATATGCTTTGATCACCTCATCAAAGCATATATTCCAACTTTGAGATGGTTGCACCAGTCCATAGATGGATTGCTAGAGCTTGCACACTTTGTTAGCACCTTTTGGATCGAGAAAACCTTTTTGTTGCATCATATACAACTCTTATTTAAGAAATCCATTAAGGAATGCAGTTTTGACGTCCATTTGCCAGCTTTCATAATTATAAAATCCAGCAATTTCTAACATGATTCAGAATGACTTAAGCATCGCTATGGGTGAGAAAGTCTCATCATAGTCAATCCCTTGAACTTGTCGGAAACCTTTTGGGACAAGTCGAGCTTTGTAGATAGTGAGATTACCATTAGCGTGTGAATATTTCTTGAAGATCCATTTATTCTCAATAGCTTAACGATCATCGGGCAAGTCCACCAAAGTCCATACTTTGTTCTCATATATGGATCCTATCTCAGATTTCATGGCCTCAAGCCATTTATCATAATCTGGGCTCATCATAGCTTCTTCATCGTTCATAGGTTCTCGATGGTCTAATAAAATGACTTCCAGGACAGGATTACCGTACCACCCTGGTGCGAAATGTGCTTTGTTCGACCTACGAGGTCCAGTAGTAACTTGATCCGGAGTTTCATTATCATCATCATTAGCTTCCTCTACAGTAGGTGTAGGCATCATGGGAACGGATTTCTCTGATGTGCTACTTCCCAATTAGAGAGAAGGAACAATTACCTCATCAAGTTCTAAATTCCTCCCACTCACTTCTTTCAAGAGAAGCTCCTTCTCTAGAAAGGATCCATTCCTGTCAACAAAGATCTTGTCTTCGGATCTGTGGTAGAAGGTGTAGAAGATGCACTTCTCCGATTTGGGTTCGAGCTTATCAGGCTGAAGCCTTTTGACATAAGTGTCGGATCCCCAAACTTTAAGAAACGACAACTTAGGTTTCTTGCCAAAGCATAGTTCATATGGTGCCGTCTCAACGGATTTAGATGGTGCCCTATTTAACATGAATGCGGCTGTCTCTAATGCATAACCCCTAAATGATAGTGGTAAATCGATAAGAGACATCATAGAACGTACCATATCTAATAAAGTACGGTTACAACGTTCGGACACACCATTATGCTGTGGTGTTCCAGGTGGCGTGAGTTGTGAAATAATTCCACATTGTTTTAAATGAAGGCCAAACTCGTAAGTCAAATATTCGCCTCCGCGATCAGATCATAGAAACTTTATTTTCTTGAAATTGCATGAACTTTTCAAATGTTCCAGACTTGTGTTTCAGCAAGTAGATATATCCATACCTACTCAAATCATTTGTTAATGTCAGAAAATAATGATACCCGCCACGTGCTTCAACACTCATCAGACCGCGTTCATCGGTATGTATTATTTTCATTAAGTCATTAGCTTGCTCCATTGTTCTGGAGAATGGAGTTCTTGTCATCTTATCCATGAGGCATGGTTCACAAGTATCAAAACATTCATAATCAAGTGATTCCAAAAGTCCATCCGCATGGAGTTTCTTCATGCGCTTTACACCAATATGACCTAAATGGTAGTTCCACAAGTATGTTGCACCATCATTATCAACTTTGCATCTGTTGGCATCAATATTATGAATATGTGTATTACTATGGTCGAGATTCAACAAGAATAGACCATTCATCAAAGGTGCATGACCATAAAAGATATTACTCACATAAATAGAAAAACCATTTTTCTCTGATTTATATGAATAACCGTCTCGCATTAAACAAGATCCAGATATAATGTTCATGTTGAATGCTGGCACCAAATAACAATTACTGAGGTCTACAACTAATCCCGAAGGTAGATGTAAAGGTAGCATGCTGATGGCGATCACATAGACCTTGGAACCATTCCCTACACGCATCATCACCTCGTCCTTAGCAAATCTTCGTTTATTTCACAGATCTTGTTTTGAGTTACAAATATGAGCAAGCGAACCACTATCAAATACCCAGCCACTACTATGAGCATTAGTAAGTTACACATCAATAACATGTATATCAATATACCATTGTTCACTTTTCCATCCTTATCCGCCAAGTATTTGGGGTAGTTCCGCTTCCAGTGACCACTCCCTTTCAGTAGAACCACTTAGTTTAAGGCTTGGGTCCAGCTTTTGGCTTCTTGATGGGAGCGGCACCTTGTTTGCCATTCTTATTGAAGTTCCCTATCTTTTCCTTAGTGGTCTTGTTAACCATCAAGACTTGATGCTCCTTCTTGATTTCTACCTCCGCGGCCTTAAGAATTGCGAAGAGCTCAAGAATCATTTTCGTCATCCCTTGCATATTATAGTTCATCACGAAGCCTCTGTAGCTTTGTGGCAGTGACTTAAGATCTCTGTCAATAAAACTCTCAACTAGAAGATCAATTCCCAGCTGAGTCAAGTGGTTATGATACCCAGACATTTTGAGTATGTGTTCACTGACAGAACTATTCTCCTCCATCTTACAGCCATAGAACTTGCTGGAGACTTCATATCTCTCAACCCGAGCATTAGCTTGAAATATCAACTTCAGCTCTTGGAACATCTCATATTCTTCGTGACGTTCAAAACATCTTCGAAGTCCTGGTTCTAAGGCGCAAAGCATGTCAGACTGAACTATTGAGTAGTCATCAGATCGAGTCTGCCAGACGTTCATAACATCTTCAGTAGCTCCTGCAGCAAGTCTGTCACCTAGCAGTGCATCAAGGACAGAATTCTTCTGTCCAGCTATGAGGATAACGCTCAAGTTATGGACCCAGTCCGTGTAGTTTCTACCATCATCTTTCAACTTAGCTTTCTCTAGGAACACATTAAAATTCAAGGGAAGGTAGAATGGGCCATGATGTACAACATAGATGTGCAAAAACTATTAAGACTAAGTTCATGATAAATTAAGTTCAATTAATCAAATTACTAATGAACTCCCACTTAAATAAATATCCCTCAAGTTATCTTAGTGATACATGATCCAAATCAACTAACCCATCTCCGATCATCACGTGAGATGGGGTAGTCATCAATGGTGAACATCTCTATGTCGATCATATCTACTATATGACTCACATTCGACCTTCCGGTCTCCAATGTTCCGAGACCATGTCTGTACATGCTAGGCTCGTAAAGTTTAACCCAAGTTTTCTGCATGTGCAAAACTGTCTTAGACCCGTTGTATGTGAACGTAGAGTCTATCACACCTGATCATCACGAGGTGCTTCGAAACGATGAACTTTGGCAACGGTGCATACTTGGGGAGAACACTTTTAATCTTGAAATTCAGTGAAGCGATCATCTTATAATGTAGCTCCGTTCTAAGAAAAATAAGATGCATAAAGGATAAACATCACATGCAATCAAAATATGTGACATAATATGGCCATCATCATCTTGTGCTTTTCATCTACATCTCCAAAGCATTATCATGATCTCCATCATCACCGGCTCAAAACCTTGGTCTCCATCGTTGCGTCGTGGTCGTATCGCCAACTATTGCTTCTACAACTATTGCTAACGCATAGCAATATAGTAAAGCAATTACATGGCGCTTGCGTTTCATACAATAATTAAGAGACCACCCTAAGGCTACTGCCCATTGTCGATATTACAAAACAAGATATATCACATCCCGTCTTGACCATATCACATCTGAACATGCCCTGCAAAAACAAGTTAGACGTCCTCTACTTTGTTCTTGTAAGTTTTACGTGGCTACTATGGGCTTCTAGCAAGAACCGTTCTTAACTATGCAAAAGCACAATGGTGATTATCAAGTTTGTTGTTTTAACATTCTTCAAGGACCGGCCGTAGTCAAATTTGATTCAACTAAAGTAGGAGAAACGGACACCCACCAGCCACCTTGATGAAAAAGAAGTTGCATGTCAGTCGGTGGAACCGACCTCATGTGTGTGGACATGTTAGGTTGGTCCGGGGCACTTCATCCCATAATACCACTGAATCAAAATAAGACGTTGGTGTTAAGCAGTATGACCATCACCGCCCACAACACCTTTATGTTCTACTCGTGCAGATCATTTACGCATAGACCTGGCTCGGATGCCACTGTTGGGGAACGTTGCATGGAAAACAAAAAAATATCTATGCAGACACAAGATCTATCCATGGAGATGCATAGAAATGAGAGGGGAGAGTGTGTCTACATACCCTTCGTAGACCGTAAGCGGAAGCTTTTATTAACGCAGTTGATGTAGTCAAACTTCTTCGTGATCCAACTGATCAAGTATCAAACATATGACACCTCCACGTCGAGCACACGTTCAGCTCGGTGACGTCCTCGCCTTCTTGATCCAGCAAGATGGGCGAAGTAGTAGATGAGTTCCGGCATGGTGACGGTGGTGGTGATGCTATCTCTGTAGAGCTTCGCCTAAGCACTCCGAAAATATTATCGAGGGACGAAACTATGGAGAGGGGCACCACACACTGATGAGGGCATCAATACCATTGTTACACCCACAACCCCTACTGCTACATATACTGGACCAATTACAAGATCTCGCGCACGCCAATTAAATTATCACGTACTTTCGTTTCTTGGTAATGATTCTAATGTTCATGACAATATGATGCTGCCTAAACTGGATACATGTGTTTTGCTCACAAATGAAGGGCCTGACATGGATAAGAGGGAAGAACACTGGAGCAAGACCAAGCATGGAGATGATGGCATGCACAAGGGGAACAAGAACGAAGTTACAAGTGATGATTTCAGGACTTTGAAGCCACCATAATGACTGTATGAAGCCTTGGACAAAATATACAAGATGCCACTTCATGAATTTTGTCCAGAGGCTATTCTAGCTGCCGCGTCACCTTATTATTGGGCCAGGCCCATGTAATTTCGAAATACATAAGTATAGGCTATTTTTAGAGTCTGTGTGTGTGGGGAAACAAGAGATAGTGTTGGTTTCGGACCCCTCCACCAAGGGCCACGAAATTCCCCCCTCTTCCTCCATATATACAGACCTTAGGGCACTGTTTAGACTTTGGGTTTTGTTTAGATTAAAAGTTCGCCATAGCTACAACTTCACATACTTCGTTTGTGTTCAACAACCAGACGAAGACGTCACAGAACCCCATCTTGATCAATAAAGCTTTCATCTTATATTAGCAATATCCAGATTGCAATCTCAGTTTCTTGCTTGTTCTTCGTTTACTCGTAGGAAATAGACCCTCAAGGTTAGGTTGATCGTGCTCCGGTGTGGTGAATAACCTCTCGGAGTTGGTTTAGCGATTGCTAAGGCACGACGTCCTTGCACGTACGTAGTCGGATCGTCAAAGTCTACTCCTCTGAAACGATAATCACCATCCATCAAAAGACGGGACACCTTTGGCTCTATCAAGTGGTATAAGATTTCCAGGTTTCTCGGTGAGATTTTACAGTTTTTCGTAGTTTAGATCGAGTCTGTTACCATACCTATAGTCCATGAAAAAGCCACAAAAGAAATTTTGGGTTGTTGTGGATTTGTCATGGCAGATGTCCAAGTGTGAAGACTTGGTCGTGAGGCCAACGTGGGTAGCTTAAGAGGGGTTTATTGGGATGAGAGACTTGAGGCAGATCAACACACCAGACAAGGGTTTAGACAGCTTCGGACCCCGGGAAACATCATCTGGTAATATCCCTACATGTTGTTTGTGGCTAGGTCTCATTATGCTCATGTGGGAGTCGCCGTATAAGCCGTCTCCCCTTTGTTGTATGTAGCCTTCAAGATTATTCTCCTCTCCCTCTTGGGGTGCCCTGCCCCTCCTTATATATGTTGAAGGGGCGGGTTACATGACTAGTCCTAGTAGGATTAGGATTACTCTATTACAAGTGGAGTCCTAGTCTTGCTTCCTTTTTAAGGGAATATTCCTTATGCTTTCCTCTTAAGTCGGCCCACCATAACATCAGCCGGCCTTCTGGGCCTTGGGCCTAGTCTTCTATCTGACCCGCCGTCGGAACCATTAGTGTGTCGCCAGGCTCGTGAGTCGTCAGACCAGTGAACCGCCGGACTCGTGAGTCGCCAATCCTCCGGTGGGTTACCAATGAAACGCCAAGTCCCTGTTGGGTCATACCGCGGGGTATATCCCTGATATTAGCGCATAGTTTAATTTGGATTTATCCATGTTAAACTGATCCTGCAACATAAAGACAAGAACTAATTTGCCAGGTTGTGCTCCGAGTTAAAAATTCTTGTAAACCGACACCTGATCATCCTTAAGTCCTTGTCATTTCCTCCTTGATACGTGTCCATGATCTCATAGAAATCTCCTTTAATAGATATGTTCAAACTTTGCCAATGCAAAAATTCCAGGCACTTCTTCTGAAAAATCCGGGTCAATAGGCCAGCTTCATAATCAATTTGCTAACATTGGTTTCTCCCAAAAATATTATAAGAAATAATCAATTTGATTCGGCCTTCAATGCTCTGACTTGACAAAAATATTGGTCTTGAGATATTCAATTGATGTTCAGCCGACTTAAAGATGTAGATCTTGCCGATTTATGATTGCCAAAATTGTTGGGTTATAAACAAATGATGTCGGGTCATGTAATTGACTTTCCTGAGCTATCCAAGCCAAAACTGGGAATATGATACCTGGTTTATTTCAAAGAACTGAAAATTTGAAGATGTTGCTCCATTGTATTCATATCACCTGTAGCCCCCAAGTCTTAAGAAGGGGACGTAGTAACAACTTAAGATTTGCTTCAATATAAATGTTGCAACCTTGAAGAAATCCAAGTTGCTCATCTTAGTCACTAGTCAAAACTGAATATTCCACATATGTAGCCCCCAAGTGTCGGGTTTTCATGCTTGCAGCAACCTGGGACTTGCAATTACCTTATGCTCATAAAAACTTCAACCAGTGTAGCCCCCAGGGGCCGGGTCATTATGCAATAATGAGCAGGGACTTTGTAGATATAATCATATAGACTTGAACAACAACGTGTAGCCCCCAAGGGCCGGCTCAGCAAGACAATACTTAGCTAGGACTTTAGATTTACTTCATTAAAATAACATCATATGATGTCACCCCCACCATGGGGCTCGAACCCACGCCGACAAGGTTATGAGCCTTGTGCTCTACCAACTGAGCAATATACCGTTCAATATAATAGATTAAGGCTTGTGTACTTTGGATTTTTGACAGGAGCAATTGGTAGCCCCCAAGGGCCGGCTCATTATGACATGATGAGTCGGGTCTTCAATAAGGCAAGCAAAAAAAATGTCTTTGCATTAGCCCCCAAGTGCCATGGTACATGCTGGTAGTGACATGGGACTTGTATATTTGATGTAATCTCAACTTGAATATGTAGCCCCCAAGTGCCGGGTCGTAAGCCTGCAGCAACTCGGGACTATTCCTTCCATTGTAGAATAAATCATATCCATGGATAAAATAATAGCCATTGTGCCAAAGCGACTTTAAATACCTCAATCATAATACAGGTTATTGATAACCATAACAAAAATCAAGCCATGTTGGCTATTCAAGATTTGAATAGTATAATCCGGTATGAAAACCTCAATCATTCAATATCATCACGAAAATCCAGCCAGGTTTGGCTATTAAAGATTTGAATACCTCATCTGTTGACAAGTAAATCCGGAGTTTAAATACTCAGTGGCTCTTGGCCAATGGCGACTTAATGCACATCGATTGTAATCCGGTATTTTTGTAACCCAGCATCTTATAGCCTTTGTGAAAATCAATAATTGATAACCCTTTTGAAACACCAATTTCAATTTTTGAGGATGGGCTTAAACTTAATCATTTATGTAAGTCACAGCTCTGGAAATCCTGCACAGAGTTTAAACAACATATGCCATGGCGACTTAACGTCAAAAGCCAGGGCGGATAACAACCCAATATAGTCTTATGTAATTATTGAAAAAACTAAGCAAGGCCATTCAAGCAAAAACATGATGGTGACTTAAAGTCAAAAGCTAGGGCGGGTTATCAAACCTCGCATATTCATATAACCAGGAAAACATACCTATAGAATTGGCTCATATTGCTGGCTTACCTCACCATATACAGTGAGGGTAACAATCCAATGATTTATAAGTCCATTATTCCAATGGCGCAATCCAAAATGATATTGGCGACTTAAAGTCCATAGCCAGGGCCGGTTTAGAAAAACCTCATATAATCATAACAAAATAAATTTCATACCTGTGATACTTGTTAACACTACCGACTCATCATATGTCATGCAGTAAGGGTGACAACCCAAAAGTTTGAGCACACAATGCCCTACTCAATTGTCATATACTGCCGGCTTACAATGTCGTATACAGGAAGGGGCAATATCCCAAAACATAGAGCACAATTGTTCCAAGTATTTAATATCATCATACACTGGCGACTTAACGTCCAAAGCCAGCTCACGAGGGTAGTAATGCTATGTTCTCTTTGGTGAATACACCTATGTTTGAACAAGAAGCCCCCACGCGCTTTGTAATGATGGCGTATGAGCCGGACCAAGAGGGTTATTTCATAGCTATGCTCAATGAGCAGAAATCCCCCAAGTGGTTTGTGGCATTGAGCCGGTCAAGAGGGATATTCACAGCTATGCTTCAAATACGAGCAGGAAGCCCTCAAGTGACCATAAGTTTTGGCATTGTGTCGATCAAGAGGGATATTCACAGATATGCTTCAAATATAAGTAGGAATCCCCCAAGTGACCATAAGTTTTGGCACTGCACCTATCAAGAGGGATATTCACAGCTATGCTTCGAATACGAGTAGGAAGCCCCCAAGTGACCATAAGTTTTGGCATTGCGCCGATCAAGAGGGATATTCACAGCTATGCTTTGAATACGAGCAGGAAGCCCCCAAGTGACCATAAGTTTTGGCATTGCGCCGATCAAGAGGGATATTCCCAGCTATGCTTCGAATACAAGTAGGAAGCCGCCAAGTAACCAATAAGATAAGCCAATATGGCTGGATACCCATGTTTGAATCGTGCATCATGGCATCAAATTCGCTTTGGCAATCCTAAATTTTTTATGAGAACTCGAACTTGCGAGAGATTAATTCTTTTTGAATCAGAATTTTAAACCGGATATTGAGAGCTTCAACGCTTTGTAAGAGATAGATTTCTCTTGAGCCAGATTTTAAACCTGGATCCTTTATTTTAAGCTGGAATTCTTCTATTGGCCAGAACTTTATGATTGTCGATCACTTTTTTAAGCCGAAAATTTTCTGACAGCCTTCAAATTTTCACCAATAGGGCAGTAGCCTCCAGGGCCGGGTTATTTTTCCCTCCAATGACACGGAATTCTTGATTTTGCTGAAACTAGCAACATTTACTGAGTAATGTCATCATAGCCCCCGAGTCTTAATACGGTTCGATGAGTTGGCTTGAGATTCTCTATAGTTGACCGTGATACAAACCGGTATGAGTCATTCAAATTCTCAGTGATATAGCAATCCCTTTTGAAGTAGAAAACTGGTCCTGCATTAGATAACTTGCAAGCCAGAGTAATTGCTATTTTAAAGAAAGCAATATGTAATATAAAAATATACTGGATGGATTTCACCTGATATGTTAAGCCAGAAACTATCCACCGCAGAGTTGATGATCACCACGGTGAAGCTGAAATCAATCATGGCCGAGTCGGCCGCGGGAACAGACAGATGAGCCGGCCACGGTCTGGTAAGTCCGCGCGGATGGGCGAGTCAATCGCAGGCGCGGTCTCGGCGAGTTGATGTAGACTGAGCAGCATGGGCGGCAGTTTGCGCACGTCTGTTTAATCAGCGCAGCACGGATGATCGTTAGTATATAATGATGCTAAGGCACCGCATATCCATGGTATAATAACACTTTTTTTCATAAATAATTGCCCTGCATAAAAATGTTGCAAGCCAAGGCAAAGATAAACTATTCTTTGACAAAAAGCAATATGTGTTTAATAAAACAGATTTAGTGGATATCACCTGATTTGTATCTCGGATGACTAATGATCCGTAGATAATTTTTCAACACAGTTGCTGACCACTTTGACTTTTCTTCAAACAGTCTCTCTTATCCCTATTGGTAGGAATTAGGTGGGTCAACAGTTGAAGGAAAGCCTCGACGGGTTAAGGTAACAGGGGTGGCCAGACAAAGGTGACTCAAAGCCGAGATGGCTTGGAGGCAGTGACTCGAGGCCATTGTAAGCTGAGGCGGGGTACCCTGAACTTTAAAAAGAAATCCTTCTTGGTTGAGAAATATGTAAGATCCCTCAACACATATTTTTCGCAACACTAAATGATCAATCTGATCAACATCATTTGCCGCTTAACATCCTCCCAACGCAAAGGAGGAAAAACTCTTATTGCTGCTAACTTGAAGCCTGGCCAGTATAAGATCTCCATAACCGTTTTTTTGTCAGCAACATTTAGAGGTATAAGCACCGCAAGCACTGACCATATCTGACTTGGTCATGAATAAACTGCAGGACCATCAGGTTGAAGTTGTGCTGACGTTCAATGGTAGAAGATCAAAACTCTGTTGGATGACGACTTGAGCAGTAACTGGAGTAGCACTTTACGTTGAGATGTTTAACTCCTTGGTATTCCTGTGGGGGTTAAAAAGCATCAGTCAAGTTTGGAATCCATGCATGAAGTTTTGCACATAACAACAATACTGATGGTAGAAGTTGTAACACCATTAACTTTGTTAGGGTAATCTGACTGCATCAATCTTTCTCAAAAATCTGACTGCATCAATACTGTGAACTCCCCGGACAGAAGCAGAGACGCTACAACGGCTCTTCCATGGTGTAGGAGATCCGAGGCCTAGCATAGTACTCGGCAGGGGCTCGGGAGGCTCGTGGAGCGGATGGGAGGCCGGGCGCGGACGCAACCGGCTCACGTGAGGGTAGAGCGGCACGGGGCCGCAATGGCGGGGGCGGCTCAGATGCGAACAAAGGCGCTCAATGGAGGCGCTCGGCGACTGCCCCAGCCGGCAGGTCAGCGGGGCGACGTGAGGCACCAGACGAGTCAACAACCGGCGGGTCAGCGAAGGCAGCATCCGAGTCCTGCAGCAACATGGAGCGACATAGGAGATGGCTCAGAATCGCGCCAACGTACATGCGACGGCGAGGCGCAGTCAGAGTCAAGCGACCCACAAGCCAGCAGCAATTTAGATCGATCAAGTCAAGGTCGTGGCAGCGGCTTTAGGCGCCTCGATCTCGATGGGGACAACAGAGACGGCGACTTGGCACGTCGGGCTGTTCGTGCTGCTGCTAGAGGCGGGTCACGTGGAGGAGCACAGGATGGCGGCTCTCCGGAGGCGGCTCAATGTGGGACGGCGGCTCAAGGTGGGGCGGCCAAGACGCGGCGAGGGCGACTCTAGGCCGGCCATAGTAGAGTAGGTAGCTGGTCGAGGCAAGTGCCGTGGAGGCGGTTTGTTATGAACCATGCGGAGGCTCGTCGGCGATAGCGACTTAGGGGAGGCAAGGCGACTTGGGTCTTTGTGACGGTGATTTGACACGGCAGTCGAACGTCGGCAAAGGCGAGTCTCTGGCAGCGAGGCGACTCAGATCAATTTGGCCATGGCGGCTTGAAGCAGCCAATCCGGGTCGTGGACGTGATTGCTTTTGGTCTTTTTGCCTTCTTGTACGTATCGTTGACTTGCACCCATCAGACCCGATGAATGCTTGCTGTACCCAACGGAGACTCTCCCCCTTTGGGATCTAGTGAACTGGATGTTTGATGAAAATCTCCCACGCCGGTTCTTGTTGAACTAGAAAATTGCAAACTTCTCGAACCCTAGAAAAGATCTTGTCAAGAAGTCAACACCACTATGCGTCTTGCCCCACGGTGGACGCCAACTGTCGTGGATTTGTCACAACAGATGTCCTGGTGTGAGGACTTAGTCCTGAGGCCAACACATATATGTGGTAGCTTGAGAGGGGTTGATTGGGATGAGAGATGTGCGGTGGATCAACACACAAGACAAGGGTTTAGACATCTTCGGGCCCCAGGAAACATCATCCGGTAATAGCCGTACATGTTGTTTGTGGCTAGGTCTCATTATGCTCATGTGGGAGTCGCCGTATAAGCCGGCTCCCCTTTGTTGTATCTAGCCTTCAATATTATTCTCCTCTGCCTCTTGGGGTACCCTGCCCCTCCTTATATATGTTGAAGTGGAGGGTTACATGACTAGTCCTAGTAGGATTAGGATTACTCTACTACAAGTGGAGTCCTAGTCTTGGTTCCTTTGTAAGGGAATATTCCTTATGCTTTCCTCTTAATCCGGCCCACCATAACATAAGCCCGCCTTCTGGGCCTTGGGCCTAGTCTTCTATCTGACCCGCAGTCGGAACCATTAGTGTGTCGCCAGGCTCGTGAGTTGTCAGACCAGTGAGCCTCCAGACTTGTGAGTCGCCAATCCTCCGGTGGGTTACCAATTAAATGCCAATTCCCAGCCGGGTCATACCACGGGGTATATCCCCGATAGGGTTAGTTCATCATATCAGAACCAATCTGAGCCTTTGCATAATCTTTTTAGGGTTTTTGCATTGTTGAATTTGCGGTTGCATCATCGTGTCTAGTAGTTGGTCTTAGTGTCTAGTCCTTTAGAGTTTCTAGTTCTGTCATAGTTTGTCAAGCCGCCGCCACACCATCTTCATCGCTGCTGCCATATACCACCACTGCTGCCATATCCTACCACCGCTTCCCTATCCTAGCACCGCTGCCATATACCACCATTGTTGCCATATCCTACCACCGCTGATATATACCACCATGGATCCACCACCAATCAGAGTTCTTTTCATATTAGATTTGTTTTTGAGATCCATCTATTTTCCGATTAGTGTTCCCTTGCTTGATTAGGTTTCAGAAAAAAGAAAAAAAATCGGCCAGTTTTTAGGCCAAAATTTTGGCGACCAAAAATATTTTTTCCCTATCCTATTTTTAGGTTCCAAGGAGCATTTTGAGACACTCGCCAACATAGAGATTTTTTGTTGCATTTTTTCGTTGTCGCTGCCCTGATTTCGGAAAAAATAGTCAAAAAATTCGTGCCTATCCTATTACCTTGACTTGGGAAGAGTTTTGAGACACTCGCCATTATAGTGAATTTTCGGAAAAAAGAGGAGCGCAAAAAACGAGCGAAAAAAAATTCAGTGTGTGCTTTTCCCTTTTTTACGTGCCACGCCGTGATTTTGTTAGTGTTCTAGGCTCGCGTCTCTAGCACGGTCTAGCCTAGGACCAACACAGTACCGTCGTTGAGCGTTTATTCAACTTTGCATCTCTGAATTGATTATTGCTGACCTTTTTTTGATACCATATTATAAGCCTTCCCGGCACCAAATACATCTACGATGTGCGTTTGACTCTCCCTGGTAATCTCTCTATCCAAGCTTTGAGAGTTTTGACTACAACGGTTGCCGATCACCACCTGCTGCTGGGTAAGAACTGGTAAGAATTTGAGATTCGCTTGACGGATTTGTGACACCCCACCACCACCATTTTCCAGTAGTTTGTAGGATCATATTCTTGCTTGTTTCTCTTGCTGCTAACTATGGCAGGACCACAAGCCGACAAGATTGACTGGGAGAACATGACGAACAAGGAGCTTCATGATAAGTTTCATCAAATGTTGGGTCAACAGGTGGAAGACGTGATGGTCAGCTTTGGAAAGGCAATGGAGAAGATGGATGACATTGAGAAGACAATTGACACCAAGTTGGACACCAAGTTCGATGAATTACTCAAACGTCCCCCACCATCAGCTTCACGCCGAGATACAGTAGGGCAAGCATAGCGTATTCCTCTTGAGCCAGGACAAATTTTTGGTGCTGCTGCTACTATTGTGGATGCTTCTGTAGCTCCTGCTACTACTACAGAGGTGGAAGACTATTACGAGGATGAGGTTGATCAAAATAAGAACTACATGCAGCCACCAGCACAACCACCAGCAGGTCGACCTCAGGTATATATTCGCAATGGTAGGCCTGCACCACCACCTCAGGTACGACATCATGACCATATTCCTAAACTGAAATTGAATATTCCACCATTTGAGGGTAGATACATTCCTGATGTATATCTTATTTGGGAGTTAGAAACTGAACAACGTTTTACATGTTTACAATATCCCGAGGAGAGAAGGGTTGTTGCTGCTGTTTGTGCTTTCACTAGTTTTGCATGTGTATGGTGGTCTGAACATTGTAGATTATATCCTATTCCAGCTACTTGGGATGCTTTGAAAACTACTATGCGTACTCGTTGGGTTCCACCATATTATGAATGTGAATTACTTCAAAAACTTCAGCATTTGAGACAAGGGAAAAATTCTGTAGAAGAATATTATCAGGAATTACAAACTGGCATGATTAGATGTGGTATTGTTGAGGAGAATCAAGATATGCTTGCACATTTTATGGGTGGATTAAATAGAGATTCATGCCATTCTAGAGTATAAGGAGTATACTAATATCACTCATTTATTCCATCTTGCTTGTAAAGCTGAACGTGAAGTGCAGGACCGACAAGCATTGGCGCGAACTAACTTTTCTACAGGTCGACCTTCATCATGGACACTGCGTGCATCTTCTACTTCCACTGCACCAGCACCTCCATCAGGTGCCACCTCCAGCCGTGATACAAGAAAGCGGGCACAACCACCACTATCTACCAAGAGCGCACCTGTCGGGCCTGCACAGAGCTCTTCTTCTTACATGGCATCAACAGGGCACACAAGTGATATTATTTTCGTCGTTGTAAGGGAAGAGGTCATTATGCGAGAGAATGCAAATCTCAGTGTGTGATGATTTCTACTGAGGATGGTGGGTATGAGTCCGCTAGTGACTATGATGAGGAGACTTTGGCACTTATTACACGTGAAGAACATGGTGGAGATGATTCTGAACATGAGAAGCAATACATGGCTCCTGAAGATGCTGACAAGTATGAATGTTTAGTAGCTCAATGTGTTTTGAGTGTGCAGGTCACACAAGCTGAGCAAAATCAAAGGCATAATTTGTTCCATACAAAGGGAGTTGTGAAGGAAAGTTCTGTTCATGTCATCATTGATGGAGGGAGCTGCAACAACTTGGTTAGCATGGAGATGGTGGAGAAGTTATCTCTCACCATAAGACCACATCCACATCCTTACTATATCCAATGGTTCAATAACAGCAGCAAGGTTAAGGTAACGCGTGTTGTTCGTGTGCATTTTAGTATCTCTACATATGTTGATTATGTTGATTGTGATGTGGTACCCATGCAAGCATGTTCCTTATTACTTGGTAGACCATGGCAATTTGATAAAAAAATCTGTACACCATGGTAGAAACAATCAGTATACTCTTGTTCATAAGGATAAAAATATTACTTTGCTTCCTATGTCTCCAGATTACATATTGAAAGATGGTATTAATAGAGCTAATTAAGCAAAATAGGAGAAAAATACGGGTGAAAGTCAGATTGTGCCAAAAGATTTTGAGCAACAAATGAAGCCGAATAATAAACAATCTAGTGTTGCTTCTGAAATTAAATTGAAAAGTGCATGTTTATTTGCCACCAAATTCGATATTGATCAGCTAGATTTCAGCAAATCTATTTGCTATGCTTTTGTGTGCAAAGAGGCATTATTTTCATTCGAGGATGTGCCTTCCTCTTTGCCTCCTGTTGTTACTAACATTTTGCAGGAGTTCGCTGACGTATTTCCACAAGATGTGCCACCAGGATTACCGCCTATTCGAGGGATTGAGCATCAGATTGACTTAATTCCCGGTGCTTCACTGCCAAACCGTGCACCATACCGTACCAATCCAGAGGAGATGAAGGAGATTATGCGTCAAGTACAGGAGCTTCTCGATAAAGGTTATATACGCGAATCCCTTACTCCTTGTGCTGTTCCTATTATTCTAGTGCCGAAAAAGGATGGCACATCGCGTATGTGTGTTGATTGTAGAGGCATTAATAATATTACTATTTTTTATCATCAGCCTATTCCTAGGCTAGATAGTATGCTTGATGAATTGAGTGGCTCTACAATATTCTCCAAAGTTGATTTGTGTAGTGGATACCATCATATTCGTATGAAATTGGAGAATGAATAGAAAACAACATTTAAAACTAAGTTTGGATTATATGAGTGGTTAGTCATGCCTTTTGGGTTAACTAATGCACCTAGTACTTTCATGAGAATAATGAACGAAGTTTTACGTGCTTTCATTAGACGATTTGTGGTAGTCTATTTTGATGATATACTGATTTATAGCAGATCTTTGGAGGAACATTTGGAAAATTTACGTGTTATTTTTATTGCATTACGTGATGCACGTTTGTTTGGTAAACTTGAGAAGTGCACCTTTTGCACCGACCGAATGCCTTTTCTTCGCTATGTTGTTACTCCACGGGGAATTGAAGTTGATAAAGCCAAGATTGAAGCTATTGAGAGTTGGCCGCAGCCCAAAGCGGTCACACAAGTGAGGAGTTTTCTTAGCCTCGCTGGATTCTATACGCATTTTATGAGAGATTTCAGCACCATTGCTGCACCTCTCAATGAGCTTACAAATAAAGATGTGCCTTTTGTTTGGGGTACCGCACAGGAAGAAGCCTTCTTGGTATTGAAAGATAAGTTGACACATGCTCCTTTACTCCAACTTTTTGATTTTAATAAGACTTTTGAGCTGGAATGTGAGGCTAGTGGAATTGGATTAGGAGGTGCATTATTACAAGATGGCAAACCTGTTGCATACTTTTCTAAAAAATTGAGTGGGCTTAGTCTGAATTATTCTACTTATGATAAAGAATTATATGATCTTGTTCGGACTTTAGAAACATGGCAACATTATTTATGGCCCAAAGAATTTATTATACATTCTGATCATGAATCTTTGGAACATATTAGAAGTCAAGCTAAATTGAATCATAGACATGCTAAATGGGTTGAATTCATTGAGACTTTCCCTTGTGTCATTAAACACAAGAATGGTAAAGAAAATGTTATTGCTGATGCATTGTCTCGTCGCTATACTATGCTTTCATAACTTGACTTCAAAATATTTGTTTTGGAGACCATCAAAGATCAATATGTGCATGATGCTGAATTTAAAGATGTATTGCAAAATTGTAAAGAAGGAAGAATGTGGAAAAAGTTTGTCGTTCATGATGGATTTGTGTTTTGTGCTAACAAGCTATGCATTCCAACTAGCTCTGTTCGTATTTTGTTGTTGCAAGAGGCTCATGGAGGAGGATTAATGGGACACTTTGGTGTGAAGAAGACGGAGGACGTATTTGCTACACATTTCATTTAGCCAAAGATGAGACGGGATGTTGAGCATTTTATTGCTCGCTGTACTACATGTCAAAAAGCTAAGTCATGACTCAATTCTCATGGTTTATATATGCATTTGCCTGTACCTAGTGTTCCTTGTGAGGATATATCTATGGACATTGTTTTAAGTTTAGCTCGAACAAAGAAGGGGAGGGATAGCATATTTGTTGTCGTGGATAGATTCTCGAAAATGGCACACTTTATACCATGTCATAAAAGCGATGATGCTGTTAATGTTGCTGATTTGTTCTTTCGTGAAATTATTCACTTGCATGGTGTGCCAAATACTATTGTTTCAGATCATGATACTAAATTTCTTAGCCACTTTTGGAGATGTTTATGGCCTAAGTTGGGGACTGTGCTGCTTTTTAGTTCTACTTGTCACCCCCAAACTGATGGACAAACTGAAGTAGTCAATAGAACATTGTCTACTATGCTTAGGGTTGTTTTGAAGAATAATAAGAAAATGTGGGAGGAATGTTTGCCTCATATTGAATTTGCTTATAATCGTTCATTGCATTCTACTACTAAGATGTGCCCTTTTGAAATTGTGTATGGTTTCGTACCTCGTGCACCTATTGATTTGTTGCCTCTTCCATCTTCGAAGAAGGTTAATTTTGATGCTAAACAACGTGCTGAATTGATCTTAAAAATGCATGAGTTAACTAAGGAAAACATTGAGCACGTGAATGCTAAATATAAACTTGCTGGAGATAAGGGTAGAAAACATGTTGTGTTTGCACCTGGAGATCTTGTTTGGTTACATTTGCATAAGGATAGATTTCCTGATTTGTGCAAATCAAAGCTAATGCCACGTGCTGATGGTCCTTTTAAGGTGTTGGAGAAAATAAATGATAATGCACATAAACTTGAGGTGCCTGCAGATTTTGGGGTTAGTCCCACTTTTAACATTGCAGATTTGAAGTCTTATTTGGGTGAGGAAGATGAGCTTCCGTTGAGGACGACTTCATTTCAAGAAGGGGAGGATGATCAGGACATCAATACCATTGTTACACCCACAACCCCTACTGCTACATATACTGGACCAATTACAAGAGCTCGCGCACGCCAGTTAAATTATCAGGTACTTTTGTTTCTTGGTAATGATTCTAATGTTCATGAGAATATGATGCTGCCTAAATTGAATACATGTGTTTTTCTCACAAATGAAGGGCCTAGCCTGGATAAGAGGGAAGAACACTGGAGCAAGACCAAGCATGGAGATGGTGGCATGCGCAAGGGGAACAAGAATGCAGTTACAAGTGATGATTTAGGACTTTGAAGCCACCATAATGAGTGTATGAATTCTTGGACGAAATATACAAGATTCCACTTCATAAATTTCGTCCAGAGGCTATTCTAGGTGTTGCATCACCTTATTATTGGGCCAGCCCCATGTAATTTTGAAATACATAAGTATAGGCTATTTTTAGAGTCCGTATGTGTGGGGAAACAAGATATAGGGTTAGTTTCGGACCCCTCCACCAAGGGCGACGAAATTCCCCTCTCTTCCTCCATATATACCGCCGTTAGGGCACTATTTAGACTTTGGGTTTTGTTTAGATTAAAAGTTCTCCATAGCTGCAACTTCGCGTACTTCATTTGTGTTCAATGACCAGACCAAGACGTCACAGAACCACATCTTGATCAATAAAGCTTTCATCTTATATTAGCAATATCCAGATTGCAAGCTCAGCTTCTTGCTTGTTTTTCGTTCGCTCGTAGGAAATAGACCCTTGTGGTCAGGTTAATCGTGCTCTAGCATGGTCAATAACCTCTCGGAGTTGGTTTAGCGATTGCTAAGGTGCGACGTCCTCGCACATACATAGTGGGATCGTCAAAGTCTACTCCTCTGAAACAATAATCACCATCTCATCGAAAGACGGGACACCTTTGGCTCTATAACACACGACTAAGCGATTGTTGTAGGTCTTGTGTGGCGCTCATTCCCTCATGTATATAGTGTGGGAGGGGAGGAAGCCAGGAGGCGCCCCAAGGGTGGCCGGCAAGCCCCCTTGGGTCCCTGCCCTCTAGCGCACCCCCTTCCTTGTGGGTGCATGGGAGGAAGGAAGGGGGAGGTGGCACTCCCTTTCCTTTCTCTCATGAGGAGGGAAAGGTAGGAAAGGCCAAACCTCCCCCTTTCCTTCCCCTCGGGCCAGCAGCCAGGAAGAGGGGCGCACCAGCCCCTTGTGGGCTGGTGTGTTCCCCCCTTTGGCCCATTAAGCCCATATAGCCTCCCGTGGCTTCTCGGAACCCCTTCCGGTGATACGATGATTACCCGGTACAACCCGAAACTCTTCCATTGTCCAAATGGCTCGTCCTATATATATCAATCTTTACCTCTGGACCATTCCGGAGATCCTCATCAAGTCCGTGATCTCATACGGGACTCCAAACAACATTCGGGCACGAAATCACATAACTCATATAACATTATATCATCAACAAACGTTAAGCGTGCGGACCCTACGGTTTCGAGAACTATGTAGACATGACCGAGACTCCTCTCCAGTAAATAACCAATAGCGGAACCTGGATGCCCATATTGGTTCCTACATATTCTACAAAGATCTTTATCGGTCCAACGTTATGACAACATTCGTGATTCCCTTTGTCTATTGGTATGTTACTTGCCCAAGATTCGATCATCGGTATCTTCGTACCTAGTTCAATCTCGTTACGGGCAAGTCTTTTTAGTCATTCCGTAATACAACATCTCATAACTAACTCCTTATTTACTTTGCTTGCAAGCTTCTTGTGATGTGCATTATCGAGTGGGCCTAGAGATACCCCACTGATACACGGAGTGACAAATCCTAATCTCGATCCATGCCAACTCAACAAAAACCTTAGGAGATACCAATAGAGCATATTTATAATGATCCACTCATGTTGTGACGTTTGATAGCACACAAGGTCTTCCTCCGGTATCTGGGAGTTGCATGATCGCATAGTCAAAGGAATATGTATTTTACATTAAGAAAGTAATAGCAATAAACTAAACGATAAGCTAGCAGATGGGTCTTGGCCATCACATCATTCTCCTAATTATGTGATCCCCTTATCAAGTGACAACACATATCTATGATTAGGAAACCTTAACTGTGTTTGATCAACGAGCTAGTCTAGTAGAGGCTTACTAGGGACACGATATTTTGTTTATGTATCCACACATGTATTTAAGTTTCCTATCAATAGCCTCTACGGCATAAGGAAAATATAATAATAACAACTTTATTATTGCTTCTACGGCATATTTCCATCATCAAGTAGGCGAGGAAAGGCTCGGTCCATGGTGCCATTACGGCCATGACCTCATGAGCCGAAGTGGTTTCTTCAATTGTCGAGTCACCAATGATTTCGTTGTCTGGCTCAATGGCCGGAGGGACGATTTGTTCGGGCCCATTGGTTGTTGTACCCTGATCCTCGTCCTGCCACACCATAGATGGCTTAAAGAGACACTCCAGAAATGTGTTTGATGGGACGAGGTCACGCTTGGCGCCCATGCGGGCAAGGATATCTGCAACTTGATTATTGTTTCTAGAGATGTGGTGGAATTCTAACCCTTCAAACCGGGCTGATAGTCTTAAGACGGCACTTTGGTATGCCGCCATTTTTGGGTCCTTGGGGTCGAACTCGCCATTCAATTGGGATATGGTGAGGTTGGAATCTCCCCTCACCTGAAGCCACCGAACACCCATTGAGGTTGCCATCCAAAGACCATGCAATATGTCTTCATATTCGGCTGCGTTGTTGGAGTCTGTATATATAAATTTTAGTATGTATCGAGTAGTGTCGCCCATGGGGACATGAGGATAACACTAGCCCCCAGTCCGACCAGCATTTTGGAACCGTCAAAATACATTGTCCAGTGTGAGTACGTATTATATTCCCGGGGAAGTTCGGCTTCCATCCATTCGGATAGAAAATCAACCAGCACCTGAGATTTAATAGTGCAGCGTGGCTTGTACACAATTTCAAATGGCAGGAGCTCTACTGCCCATTTGGTGATGCGGCCCATGGCATGCCTATTATTGATAATATCATTTAAGGGTAGTTCATATGCCACGGTAACCGAACACTCTTGAAAGTAGTGTTGGAGTTTGTGCGATACCATGGAAACTGTGTAGGGGATGTTCTGATAGTGCGGATACCGGGATTTACACGGGGTGAGTACTTTCGACACGTAATAGACATGTTTTTGCACCTTGAACTTGTGTCCTTTTGCCTCTCTTTCTACCACGAGGATAGTGCTCCCAACCTGGCTTGTGGCTGAGACATATAGCAACATGGGTTCAGCTATTCCAGGTGCTATCAAAATGGGGTGGCCCGCAACTAGAGTCTTTATATCCAATAGTGTGGTAGTTGCCCCACCCGTCCATTCAAAGTTTTTGTTCTTTTTGAGCAATTTTTAGAGTGGCAGGGCCTTTTCGCTGAGGCGGGAGATGAAATGACTCAAAGCTGCAATGCAACTAGCCAGCTTATGGATGTGTTTGATCTCTGTGGGTATTGCCAGTTGGGACAAAGCTAAATTTTTAGCCGGGTTGGCTTCTATCCCTCTATTGGAGACAATGAATCCGAGCAGCTTTTCGGCGGGGACTCCGAAAACACACTTATCTGGGTTAAGCCATATATCATATGTTCTCATGTTTTTGAAGTTGAGACGGAGGTCGTCGACCAACTAGCGGACATGTTTGGTCTTGATGACCACATCATACACACAAGCTTCGACTGTTTTACCGATTTGGGTTTCCAGGCATGTTTGAATCATGCGCTGATATGTCGCTCTTGCATTTTTAATCTGAAGGGCATTCTGTTGAAACAGAAAGCTCCGTAAGGTTTAATAAACGCGGTTGCTGGTTGGTTAGATTCCTTCATCTTGATCTGGTGATATCCCGAGTAAGCATCGAGGAAACATAGCAAGTCTTGTCTGGCGGTGCCAACGATGATCTGGTCTATTCGAGGCAGAGGGAAAGGATCCTTGGGGCAAGCCTTGTTGAGATCTTTGAAGTCGAGGCACAACCACTAGGATTTGCTCTTTTGGGGTACCATGACCAAATTAGCCAGGCAGTCGGGGTGTTTGATTTCTTTGATGAATCCTGCTTCAAGTAGTTTTGCTAATTCCTCCCACATGGCTTGACGCTTGGGTTCAAAAAATTGGCGGAGCGTCTGTGTAACCGGCTTGAAGCCCTTAAGTATGTTCAAGCTATGTTCTGCCAGCCTGCGTGGGATACCTTGCATGTCCGAAGGGTGCCAGGCAAATATGTCCCAATTTTAGCGCAGGAATGCGCGCTTCCTCGTGAATCTCAGGGTCCAACTGTGCTCCTATGGTTACTATTTTATTGGGGTCCGTCGGATGTACTTGGAACTTGACGGTTTGTCAGCTGGTTTGAAGGATGTAGACTTGGGTCTTTTGTTGAAGGTAACATCATCCTTGTGGACTACTATACATAGTGTGGTCAATTCTTCGGCTGCTAGAGCCTCAGATAGTGCCTCTAGGGCCAGGGATGTTGTTTTGTTTTCTACTAGGACGGCTTTGTCTGGGTCGCTGGATATTTTGATCACACCATTGGACCCTCGCATTTTGAGCTTCATGTATCCATAATGCGGTATAGACTGAAACTTCGAAAATGCGTCACGCCCGACTAAGGCATGGTATCTGCTATGGAAGGGAACAATATGGAAGGGTAATTCTTCTGTCCTCTTATTCATTGGAGTGCCAAACACTACATCCAGAGTGACTCGTCCGGAGCAGTGCGCCTCCTTTCCAGGGATAATTCCCCAAAATGTAGTGTAGCATTGTTCGATTCGAGATCTGTCAAACTGAATTTTGTCGAGGGTATCCTCATAAATGAAATTTGAGTCGTTGCCTCCGTCCATAAGCACCTTTGTTAATCTGAAGATTTCCACAATGGGGTCGAGGACTAATGCGGCGGGTGCTTAGGCAGGTCACGCGCTTGGTTCATCCTCCGCATCAAAGGTGATGGGGGTGTCCGTCCAGGAGCTTGCTGCGGTGACCTGATGGACTTGGCTGAGCTCTCGAAGCGCTCTTTTTTCTCTGGTTATTCTAGGAGAAGGTTTCATAGATGGTTAGACATTATCGTCCTCAGGTGAGGGCATCTTGGATCCTCTACTTGGAGTTTGAAGGCGGAGTATGGCCTCGCCGCTCTTGGCAACCTGTTTAACAACCCAGCAAGGTCAAAGTGTGTCAGTTGGATTTGTGTTTAGTAGGGCCGAGCGTATGGGGCATGGCATATCCAATAGCTCGTCCAGGACCGATCTGGGTCCGGCGAGGGGTATGTTTCTTTTTTTAGCGAGCTCGTGTTTGAGAAACCGCTGTGCGTCTGAACACTTTTCCCGGATTGTACTTGATTGTTCGGCATGGTTTGCCTCCATGCGCATTTGTTGTTCTTTCTCAGTGCTTTCCATGGTGCAGTATTTGTGTACCAGGTTTGATAGTTTGGTGAAGCTCTGGATATGACGATGGGCGAGGGCGTTCTAGACTCCTTCGTCTCGACAATTAAACCGAAAAGCTGATATTGCTTCTTGGTCGCAGCAATCTGTCATTTTGTTTTTAACCAGGCAGAATCTAGCCCAATAGTGATGGACCGATTCTTTGAGTTGCTTCTTAACTTGTATTAGGTCCCATCCCGATTCCGGGGAATATTCCTCATGGGTGGTGGGTGAGAAAAATTGAGTGCTCCGGCCGGTGGCGTATTCGGAGCTTTGGTGGCGACGCGGGACACTTCTAGGGTGTTCAACATATCAAGTTTGGGTTCCAAATTGTCCAGGTCGGGCGCCATAGATTCGATATAGCGTTGCAGATCAGGGTCTAGTCTCGGGCTTTCTTCGGGGTAGAAGTCAGATCCCTGGCTCGAGTCCTGAGCGAGGCCATTGCCAATTGGGATATAGTTTGTTTCCTGTATCGGTGACCGTGCTCCTTCGGCCACTTCCTCAATAATGGCGACAAGGTGTGTGATGGGCGGGGTGGCCATTTCCCTATCGGGCCTGGGACCAATCTGGTCATAAACCGAGGGCTGGCTGTTGGAGACTCCCATGGCGCGAATCCGGTCTAGTGCACTGTTTAGCGACAAAAGATCTGTAGGATCCATGCTCCTTGAGTATTCGGGGTTGACCCTCAGAACGGGCTCCCGAGCTGCGTACGCCGAAGACAATACCACGGCTCGAAGAAGATTAGGAGTAAGGAGAGTGGGTCCATCCAGGGATGACTCCTGGCAATCGGACGCCGACGTCGTGTAACAGCTCGAAGCCGGTTCTATGGTAGAGTGGTCGAGTACGAACAGGTTGACTCCGGGTTTTTGGACACATCACTCGCATCAGGGCTCAAGGCTGAGCGCAAAGTGAAAGCTGGTCTAGAGGCCGGATCGGCAAGCGCCCCCAAAGTGTACGCTTTTGGGACCTCAAGCGCCTCCAGTGAAGTTGAAAAGTTGGTGAGGACCAGATCACCCCGAGCGTTAGTGACATAATCTAGGATGCCAAACCTGATCTGGTGCTCAGGGGCGAAGTTGTTGATTCGGTCTAGATGACCGGCCGCGTTAGCGTGCAGAACAATGTTGCCCAACGCGGAAAGTTGGCCGGGGACAGAGATGCCCCCAGTGTTAACACCGTCTCCCATGATTAGGCGAGCCATTGATCCTTTCGGTGATCCAGTAGCATAACTCCCAATGGAATTAGCAATGCCATTGTCAAAACCAGCGGATCTCGGGTAGAGGGTCCCGACCTGTGGACCTTGGATTGATGGGGAACAATGGACGTGGAACACGATGTTTACCCAGGTTCAAGCCCTCTCTAAGAGGTATTACCCTATATCCTACTTGATTATATTGCTTATGTATGAGGGGATTACAGAGTAGATCTACCATGAGATCCGACTAACTAAATGCTAACTAGTAGGATGGTGATTGTTCCTCTAGCCACTACGGACTAAGCCCCCTGGTTTATATAGACACAAGGGGTACTAGGGTTTCTAGATAGTCGGTTAGATCAAGGAAATAATGGATCTTCCATCCTGTCTTGGGGTACATTCCAAGACACCAAGATTCTTCGGTCCGGATACGGTGTGGTCCAACATTCCAGCCCATGTGATATGAGCCGACAACCCGAGGACCCCCTAGTCCAGGACTCCCTCAGAGGTCACTACTTGCTGAACGACAAGAGGATGATCCCTCAAGTATTAGAAGGGGTGAAGAATTTCCCATGGAATGGGAAAGGCATCAGGCCAAGTTGGCAAAACAAGCAAAGAAAGTTGTTGAAGAATTCAAGAGGGCTGCAAAAGCTTCAACTGAAGCCAGTGCTAGCACAAGCGCTCCCAAGAAAGCAATGATAAAGAAGCCTGCTACTAAGCCAAAGTATTTTGACTCGATGCCCTCGGTGGCAAATCCAGCTGCATCAAAGGCCTCTACACCAAAGATGTCAAAAACTTCAGTGCCTCCTCCTGCGTCAAGTTCGTCAATGGCAGCAACTAGAGCTTCAACACCGATCGTGCTTGCATCTTGCCAGTGCACTGAGGGCTTTTGCAAAGGCCTCAATTGCTGCATCAACTGCCTCATGTAGTGTGCAACCATCTCCTTCAACACCCAAGCTGAAACAAAATGCCACTTAAGGCCGTGGAACTAGGACAAGTCCCAAGAGCAAGGCCATGGTTCCTTAGGTTGATGAACATGGGCTGGCAGATGAGGATGCACTTGTTGATTTCCTCAGAAGAAGGCAACAGCAAGATGCTATTGCTGAGAATTCTTCAATTCCTATGATAATGGATCCCAAGAAGCTCCTAGACTTCATTGATATCTGGTGCACCAACCCAGAAACGCCTATTGATGATTTGAATCTGCCTCCTGGCCCAATCCACATGATTTCCTCATTCATCTTGACTTAGAAGCAAAAGATTGCTTAGGCTAAGCTGGTGAAAAAACAATAAATCTAGAAGGAGAAGGAACTAAGGAAGAAGATGATGTCTATATCCCCTCAGCAGCTTGTGCAATTGCAATCTGAGAGTCATCAGCTGTCTGAAGAATATGAGAGACAAGCCAATCATTGTTGTTGTGTGAAAGAGCGATTCATCACTGCCTCAACCAAGGTGGTTGTAGACCACAACAAGAGAGAAGTGCAAAGTTTGGCATGGCACCGCCATCTAGTTCCTCATCTCCACCCCCTAAACCACAGGCCAGTGAGACTGCGCCTCCATCTCCCCAAGTGACTGCCAAAGCAACTGAAGAAGTTGCACATGAAGAAAGTGAACGGACAACTGATAATGTTGTGTGTGAAGAAATTCCCAGGGTGACTGCAAGTGTCATGCCTGAACAACCTGCCATGATGACTACATCAGTCACGTCCGATGAAAATGCTCCAACAAGTTCCTCAACAGCAACTCCAACAACGACTTCATCTTTTATGCTCATTACTGTCGTTGGGGGAGGACGATCACCTATGGGGCAGGGTTGCCCCTTTGAGGTTTGGTGAGGGGATGATCACATTGCATGAAGAGTAGAAACAACAGGGCATCGCGTGATGGACAACTCACTTTTACCCAGGTTCGGGCGGCTTTGCAGCGTAAAACCCTACTCCTGCTATGGTGGATTGCACTGGAGGAACACAAAGACACGGAGTGCTCAAGCCCGACAAGTGTGTCTCGCAGAGAGTAGCTATGCGTGTACAAGTGTTGAGGGATCAAAGATTCGAACCCTTTGCTAGGTTGCCTCATGCCTCCTTTTATAGCTAAAGGGGAGACCATAGTGACAAAATAGTCATTACAGCATGATTATATAGCTAACAGTGTTATCATACCTAACTCTGGCAGTTAGGACAAAGTGAATTAAATACACTGCTAGGTGTCATGCCGAGGTTGAAGCCTTGCAAGCCTACCGCGCCACTTATCCATCTACCCCTTATTAGCGTCACACGCCATCAGGACGAGTGTCAATAAAGTTAATCACTTCTCCAGCAGGTTGGCACGTACTCGGCGGGATCGTCCTAGCCACTTGAGAGCTCGACACCGTTAGTGTCTATCTGCGTTCTGGGAACGAGGGTACTAGACTTGCCTGCCTGTGGCCAATGGCATGGCGCCATCGATGGCCTGGTATGGCCCATCTTCGGATCGACAGGTCAAGACCCTTGCGAGGGGCCAAGCCTCACGAGGCGGATAACACCAATACCTCCGGAAGGAGTGGCCTCCCAGGAGGCCTCCTGATTAACACCAATGCCAGATTGTATTTTGCTTCTAGAAATCTTTTAGGTTTGACCGCGGGAGGCACTTTTATGGAAATCACCTTAGGAGAAGCTACTAAGCTCCTTGATAATATTATGGCTAATTATTCTCAATGTCACACCGAAAGATCTACTAGTAAAAAAGTGCATGCTATAGAAGAAATTAATGTTTTGAGTGGAAAGATGGATGAACTTATGAAATTGTTTGCTAGTAAGAGTGCTCCTATTGATCCCAATGATATGCCTTTGTCTACTTTGATTGAGAATAATAATGAATCTATGGATGTGAATTTTGTTGGTAGGAATAATTTTGGTAACAATGCTTATAGAGGAAACTTTAATCCTAGACCGTTCCCTAGTAATTCCTCTAATAATTATGGAAATTCCTAGAATAATTCTTATGGCAATTATAATAAGATGCTCTCTGATTTTGAGAATAGTGTTAAAGAATGTATGATCTCTCAAAAGAATTTTACTGCCTTGCTTGAAGAAAAATTGCTTAAAGTTGATGATTTGGCTAGGAATGTTGATAGAATATCGCTTGATGTTGAATCTTTGAAACTTATATCTACTCCTCCTAAGCATTATATCAATGAGTCTCTCAAAGCTATGAGAATTTCCATTGATGAGTCCAAAGAAAGAACCGCTGGATTGCGTGCTAAGAAAGATTGCTTTGTAAAAGCATGTTCTTCTAGTTTCAATGAAAATAATGATGAAGATCTAAAAGTTATTGATGTGTCCCCTATTAAATCTTTGTTTTGCAATATGAATCTTAATAATGATGGGACAGGATATGAGTCAACTTTAGTTAAAAGGTGTCCCAATGACTCGGAGTTTTTAGATCTTGATGCTAAATTTGGTAAAAGTGGGATTGGAGAGGTCAAGACTTTAAATAGCATTGATCCCACTATCTTGGATTTAACGGAATTTAATTATGATAATTATCTTTAGTAGATTGTATTTCCTTGTTGCAATTCGGGTTGAATTCTCCTCATGCTTATAGTCAAAATAAAGCTTTTACCAAACATACTGTTGATGCCTTGATGCAATCTTATGATGAAAACGTTAATTTGGAAGGTTCTATTCCTAGAAAACTTTATGATGAGTGGGAACCTACTATAAATATGAAAATTAAAGATCATGAGGGTTATGCTTTGTGTGATTTGGGTGCTAGTGTTCCCACGATTCCGAAAACTTTATGTGATATTCTAGGTTTCCATGATCTTGATGATTGCTCTTTAAATTTGCACCTTGCGGATTCTACCATTAAGAAACCTATGGGAAGGATCAATGATGTTCTTATTGTTGCAAATAGGAATTATGTACCCATAGATTTTATCGTTCTTGATATTGATTGCAATCTTTCTTGTCCTATTATTCTTGGTAGACCTTTCCTTAGAACGATTGGTGCAATTATTGATATGAAGGAAGGGAATATTAGATTCCAATTTCCATTAAGGAAAGGCATGGAGCACTTTACAAGAAAGAAAGTTAAATTACCTTATCAATCTATCATGCGAGCTACTTATGAATTGAGTGCCAAAGATGGCACTACTTAGATCTATCCTCGCTTTTATGCCTATCTAGGGGCGTTAAACGATAGCGCTAGTTGGGAGGCAACCCAATTTTATCTTTGTTTTTTTGTTTTTGCTTATGTTTAGTAATATTTTTTTCATCTATCTTCTGTTTAGATGTGTTTTCATGTTTCAATTAGTGTTTGTGCCAAGTAGAACCTATAGGATAACCTATGGGGATAGTTAATTTGATTATGCTGAAAAACAGAAACTTTGCGCACACGAAAATAATTTTAGTAATTCACCGAAACGAGACTTTGCATGGATTCGTTTTTCTGTAGATCAATAGATAAATTGTCCAGGACTTCCTATTTTTGTAGGATTTTTAGAGTTCCAGAAGTATTCGATAGTTATAGATTGCTACAGACTGTTCTATTTTTGACAGATTCGGCTTTTCGGGTGTTGTTTGCTTATTTTGATGCATCTATGGCTAGTATTAAGTGGTATGAACCATAGAGAAGTTGGAATATAGTAGGTTTAACACCAATATAAATAAAGAATGAATTCATTACAGTACCTTATGTGGTGGTTTTCCTTTCTTGCACTAACGAAGCTTATGAGATTTCCTGTTGAGTTTTGTGTTGTGAAGTTTTCAAGTTTTGGGTAAAGATTTGATGGACTATGGAATAAGGAGTGGCAAGAGCCTAAGCTTGGGGATTCCCATGGCACCCCAAGATATTCAAGGATAATCAAAATCCTAAGATTGGGGATGCCCCGGAAGGCATCCCCTCTTTCGTCTTCGTCTATCGGTAATTTTACTTGGAACTATATGTTTATTCGCCACATGATATGTGTTTTGCTTGGAGCGTCTTGTATGATATTAGTATTTTATTTTTAGATTAACACAATCATCCTTGCTTTACACACCTTTTGGTAGAAGCCCACTTGATTAGAATTTATTAGAATACGCTATGTGCTTCACTTATATCTTTAGAGCTAGATAGTTTTTGCTCTGGTACTTCTCATATATCTTTTAGAGCATGGCGGTGGCTTAATTTTGTAGAAATTGTTAATCTCTCATCCTTCACTTATATTATTTTGAGAGTCTCTTAGAACAGCATGGTATTTTCTATGGTTATAAAATTGGTCCTAAAATGATGGGCATCCAAGTTGGGTATAATAAAAACTATCATAGAAAGTGAATTTGATGCTATGATCAATTTGATGCTTGATAATTGTTTTGAGATATTAGGATGGTGATATTAGAGTCATGCTAGTTGGGTGATTATGAATTTAAAGAATACTTGTGTTGAAGTTTGTGATTCCCGAAGCATGCACGTATGGTGTACCGCTTTGTGATGAAGGTGGAGCACAATTTTATTTATTGATTGTCTTCCTTATGAGTGGCGGTCGGGGACGAGCGATGGTGTCTTTTCCTACCAATCTATCCCCCTAGGAGCATGCGCATAGTACTTTGTTTTCAAAGACTTGTAGATTTTTGCAATAAGTATATGAGTTCTTTATGACTAATGTTGAGTCCATGAATTATACGCACTCTCACCCTTCCGCCATTACTAGCCTCTCTTGTGCCGCGCAACTTTTGACGGTACCATACACCCACCATATACCTTCCTGAAAACAGCCACCATACCAACCTATTATGGCATTTCCATAGCCATTCCGAGATATATTGCCATGCAACTTTCCACCGTTTTGTTTATATGACACGCATCATCATTGTCATATTGCTTTTTGCATGATCATGTAGTTGACATCGTATTTCTGGCAAGGCCACCTTCATAATTTTCATACATGTCACTCTTGATTCATTGTATATCCTGGTACACCGCAGGAGGCATTCATATAGAGTCATATCTTGTTCTAAGTATTGAGTTGTAATATTGAGTTGTAAGTAAATAAAAGTGTGATGATCTTCATTATTAGAGCATTGTCCCAGTGAGGAAAGTATGATGGAGACTATGATTCCCCCACAAGTCGGGCTGAGACTTCAGACTTTATAAAAAAAAGGAGGCCAAAGAGCCCACCAAATAAAAAAAGAGGCCAAAAAAGAGAAAGGCCAAATAAAAAAATATGAGAGAAAAAGATAGAAGTGACAATGCTACTATCCTTTTTACCACACTTGTGCTTCAAAGTAGCACTATGATCTTCATGATAGAGTCTCCTATGTTGTCACTTTCATATACAAGTGGGAAAATTTTCATTATAGAACTTGACTTGTATATTCCAATGATGGGCTTTCTCAAAATGCCCTAGGTCTTTGTGAGCAAGCGAATTGGATGCACACCCACTTAGTTTCTTTTGTTGAGCTTTCGTACATTTATAGCTCTAGTGCATACATTGCATGGCAATCCCTACTCACTCACATTTATATCTATTAATGTGCATCTCCATAGCCCGTTGATACGCCTAGTTAATGTGAGACTATCTTCTCCTTTTTTTGTCTTCTCCACAACCAGCATTCTATTCCACATATAGTGCTATGTCCATGGCTCACTCTCATGTATTGCATGAAAGTTGAAAAGGTTTGAGATTAATAAAGTATGAAACAATTTCTTGGCTTGTCATCGGGGTTGTGTATGATTAAATACTTTGTGTGATGAAGATAGAGCAACATCCAGACTATATGATTTTGTAGGGATAACTTTCTTTAGCCATGTTATTTGGAGAAGACATGATTGCTTTGATTAGTATGCTTGAAGTATTATTATTTCTTATGTCAATATGAACTTTTATTTGAATCATTTGGATCTGAACATTCATGCCACAATAAAGAAAATTACATTGAGAATTATGCTAGGTAGAATTCCACATCAAAAATTCTGTTTTTGTCATTACCTACTCTAGGACGCGCAGGAATTAAGCTTGCGGATGCTTGATACGTCTCCAACGTATCTATAATTTTTGATTGTTCCATGCTATCATATTACCCATTTGGATGTTTATGGGCTTTAATTTACACTTTTATATCATTTTTGGGACTAACCTACTAACCGGAGGCCCAGCCCGAATTGCTATTTTTTTTGCCTATTTTAGTGTTTCGAAGAAAAGGAATATCAAACAGAGTCCAAACGGAATGAAACCTTTGGGAGCGATCTTTTTGGACCAAACGCGATCCAGAGAACTTGGAGTGGATGTCAAGAAACAAGTGAGGCGGCCACGAGGGTGCCCGGGACGCCCCTACAGGTGGGCGCGCCCCCCACCCTCGTGGGCCTCTCGAGCGTCCACTGATCTACTTCTTCCTCCTATATATACCCACGTACCCTGAAAACATCAGAAGCGACCAGAAAAAAATATTTCCACTACCGTAACCTTTTGTATCCGTGAGATCCCATCTTGGAGCCTTTGCCGGCGCTCCGCTGGAGGGTGAATCGACCATGGAGGGCCTCTACCTCATCTCCAAGGCCCTTCTGATGAGTTGTGAGTTGTTTATCAGAGACCTTCGGGTCCATAGTTATTAGCTAGATGGCTTCTTCTCTCTCTTTGAATCCCAATACAAAGTTCTCCTCGATCTTCTTGGAGATCTATTCGATGTAACTTTTTTTTTCGAGATCCGATGAATTGTGGGTTTATGATCAAGTTTATCTATGAGAAATATTTGAATCTCCTCTGAATTCTTTTATGTGTGATCTGAATTTTTTATGTGTGATTAAGTTATCTTTGCAAGTCTCTTTGAATTATCAGTTTGGTTTGGCCTACTAGATTGATCTTTCTTGCAATGGGAGAAGTGCTTAGCTTTTGGTTCAATCTTGCGGTGTCCTTTCCCAGTGACAGCAGGGGCAGCAAGGCACGTATTGTATTGTTGCCATCGAGGATAAAAAGATGGGGCTTATATCATATTGCATGAGTTTATCCCTCTACATCATGTCATCTTTCTTAATGCGTTACTCTATTCTTTATGAACTTAAATACTCTAGATGCATGCTGGATAGCGGTCGATGCGTGGAGTAATTGTAGTAGATGCCGGCAGGAGTTGGTCTACTTGTCACGGACGTGATGCCTATATACATGATCATGCCTAGATAATCTCATAATTATTCGCTTTTCTATCAATTGCTCGAGAGTAATTTGTTCACCCACCATAATACTTATGCTATCTTGGGAGAATCCACTAGTGAAACCTATGGCCCCCGGGTTTATCTCTTATCATATAAGCTTTGAATCTACTTTTATTTGTATCTTTACTTTTCTAATCTATATCATAAAAATACCAAAAATATATTTATCTTATCATATTATCTCTATCAGATCTCACTTTCACACGTGGCCGTGAAGGGATTGACAACCCCTTTATTGCGTTGGTTGCAAGTTCTTGTTTGTTTGTGTAGGTGCGTGGGACTTTTGAGGAGCCTCCTACTGGATTGATACCTTGGTTCTCAAAAACTGAGGGAAATACTTACGCTACTTTGCTGCATCACCCTTTCCTCTTCAAGGAAATACAACGCAAGCTCAAGACGTAGCAAACCCCTGGTGCTTTACCTGGCTGCCACGCCTCATTCAGCCAGCGTGGCGCTCGTGGCGGTCCACAAAGAGCATGCGACCAAGGGTGCGTGTCGCAGCACCCCGCACCAGGCCAAGGCGCTGCGGCCTCAGGACTGTGTACCTGAGGCCCTAGTGTTGTGGGGGAACCACGGCTACCTATGGGGTTGTGAGCCCCTTTCTAATTCAGTGGGGGGATGCCATGTTTCTCAAAGAGCGGAGGAGCATGAGGCAGCACGGTAGAGCTCACAGGGCACTTTTTACCCAAGTTTGGGCCACCGCAAGGCGTAAAACCCTACTCCTGCTTTGGTGGATTGATGGTGGATGGTGGTGGAAAATGCAGCGCTTTTGCCCGGCAGGGTTGCCTTGGGACGAGAACGGCTACGCGCGTATGAGTGTACAAGGGTCCGAATCCTTTCTATCATTGCCATGGGCCTCCTTTTATAAATCAATGGGTCACCACAATGGCAAATCAGACATTACACACTGATTAGATAGCGAATAGTGCTATTATATCTAACTCTACAGGCAGGTAGAGCACATTAAATGCGCCGCTCAATGTCACATCACAGCTTGCCCGGTAGGTCCTGCCGGGTTGATTCACCAACTTGTCGCCTGCTTGCTTGACATGTCGTAGGACAAGTGTTGCTTGTAGGTATTTTTTGTAGAAAGTGGCTGCCATCTGGCATATAGCAGCCACTTAGTCACCTTAGAGCTTGACACCTCACTGATCGATGATGTACGTCGGGGTGATGTGTTGTGGTGGAGTGGCTTGTCTTCGCTGGTCCCGGAAGGCCTGTTGGGACGATCCGGGGAAGGCTTGCTTCCGGGGATAACTTTGCCACTGCCAGGCTCGCCTGCCCGCCAGGGGAGGTTTTTCCCTTAGAAGTATCTTTCCCCTCTGGCTAGTCTTGGTCTTCTTGATTCCGCGGTTGGATCCTTCAAGGGTATCGATACATCTTGCTTGAGTTGATCATGGTGTTGTGAACTTGTCCTCGTTCCTGTGCACAGTCCGGGCAATGGACACAGGGTCTGTTGCACCGATAGAAGCCCCTGGGCCTGGTACGATCGTGCCGCTGGGCGTCATTGGGGCAGGTGTCACGCCCAATATGCGACCCTATCCTAAAGGAACCCGAAGGTCCCACCAAGGATAGAAGCGCATATTGGAGACACTTTTGCAAGGTGGATATCATTACATTGTACCATTACATAATAGTTGGGGATACATACAAGAGGCATACAATGCCACACAAATACAACATCACCATACATAAGAGCAACATCCGACTATGGATGAAACACAAACAGAAACTCAAACGACATCCACCCTACTAGCCCAGGCTGCCGACCTGGAACCTATCCCTTGATCGATGAATAAGCAGAAGAAGAACTCCAAAACAAGCAACATCGCTCTTGCGTCATGATTATCGCAATACCTGTACCTAAAATTGTTGTTGTAGTAATCTGTGAGCCACGAGGACTCAGCAATCCCATCACCATGGGTATCAAGACTAGCAAAGCTTAATGGGTACGGAAAGGAGAACCGGTGAGGTTGCAGCAACGACAAAGCATATACGGTGGCTAACATATGCAAATAAGAGCGAGAAGAGAAGAAAACGGAACGATCGAGAAGCTAGAAGTGATCAAGAAGTGATCTTGAAACTACTTGCGTCCAAACATAACTCAAATCCGTTTTCACTTCCCGGACTCGCCGAGAAGAGACCATCACGGCTACACACGCGGTTGATGCATTTTAATTAAGTCAAGTGTCAAGTTCTCTACAACCGGATATTAACAAATTCCCATCTGCCACATAACCGCGGGCATGGCTTTCGAAAGGTCAAACCCTGCAGGGGTGTCACAACTTAGCCCATTATAATCTCTCACGAGCAATGAACGATATTCCTTCTCTGAGGAAGACCCGATCAACCTCGGAATCTCGGTTACAAGACATTTCAGCAATGGTAAAACAAGACCAGCAAGACCGCCCGAATGTGTCGACAAATCCCGATAGGAGGTGCACATATCTCATTCTCATGTCACAACGGATGAGACAAGCTACGAGTAAAACCAACCCTCAAGTTTCCCCGAGGTGGCCCCACAGGCTGCTCGGTTCGGACCAACACTTAGAGAAGCACTGGCCCAGTGGGGTTTGAAATAAAGATGACTCGGGTTTATAACTCCCAAGGGAAAGTTAGTAGGATGTTAGGCAAATGTAAAACCAATGTTGGGCCTTGCTGGAGGAGTATTTTTCAAAGCAAACTATCAAGGGCTTCCCATACACCCGGCCACGTAAGGAGCGCAAAATTAAGGAACATAACACCGGTATGACGGAAACTAAGGTGGGAAGAGTGGAACAAAACACCAGGCATAAGGCCGAGCCTTCCACCCTTTACCATGTATATAGATGCATTAATTAAATAAGAGATATTGTGATATCCCAACATAATCCTGTCAACACAGAGCAATCTTCAACTTCACCTGCAACTAACAATGCTATAAGAGGGGCTGAGCAAAAGTGGTAACATAGCCAAACAACGGGTTTCTAGGAAGGGTGAAAAAGGTTAGAGGATGACATGGCAATTTGGGATGCTTGGTAAACAAGGGATAGGTAGCGCAGCATTGTGATAGAACGAAGCAACTAGCATAGCAATGATAGTAGTGAGATCCAGGGTAACGGTCATCTTGCCTGAAATCCTGCTAGGAAGAAGAACGATCCCATGAAAAAGACGAAAGACCGACGGACCAGGCGTAGTCAAATGAATCCTCACGATCGCAACGAAACATGAACTATCGAGAAGAAGCACACAGGAAAGAAGCAAACAACAAGGTAAACACACAACACATAAACATGACATGATGCTTAACTAGGTATGATGCATGGCAAGGATATATGATGCTACTCATGGCAAGAGATGATACATACAAGAACACGAGATCAAAGCAAGTTTAAATGAGGCCGGAAACAACATATACCAAATCCGGTAAATCCTCATATGCAAATTTCGAAATTAGTCCAGAACTGAATAAGCCTTATGTTCAAGTTGTTAAACAGCAAGTTAAGATGCACCAAGATGAACTACACGAAATTCTAGTCAAGTTACATATAAAGTTCATTTAGTTTGGAGCTACGACTAGAAGATATGAGCAAAACAAGTTAAACATGTCATTGATGCAAAATGCATCCAAACATCAAGCAAACACTCTCAAAACATGGATGCAACATGATAAGATGAAATTACATGCAAAATCAAGCAAGTTTCATGTAGAGCATGCTCAAAACGGAGCAACGGTGCAACACATACACTCCAAACAAGTTATAATAACAATCTCCCAAAAACAGCAAGTAGGCACTTTGCAAACATCAAAACACAAGAGACACCGGATATAGCACTGGATCCATGTACACTCACAACCATTAACAAGTTAGAAATAACAATAAGTCAAATGCATGCAATGCAGTGTACCATCCAAATGCAAATTCTAACGGCATTCAATCAACATCTAGCTAACATTTATTTCGCGTGTCGGGGTCTAGCGTGTCTGGTGGATATCGGGTTCCGGCAAACCCTTAAGGTTCGAACACTTGGGTGTGCACAAAGGTTTCCCCCTACTGAATCTCGCTCTCACGCTCGCCGCGATCCCTAAGCTTAGCTCGATGAACTCACAACACAAGAGACACAAGATTTATACAGGTTCGGGCCACCGTTGTGGTGTAATACCCTACTCCTGTGTGGTGGTGGTGGATTGCCTATTGGGCTCATGATCAACAGTACAAGGAAATAACAGCCTCCTGAGGAGAGGTGTTCTTGAGCTGGTGTGGTGTGAAGATGAACTTAATTCCGTCCCCTTCTACTGTGGTGGCTAGTCCTATTTATAGAGGCCCTGGTCCTCTCCCCAAATATTGAGCGGGAAGGGATCCAACAACGGGAAATTTGAAAGGGACAGCTAGTACAAGCTATCTTGACTAAAGGTGGTCTTCGCCTGTCAAAGGCGCTGGTGGTGACACCGTCATTTGCTCCACGGTGACCTTCGTCCTGCCGTCCTGCTGGTCTTGGTCTTGTTGCACCGATATGGAAACCTTTGCCTGATGCATCGGTACTCCACGCCTGCGCTTGCCCCCTTAGCACCAAAGGGGAAACGAGGACACCGCACGCGCTGGCGCATGCTTGGCCTTGGTCATCCTGGCTTGCATCACGGGAACCTCGCGAGGTACCCCTTGCCTTGATCTCTCCACCTCCTCACGAGCCTGCCTGGTGAGGCCACTCCTGAGGAGGCCTTGTGTCGTCCGCCCCGCAAGGCTTTGCCCCTCGCGACGGTCTTGAGTGTTGGTTGATGGAGATGGGCCATACCTGTCCACTGGTGGAACCATGCCACGGGCCGCAGGCAGGCAAGTCTGGGGACCCCCGTTCCCAGAACGCCGACAGTAGCCCCCGGGCCCAAGGTGCACTCAGACTTGGCTTAGGGGCGAAGCCAAAGGGCAAGTGTGGAGCGCTGCGGGCCCCAACAGCCTGTGGCCTTGAACGATGCGTGGCGACTGATTGGACGTGGGCGTCTCCGCTTCCCGATGCTGCCTCAGCACCTGCCTGACTTGACGAGTCCCTATTGGATGCAAAAAGGGTCATCATTACCTGCGTTCGTGGAGGTCGATGGTTCGCCTCCCTTGGGCTATAAATGAGGATGGGTGAGAGCCCTCATCGCCGATCTCTTCTTGCTCCGCCTGCTTCTTCTCCCCTGCTCCACCTCCAGTCTTGACGCAAATGCCACCGATCCGTAGATTCTCGGCCGAAGAGAAGGGGAAGGCTCCCCGGGATGGACCTGATCCGCTCCCGTCGAAGAAGAGGCGGGTCCACCGCCGCGGTGAGGTCGTGAGGTTGGAGACGACGAGACCTTGGTGTGAGCGGGCACCTCCTGGGTACCCGCAACTCCAATGTGCCCCAGCCGAGGGCTTCGGAGAGAGGGGCGGCGAGCGACGCTGCCCGTGCCACAGCCGAGGTTGGCGCACCGTGGTGACGCGTGCCGTCGCTCCTAGAGTCCACGCCGCGGACTCCTCTCGTGAGCTCGTCCTGCATGCGGCGATGCCTCCAAGCACCTAGATCCGCTTCCTTTCGTTCTTCTCCACCAAGGTGCCGCCAAGGGGGCCTCTCGAGCTTTTGTTGCAGCACGCCGATTGTGGTGCCCCAGCGACCGGAGCGGAGGTAGAAGTCGTTTCCCCGGGCAAGGTCTTCATGACCCGAGGCTGGGGCAAAGTCGCCCGGGTCTGCCGAACGAGGGGCACCCTTGTGATCCATTTTGAATACGATGGCGCCTCCTTGTTGTCCTTCAAGGTCTTCGACGCAGAAGGCCGCCGCCTGGAGTACTACCCTGGAGGAGGCAGTCAAGGCGTCGACACGGTAGGGGCTGGGCCCGCCGTCCGCTCCTCTAGCGGCTCCTCAGACAGGAGCAGTGATGCTCGGGAGTCCAACGACTATCCTGAACTCTTCGAGACTCCGGAGACGAGCGACGATAGCTACGCAACCCCGAGCTCTCCCCAGGCCCGGTGCAAGGTGGCAGTATTGGGACGTCGCCGCCGCTGATCTGGATGGGGTTGGCACCGCTCACCCGTGGCCCGCCGTTGATGATGGCATCGGCCATGGAGGCGCGTGTAGTTAGGGCTCCTCAAAGTTCTCGTCTTTTGTTCCCTGCGAGGAATCGAGAAAACACCCCGCGGGGGCGTGTAAAGGGTCTGCGATGTCTTTTGTTGATGTTATCCTTATTATGAAATCGTGCGAGTGCTTGTCTTGTCCCGGTTTGGTTCCCCCTTTATAACCTTGCGACGACTTAGCGCTCTACGCTGATAGGTCCCAGTCCCGAGGCAGGCTGCAACCATCCCTGGTATGCCAGGTCGCGATGCCGTGGTCAAGGCCTAGAGGTGAGCGGCCCGAGGTCCAGTAAGAGCCCCTGAGGCGCGATGCTCAGGAGGTCCCCTTTAGCGTGCAAGGAGCTTCCGAGAGGTGAGAATGGAAGGCAATGTTGCCATCACAGAGCCGCATCAAGTGAGAATTTCGTGTTGTAACTATTAGTTGTTCCAAGCGCAAGACTTATCTCGGTAATCTCGAGTCATTCCCATGTGTTGCGTGGACTTGTGCCTCGGCAGCCGTGGTGCAGCTAGGTTAGGCCCGTGTGAGCCTCCCCTTTCTCCCCGCACTCTCCTTCATCCTCTACGTCCTCAGGTCCCGGCCCTCGAGCGAGCTCAGCCGCCGCTGGTATGCCAGGTCGCGATGCCGTGGTCAAGGGCAGGGGGTGAGTGTCGGTGTCAAAACCGGCGGATCTCGGGTAGGGGGTCCCGAACTGTGCGTCTAAGGCTAATGGTACCAGGAGGCGGGGGACACGATGTTTACCCAGGTTCAGGCCCTCTCAATGGAGGTAATACCCTACTTCCTGCTTGATTGATCTTGATGATATGAGTATTACAAGAGTTGATCTACCACGAGATCGTAGAGGCTAAACCCTAGAAGCTAGCCCATGATTATGGTTGTTGTTGTCCTACGGACTAAACCCTCCGGTTTTTATAGACACCGGAGGGGCTATGGTTACCCAGAGTCGGTTACAGAGAAGGATATCTACATATCCGAATTGCCAAGCATGCCTTCCATTCAAAGGAGAGTCCCACCCGGACACGGACAACTTTTCATAGCGTGACATCACGCCACGGCCCGGTCATTATTCGAACCGTTTTTCTCAACCAGCTACTGCGCATATTGCGAGGCGGTTTTATTGGCACGTCTTGTCAAAGCAGAGATTGTGTCCCCTTATCACGGGATTCCCATCAATATGGGTATGGGTAACCCAAGCACACCAACAACATGGCGCTTGGGGAATAAGCGAGTTTACCGGGCATGTGGGGAGGCGCAAGATCCCTGCTGCCTTTGTAAGGAGATAAGGACTCCCTTTTTTCACCCACGCCTTCTTCTTCCTCTGCTCATCCATTCCCCTTGCTCGAGCCCTAGTGCCCAAGTGTTCGTCTTCTCCGCCCGCAAAGTCCCTTCGAAAAATGTCCGGATCTGGAGCAGGAGGCAAGTCGATGGCCTCTACCGTCTGGGAGAAGGATATCAAGAAGCTTCGGGAGGCTGGGTATCTATCCAAGAGAATCGGCCACCATCTTCCGACGGTGGGACAGATCGTCCCTACTCTGAAACCCCATGAGATGGTTGTATTCCTCCCACATTTTATCCGTGGGCTAGGGTTTCCCCTCCACCCATTCGTTTGCGGCATCATGTATTATTACGGGATTGATTTTCATGATCTATCCCCCAATTCCTTCCTCAACATCTCAACATTCATCGTCGTGTGCGAGGCCTTTCTCCGCATCCCGCCACACTTCAGCTTATGGCTGAAGATTTTTAATGTGAAGCCCAAGGTAGTGAGCAGCCAGCGCGCCGAGTGCATAGGTGCCATGGTGAACAAGATGCCCAATGTTACATGGCCAACAGGTACTTTCAATGATTCCGTCAAGGAGTGGCCGCAGCAGTGGATTTATATCGCTGAGCCGCATGGCAAGGAATGGGCCGCTGCTCCGGAATTCAGATCCGGAGCCCCCCTACGACTTACGTCCTGGCCCAAGAAGGGCCTGAACTGGGCCTCGTCCTATGAACTATCGGTGCTCCCGACGCGCATCCAGGATATGGAAGACAAGAACATCAAACTTGTCAATGTAGTCTAGGTGATGTTAGTTCGCCGGATTCTACCTTGTCAACACCGGGCTTGCAATTTATGGGAGTTCGACCCGGCCAAGCACCAGACCCTGCTAGAGCTCTTTGGCTCCTCGCACAAGGACATCTGGAAGGTTCTTTTTAAGTCCGACAAATCATGGCCGGACTCCGATGAGGACCGCGGGTACCAACTGTCCTACCCTGCAAGTTCGGTAAGTCATTGTATGGTGACATTTCATATGTTTATTCGGATATCGTTAGGAAAATGCTTAATTTGTTTCCCACAACTCTCCTAGTGCTGGGCAAAGAAGACAGGGCGGATCTACTGTCCGGCCCCGCTACCAAAAGAACCGGCCGGCCCAGTTCTGACGAAGATGCTGGTCCCGGCGCCTTACAAGGCGCTGAAGAAGAAGGCCGAGAAGGAGGCCAAGAAAACCAAGGGCGTCCTCCATCGCTGTGGCGCTTCGGACAAAAAATCTGAAGACTCCAATGCCCGTTCTTCTTCCGAAGAGGACGAGGAGGAGGAGGAAGACAAATCCCCAGCGGGGGGAAGAAAGAAAAGGACGGCCTCCACATCCTTGGAGGCCGAGTCGCCTAAGAGGGGAAAAACTCCTCTTCCAGAGGAGTCTACCACCGCCGCCGATAGCATCCCGGAGTGGGATCCCAGGGCCCAGCCCCTGGTGAACTCGTGAGTACAAAATTCGAACACGCTTATGCTTCCAGACTTATCATGGCATAATATTTTAATCTGAGCCATAGTTTTTACAGTCCGGCGAGGTCCCGCACCAAACAATCCTCGTCGGAGGATTTGCTGGGTTCGGATGCTATGGAGAGCAGGACACCCCCGAAGGCCCCTTCCCCCAAACGTGTGAATGACATCGAGGTTTTGTCCCAGGAGGACTCAGGCCAAGGAGGAGGGTAGAGAATCGTACAGGCGGCGCCAGAAGGTCAAACTTCCGGGGGCGGACACATGGGAGAGAAGGCTCCCATGGGCGTCAACGGCGGGGGCGGTCTTGGATTTGGCCCCCAGCCGGATGCGATCCCAGAGACAAATACGGCCCCAGAATCCGGCAGGCGGCCTCCCTCGACTGGAGGGTGTGTGCCTGTTCTACCGGCAACCTCTGTCCAACTAGAGGTGCCGGATACTTTATCGGCGGTGCTAAAAAGCGCCTCCATCATTGATGAACACCGTGCCCTTATGGGCGCAGTGATTGAAAAGATTCAGTCCACTGAGAGTGGACTGGATGAAGCCTACATTAGCCTTATAAGAGGCTTTGAGGTATGTTTTATAAGGTTTCGAAGAGTGTCATAGTATAGATAGTAGCCCCTGATACACTGTTTGGTGGAAGAAAGAACCGGACTGAGGATCAAATTATGTTCGCAGGAGACTCAATTGATGACATCTATCTCTCTTCTTTTATAGGCAGGTGTCTGTAGCGACTGCCGCCTCTCGTACTGCGGAAGTATCGGGACTGAGGCAGAGTCTGGAGCAGGCCGAAGGAGAACATGGCCGACTGAAGAAGCAGTTGGAGGATAACCAAGTTCTGCGGAAACCTTGTTCCTTTAGCACAAATGAATAAGTGTGCATGATGAAAATATTTTTATGATGTGCTCTAGGGGCGACGGCCGAAATTGAGGCTCTTAAGAAGGTTGTGGCCGAAGCTGAGAAGAAGGCAGCCGCAGAGTAGGCCCTTCATGAAAAGCACGAGGCCAGGGTTATAGAAGCTGAGCGAGAGCTTCAAGAGGCTGTAAAGAAATGTGAGACCTTGGAGCAGAGTCTATCAGGGAAAGAATCCGAACTCTCCCAGTCTCACCAAGCCGCAAGTGATGCCCGGGGGGAAGCCCAAGGTGCCCTGAAGGAAATCCAGGAGGCGAGGAAGATTGCGGCTGGTAAGACTTTTGCTATACAAAGTAGGTATTTGAAAGGAGAAAATCAAGTTGATAATTTGAATTCTGATTTCTCCAGGGGTATTTGCGGAGCTGCCACGCAGCATATCTGATGCCGCCCAATTCTACCGAGCCGAAGAAAGGAACACTGCGGATAAGCTCTTCTGGATGCAGTATCTGGCACCGAATTATCCGATGCCTTTTGCCGATCAACTGAAGCAGCTGATTGAACTGCATAAGGCGGCCGAGCTAGCCATTGAGGATTTAATTATCTGGCTATGGCCCGCCGAGCCGATTCCAAGCAGTTACTTTGGGCTCGTGAAGCGGCTTGTGAGTGCCTGCCCTCGACTCAAAGTCATCAAGCGGTCTGTCTGTATGGAGGGTGCGCGAATGGCCTTCGCCCGCACAAAGTTGCACTAGGGGAAGATGGATGTGGAAAAGTTGATGACCGAGGGACCGCTGGAGGGGAAGGAGCACCGCAAGTCCGAATTATATTATGATAGTGTCTTGAAAGGAGCCCGCCTTGCGGTGGAGCAATGCACCAAGGACATTATATTTCCATGAATATAGTCATGTTGTCCTTTGTAATGTTAAACAAAGTCATTTATTTATTGCTTGTTATTTGAAAGCTTTTCCTCCTATGCGGCAGTTTTATATATTAATCCTGAGAGTTGGCCAGTCGTCGGCTTCTGCCCGCACGTAGTAAGTACGGGGGTGTTCGGGATAAACTTGAGCACTCTTTATCCCAGTTTTGGGTCCTTGAAGGAGGTGTTCAGCATAGCGAACCAGGCAATCGGACTATAGGGCTTTATCACTCTCACTTAGCCATAGGAGTTTGACAAAAGGAAGGTAGGCGCAGGCCCTAGTGTTCGGAAGACCGCACGAGGGGCTTTATAAGCACCTGATCGAAAGAAAAGCCGATCCATCGCACACTGCATTTGTTGGATTCCGGCAGACCCTTAAGGTTCAAACTCTGGGGTGCGCACGAAGATCTTTCCCCTACCGACCTACGTCTAATCGCCTCGTGAGAATCTAAGCTAGAAATGATGAACAACACAATGGACACGAGATTTATACTGGTTCGGGCCACTGTTGTGGTGTAATACCCTACTCCAGTGTGTGGTGTGGTGGATTGCCTCAGGGGCTGATGATGAACAGTACAAGGGAAGAACAGCCTCGCAAGAGGTGTTCTTGAGCTGGTGCGATGAACTGCTTGGGTGAGTTCGATCGCCTCTTGGATGCCGAACCAGATGCCCCTATTCTATGGTGGCTATCCCTATATATAGAGGCCCTGGTTCTCTTCCCAAATATTGAGCGGGAAGGGCGCCAACAACGGCCATTTTGAAGGGGGACATCTAGTACAAGTTATCCTGACTGAAGTTGGTCTTCGGCTGTAAAGGCACTGGCGATGACGCCGTACTAGACTCCACGGTGACCTCCATCCTACCGCCCTACTGGTCTTGGTCTCGTTGCACCGAAATGGCAACCTTTGCCTGATGCCTCGGTACTCCACGCCTGTGCTTGCCCCCTTTGCACTAAAGAGGAAACAAGGACACTGCGCAGGCCGGCGCCCGCCTGGTCTCGATCTTCATGGCTTGCGTCACGGGCACCTTGCGAGGTACCCTGCCTTGATCTCTCCGCCTCCTCGCGAGCCTGCCTGGCGAGGCCGTTCCTGAGGAGGCCTTGTGTCGTCCGCCCCACGAGGCTTGGCCCCTCACAAGGGTCCTGAGTCTTGTGCTGATGAAGATGGGCCGTACTAGGCCACAACATGAGCCGCGCAGCAGGCCGTAGGCAGGCAAGTCTGGGGACCCCTTTTCCCAGAACGCTGACAGTAGCCCCCGGGCACAAGGCGCGCTCGGACTTGGCTTAGCGAAGAAGCGAAGGGGCAAGTGCTGAGTGCCGTGGGCCCCATCAGCCTGTGGCCTCGGGCGCCGCGTGGTGGTTGGTTGGACGTGGGCGTCTCCGCTTCCCAATGCCACCTCGGCAACTGCCTGACTTGACAAGTCCCTGCATGCAGAAATGGATCATGATTACCTGTGATCGTGGAGGCCAACGGTTGGCCTCTATCCGGTTATAAATGCGGGAGAGCGCAAGCCCCCGCTATACATCTTTCTCCCCGCTTCCTTCTTTCTCCCCATCCTAGCCGCTCGCAGTCTTCTATGGCGCCACCGAAGAGGTTCTCGGCCGCGGAGAAGGGAAAGGCTCGTCGGGAAGGGCCTGACTCTCTCCCGCCCAAGCACGGTCGAGGTCATCCCCGCAACCATCCTGCATCACCTGCAGCGGCTCCTCGCGGTCACGGCTGTGATCTCGCGCGTGACGTTGGCCGCCTGGTGGGTGAAGGTAGGCGCGTCGTGGCTGCGGACCCGACCGGCACCTGGCGAAAGTGCTGCCGGAGTTCGTCGTGTGGTCAGCGGACCCGACCGGCACCTGGTTCCAACTTCCCCGCTTCTTTGCAGGTGAACTCCCGGCCGGCGCTCCTGGCGGCCTCTGGCTTCAAGCAGATGGGTGCTGCAGCAGGGCCTCCTAGGCCACGCTGGAGGTCTCCATCGCCGAGAATATGGCCCTGACCCGCGGCTGGCAAACGTTTTCCCACGCGCGTGGCCTGAGCCAGCGGTGCACCCTGCATTTCAAGTTTTACGGCGACTCCACCCTCTATGTGAGGGTGTTCGGAGAAGATGGCCACCGCGCTGGGTGCTGCCCCGAAGACAATGACGGCGGCCGGGTACCCATCCTCAGCGACGGTCGGGATGAAGATGAAGGCAGGTGCGTGGTCAGCGGCGTTCGTGGCTCGCCAAGCTTCGGCGGCTCCCCTTCGGACAGCAGCTCCTCCAGCGGTGGCCGCAACTAGCCTCCGTGCTTTTGCACTCGCCTTGAGGGAGGTAGCGGGTCAGTCTGCCGTCGCGCCTCGGTGAAGCGCGAGGAGGAGTCTGACTGAGCTCCGGAGGCAGTACGAGCCCTCGCCGCGAGTTGGTGCCGAGCGAGCCATGCCTGTTTTGTTTTTCTCCCTTCCCTGCGCAAAGAGAGAGTAGTGTAGGGCCCCGCGGGGGCGTGCTGGACTGTTGCCGTTAACTATTATGCTGTTTCCGCTATTTTTGTGCTGTGTTTCGGAGCCGGATGCTCGCGTGTAGGAATTACTTAGCTCGGAAGGGGCATGCCGCAGTCTTCGCTTCCCGAGGCTGAGACCTCGTCGCGCGCTTTATGTCCTCCAAGGATTAGTCAAGAGAGGTAACTTCTGGTCTCGGTCGCGAGGGCGATTGACTCAGGTCCTGTGTTCGTGTCGCGATGCCCGTGGGGCACGGACCGGGAGGGGTGCTCCTGTAGTGGACTTGGATAGGAAAGCCTCACTAGACTGGGTTAGAAAACACTTGCGAGGTCACCCGTGTAGCCCCCTCGCGAGATTCGCGAGAGAAAAACTGAATCAAGTGGGCGAAAATGACAAAGAGGCACATGCCAGGGCGGAAGCAACTCCAATAAAACTTCAAATAGGGACTAACAAGCCAACTGTAGAAAGCAAATAAAAAAGCCGCGTCCAGACCCTAATCTAGTCTTCGATGTCTTCTCACCAGCGCGGAGCTAAATGCTGCCACTAGGCGTGGGCGGGAGCCCCCGAGGCCCGAGGGCGGCTCTCCGGAGACTCCGGGGCGTGTACAGCCCCACCTCATTGTTACGTGAGAGTGTCACGGCCGGCGAGCTTCACAGGAATTGGCCTTCTTCATAGGCTCCAGGCCTTTCTCGGGGAGATGAGCTTCACAGGCGTTGGCCTTCTTCACAGGCACTGGGCCTTTATTGGTTCATCTAGCATCACAGGTGCCGGGCCTTCTTTACAGGCTCTGGGCCTTTCTTCAAGGGTAGAACTTCAGGAGGTGCTGGATGTTCCACGCGTTCGGGATGGGCACCCCTTCCTGAATCTCCAAGTGCGTGGCGCCAGGCCTGGAGACATGAACAACCTTGAACGGGCCCTCCGACATGGGCGAGAGCTTGTGCAGCCCCTCCCTAGAGAGCACCCGTCTGAGCACGAGGTCACCTACCTCGAGGATCCTGGGGCGGATGATGCGGCAGTGGTATCGCCGTAGCGCCTATTGGTATCTCGCAGCCCGAAGCGCAGCCCCCCAACGGTGTTCCTCCCCCAGCACGAGGTCCACCCCCCGCTTGGCGTCCTGCTGTGCTTTGTCGAAAGCCAGGACCCGCGCGGAGTGATGCCTGACCTCGTGAGGAAGGACTGCCTCAGGATCATAGACGAGGAAGAACGGGGTTTCTCTAGTCGACTTGGTAGCGGTAGTGCAGATGGACCACAACACGGAGTGCAGCTCGTCGTGCCAGCCCCTGCCGCAGGCCTCTAGCTTCTTCTTGAAGGTCCCGGTTTTGAGGCCTTTTAGGACCTCCACGTTGGCGCGTTCAGCCTGGCCGTTGCTCCGAGGGTGTGGCACCGAAGCGTAGCAAATCTACGTTCCAAGGTTAGCACAATATGTTTTGAAGAGATTTCTGGTGAATTGCAAACCGTTGTCGGTGATGATGCAATTAGGTACCCCAAACTGGCTCACGAGGCCTTTGATGAACTTGACCGCTGAGCCGGCCGGGATGGTGCGGACAGCTTCCACCTCTGCCCACTTTGTGAACTTGTCAATGGCAAAGTAGAGGTATCGGTAGCCCCCTGGCGCCCGAGGAAATGGGCCAAGGATGTCCAGCCCCGAAACAGCGAACGACCACGAGAGGGGAATGGTCTGAAGGCCCTGAGCTGGCTGATGAATCTGCTTGGCGTGGAATTGACAGGCTTCACAAGCCTTCACCAGCTCGATTGCGTCGTTGAGTGTTGTTGGCCAATAAAACCCGCTGCGAAACACCTTGCTGACGAGTGTCCGTGAAGACGAGTGGTGCCCGCAGTCCCCACCATGATTGTCTGCCAGTAACTCTTTCCCCTGCTCTCTGGAGATGCAACGTAGGGTAACGTCATTCGGTCGCTTCTGGTAAAGCTCTCCGTCTTGGATGCAGTAGGCCGTATCCTGCCACGCTACGCGTTCCGCGTCCTCCTCCTTTTCCTGTAGAATCCCTTGCCTCAAGTAATCCTTGAACTCCGTGGTCCAACGTCCCTCCTGAGGCTCCAGCACCAGGAGCAGGCGTGCTCCTGAGGTCAGGACACGGGACGGGGCTCCTGAGGCAGGCAGTTGAGGGAGCTCCTCCCGAGGCTGCATTGTGCTTGACAGCGATGGTACCGCTGAAGGTTTGAAGAGTCGTTCCTCAAAGACACCAGGCTCCTGAGGCAATCTCCTAGACGCCCTCCTATCGATGTCATCAGCCTCTTGATTGCTGCCGTGAGGCACATGTTGCAACTCCAGCCCCCAAAACTGTTTCTCCATCCTACGGACCTCCGCAAGATATGCTTCCATGTGCTCGTCCTTCGGCTCGTACACCTTGTTGGAGAAGTTGACGAGGAGTTGTGAGTTGCCCTTGATAATGAGGCGCTTTACCCCCAAGGCGGAAGTAGCTTTCAAGCCTGCTATCAGGCCCTCGTATTGTTCTATGTTGTTGGAGACCTTCTCTCCGTGCTGGAAGCAGAGCTGCACGGCATAGTGGACCTTGTCCTGAGTGGGTGATATGAGCACTGCGCCAGCCTCCGCACCATGTCACGAGAATGCACCGTCGAAGTACATGACCCAGCCGTCCGGCGCTTCACTTCCTGGGGAAAGCGACCGGTCCTCGCCCGCTTCGAGCCCTGGTGCCTCTGTCCATTCTGCCACGAAGTCTGCAAGTGCGGCTCCCTTGATGACTCTGGTCGTGCTGAATTCCAGCTGGAACGCTTGCAACTCGATGTTCCATTCAGCGACCCTTCCAGCCGAGTTGGGGTTCCGGAGTACCCTTTCCAAGGGATATGCTGAGACGACCTTGATGGGATGGCCTTGAAAGTAGTGTTGCAGCTTGCATGAAGCTACTAACGGTGCAAGGAGGAGTTTTTGGGGCATGGGGTATCGCGCCCTTGCGTCCCGTAGCACCGTGCTGACGAAGTACACGAGATGCTCGACGAGCTTGAGGGTGCTGGCGCAGCCTGCATCTTCTGGAGGTTGAGGTGCCTCCCAAGATGATGGTGCCACAAGCGCTTGGTCGCCTGGCGGGGCCTCCTCCGCTCTGGGTACATCCTCCTGCTGAGGCTGATCCCCATCTGCTACAATCTTGGCCCTCGTGAGGCCTTCTTCGCTTTGCTCCACTTCGGCCAGGGCCGCGACTGGCACGGCCCTGGCCCGGCGCTCCTCCCTAACCGCCACCAGGGCTGCGCTGGCTGAGTAGGGTGTGGCTGCAAGGTAGAGCACCAAGGGCTCCTGAGGGCACGGAGCTACCATCATCGAAGGGCTGGTAAGGTACTTCTTGATATCTTGGAATGCCTTGTCGGCCTCTTCAGTCCATTCGAACGGGCCCTTCTTCTTCATCAGCTTGAAGAAGGTCAGCGATCATTCCCCCAGCTTGGAGATGAAGCGTCCCAACGCGGTTACTCGCTTGGTGAGCTTCTGCATTTCCCTGAGGGTCTTCGGCGGACTCATGTCTTCGACTGCCTTGACCTTCTCTGGGTTACCCTCGATGCCCATGTGGGACACGAGGAAACCCAAGAGCTTGCCCGAGGGACTCCGAATACACACGTCTCCGGGTTGAGCCACAGATCCACTTCATGGAGGCTCGCGAAGGTTTCTTCCAAGTCCTGTATCAGGGTTTTCTCCTACCGAGACTTCACCATGATGTCATCGACGTAGGCCTCGGCGTTCCTCCTGAGCTGCCGACCCAAGGCGATGTGCATCAGTCGCTGAATGGTTGCGCCCGTGTTGCGCAACCCGAACGACATGTAGGTGTAGCAGTACACTCCACACGGGGTCAGGAAGGCCGTTTTCTCCACGTCTTCTACCGCCATCTTGATCTGGTGATAGCCTGAGAAGGCATCCAAGAAGCACAACAGGTCACATTCAGCGGTAGAATTGACGATCTGGTCGATGCGGGGGAGCGGGAATGGATCCTAAGGGCAGGCCTTGTTGAGGTTGGTGAAGTCGATGCACATGAGTTCCTTTCCTCCCTTTTTTGGCACAACAACAGGGTTGGCCAACTATTCAGGATAGCGAACTTCACGAATGACGCTTGCCGCTTCTAACTTGCGGGTTTCTTGGACGATGAAGGCCTACTTCTCGGTGGACTGTCGCCTTGCCTTCTATTTCACGGGGCGCACATTGGGGCACACGTTGAGATGGTGTTCAATCACATCCCTCGGGACCCCTGCCAGCTGATCAGGTTCCCACGCAAACACCTCCTTGTTTGCGTGCAGAAATTTCACCAGGGCCTCCTCCTGCTCAGCGTCTAGATTGGCGCCTATGGTAAAGGTGGCGCCAGAGGATCCATCCTCATCGACTGGTACTTCCTTGGTCTCCGCCTTGTCTTGGGTGAATAGCTGCTTCTTCTTGGTTGGCGCAGCCCCCTTGGGCTCGAGGGTATGTGTGCTGGCGGGCTGCGCCACCGCAGCCGTCTTGAAAGCAAGCTTGAGCGCCTGCAGCACATCCCTTATGTCTCCGGACATGGTAAGGACACCGCTGCTCTCGGGCATCTTCATGAGGTTGTACGCCGGGTGAGTCGCTGCCATGAACTGGGCCAAGGCTGGGTAGCCGAGGATGGTGTTGTACGGGAGGCTGATGGGGGCGATGTCAAAGTCGACCAGCTCCGTGCGGAAGTTGTCGTGGGTGCCGAAGGTCACCGGGAGGCGGATCTACCACAGAGAGCCGGTGGAACTACCTCCAACGCTCGAGAAGGGCCTGCTGGGTTGGAGCCGCTCTATTGGCACGTGGAGGAGGCTGAAGGCCTCCACTGAGAGCACGTTGAGGCCGGCACCACCATCGATGAGGGTCCTGGTGATGGCCACATGGCAGATCATGGGGGTGCATAGCATCGGGAGCGCGCCCGAACAGGCGGTGTTGGAGGGGTGATCATGCGAGCCGAAGGTCAAATCAGCCTTGGGTGCCACCCAGCCCGGGGGGGCTTCACGGCGCTTGAGGACGGCGCTGATCTGGCGGATGAACGGGTTGACGTGGCGGCACGAAGGTAGCGCCTGCGATCCGCCCAGGAGGGCTGTGATGACTAGGGGTGCCGGCGTAGCAAGATGGGCGAGGAAGAGGTTGCGCAACTCCTCCCAGGAGGGCACAGAAGCCGCTGGCAGGTGGAGCAGCCACATGCGCGGGACGCCGGTGAGGGCCATGGGCAGCCAGTTAGCCATGACTTTGTCGTCGCCTCCGGCCTCGAGGACGGATTCTTCCTATGCTAGCAGGAAGGACAGCGGATCGGTCGCACCATCGTAGCGCGGCAGCATGTCCGGCTTGAACTTGTTCGGCCACTTCACCTGTCTCAAGGCGGGGGCCAGGGCTCGGAGCCCCCTGGTTCCCGCGCTGGCGTCGACAGCCGGAGCAGGCGGTGCATTGGCTGCCATGAGGGTGGAGCGCGGTGCTGATGGAGAACGGGTCGACAGAAGGGAGAGCTCTGACGCACCCCTACCGGGCGCGCCAAATGTCAGATGTTGGGTTCCGACAGACCCTTAAGGTTTGAACTCTAGGGTGCGCATGAAGATCTTTCCCCTACCGACCTATGTCTGATCGCCTCATGAGAATCTAAGCTAGAAATGATGACCAACACAAGGGAGACGAGATTTATACTAGTTCGGGCCACCATTGTGGTGTAATACCCTACTCCAGTGTGTGGTGTGGTGGATTGCTTCAGGGGCTGATGATGAACAGTACAAGGGAATAACAGCCTCGCGAGAGGTGTTCTTGAGCTGGTGCGATGAACTGCTTGGGTGACTTCGACTGCCTCTTAGATGCCGAACCAGATGCCCCTATTCTGTGGTGGATATCCCTATATATAGAGGCCCTGGGTCTCTTCCCAAATATTGAGCGGGAAGGGCGGCAACAATGGCCATTTTGAAGGGAACATCTAGTACAAGTTATCCTGACTAAAGTTGGTCTTCGGCTGCCAAAGGCACTGGCGATGACGCTGTCCTGGGCTCCATGGTGACCTCCATCCTGCCGCCCTGCTGGTCTTGGTCTCGTTGCACCGAAATGGCAACCTTTGCTTGATGCCTCGGTACTCCGCGCCTGTTCTTGACCCCTTTGCACTAAAGAGGAAACATTGACACTGCGCAGGGCGGCGCCCGCCTGGAGCCTGCCTAGTCTCGATCGTCATGGCTTGCGTCACGGGCACCTCGTGAGGTACCCTGCCTTGATCTCTCCGCCTCCTCACGAGCCTGCCTGGCGAGGCCGTTCCTAAGGAGGACTTGTGTCGTCCGTCCCGCGAGGCTTGGCCCCTCGCGAGGGTCCTGAGTCTTGTGCTGATGAAGATGGGCCGTACTGGGCCACCACGTGAGCCGCGCAGCAGGCCGCAGGCAGGCAACTCTGGGGACCCCCGTTCCCAAAATGCCGACAGCATTGGTTATGGCATTATGCGTAAGAAATCCTTAAAGATTTTACAACCTCTCAAACAGCTGACCAGCTCTTGCTGTATGATGACAGTCAGTTTTCGGCTTTCTCTAATGAGGTGCTCGTCCGGAAGAACCGGGACACAATCATAGTAGTTCTCCCTGTGCTACCTTAGCCGATATAGCGGAACGCAAGGTACCAAAACATGGGAGCCGGGCAAACCCAACTATTGACCCAAGACATGATTTGGAGCTGATGCATATAATGCTATAAGTTTGGGGTGCCGAACTGCCGTGAAGGTGTTCGAACTTTATTGCCGTATTATGGGTATAATGAAGCCCATGGCAAATTAAGGCATATCGTGATGTGCCGCTGCCTTTTGACAAAAGAGTTTCAATAAGAAATAATAGTAGATAAGCATCATACAAATCCACATGTTGTATTTGAATAATAGGTCGATGCGTATGAGTACAGGTAATGTGATAAAAAGAAATATGACCACAGAACCTGCTAAGACCAGGTGGGAGGAAGTTGTATGCGGATCCGGAGTGTAGTCGGATGGTCATCGAGGGGAATATCTAAAGATTCCCCTACGCATTTGAACTATTTCCACACCATCAGTCCTGGCCTACGCAAAGGTGAACCTGCAAAGAAAATGCAAGAAATGTTTGTGTGCCACAGAGTGGTTGAGCCGCAGTATGTTTGGTGATCCAAAGACTACCTCCAGAGTGATGGAGCCTGTGCAACTGGCCTCCACACCTGGTATAGCACTTTTAAAGGTGGTTTTAGTGGGCTGGATCATCGAATGATCGATACCCATCTTGCACACTGTGTCCTGATACAGCAGGTTTAGGCTGCTGCCTCCATCCATAAGGACTCGTGTGAGGTGGAATCCATCAATTATTGGGTCAAGGACGAGTGCGGCTGGATTACTCTGATTGGTATTGGCCAGACGATCCGTACGATTGAAGGTGATCGGCCATAGGTTATATTGTGGGGCGACTGGCTCCGTTAAGTCGACATCCCTAATAGTGCACATCCGTTCCAGCTTGGGAATGTGGCTGGCGTTTATCATGTTCACCGTTTTGATTTGCGGGGGAAATTTCTTTTGCCCTCCTGTGTTCGGTGATCGGGGCTCCTCGTCGCCATCGTTGCTTTGAGACCCCTTCCACTTGTTTTCGGCACCTAACTTGCTGGCTTGTCTAAAGATCCAACAATCTCTGCTAGTATGATTGGCTGGTGTTCCTGGGGTGCCATGAATTTGGCATGGACGGTCGAGTATGTGGTCCAAACTGGACGGGCCCGAATTGTTATTTTTCAATGGCTTTTTCCACTGACTGGACTTCGAGCCACTAAATCCAGCATTGACTTCCGTGTCTTTGGTGCTGTCACCGTTTTTGCAACAGTTGGGTTCGTTGCGCCATGGGTTGTCGTTGCTATCTCTGTCTTTTGATGTGCCAGGATTGCTTGCTGTGTTGTTGCTACGAGCCAACCAGCTATCCTCGCCCGCACAAAAGAGGGTCATGAGTGTCGTGAGGGCTGCCATGGACTTTGGCTTTCCTTGGCTGAGATCTCGGGAGAGCCACTCGTCACGGATGTTATGCTTAAAGACCGCTAGGGCTTCGACATCCGAACAGTAGACAATTTGGTTCTTTTTGGTGTGGAACCGGGTCCAAAATTTCCTGGCTGACTCTCCGGGCTGTTGGGTTATGTGACTTAGATCATCAGCATCCGGTGGTCGCACATAAGTGCCCTGGAAGTTGTCCAGGAATGCGTCTGCCAGGTTCTCCCAACTACCAATAGAGTTTGTCGGCAAGCTATGTCACATCCCTAGCTCCTGGCATGCACTAGTGCTAGTCTTTGCTTATGCATCATGTTTACTTTCAAAGAAAATTGAAATAGGGATTTCCTAAACCCTAGCATCAAAGGAATTCACTAGGTTCAACTAAAATATTCTCAGTGATTCCAAATGGTTTCAAAAGTGTTCATCATTTCTAGAAAATTCTGTAAACAATAACCAGAGGTGTTGCACATTTTTCCATGACATATTTGGGCTCTGAATTAAATCATACTCTATTTGAATTTGGACATTTAAATATTATATTTTTTTTAAATGTCTAAATAATCTTAAACTGAAATGTTCCATGTTGGATATATTCCAAACAGTGGCCATGAGCAGTTTGGTGATTTTTGAGTGTGCCTAAGTATTTTTAATAAAGCCATCAAGTTGCAGAAGAAATAGAAAGAGAAATAAAATAGGAAGAGAACAGAGGCTCACCTGGAACTTACCTGTCGCCCACCAAGCCCACCTGGGCCTCACCTGTGCTGGCAGCCCACCTGGCCTGGTGCCAGTCATCCCCAACCTCTGCCAGTAGGTAGAGGAGGGACAACGCACGGCGCGCGCGCTGGCGCCACGCCACCAGGTTGCCTGCCTGCGTCGCCTTGCATCTTCTACTCAGCGCCGCCTCGACCCCCTGGACACCACTCTCCCCTCCTCTGCCCTTTCCCTCGTCCTCTCCCGCTACGATCGACACGCCCGTAAGCCGCCGCCACCGTAGTCGATGCCACCGCCTCTCCCTCGCCCCCTGGAGCTGCCCACGAGCTCCGGCTAGTCCCTCTCTTCCTCCTCACCGAGCCGCCCGACGCCGGACGCCCTGCATCACCCTCTGCCCCGCCATGTTCACCGCCTCTGCCCCGAGATTGCCGGCGGCCGCACGACCTCACCAGCCCCTCCCCGAGCTCGCCATTCGCTCCCCTACACTCGGAGTGAGCCACTGGCCCTTCTCCTCCTATCCGTTCTCTCTCTAGTGCACCATACGCGCCGCCTCGAGCTCGTCCGCACGCGCCGCCGCCTGTGCTCGCTGCCAACGTGTCTCCAGCCATCTAATGGTCCGGCAGTCGTGCCCATTGCACTCCCCGCATTGCGTAAGAGCCTTAGGTGCTAGCGCCGCCTCGTCTAGGCCACTGCAGCAACGAGCCCGAGCTCGACCGAGCTTTGGCCGCCGCCGACCTCGTCGCCGGCGCCACTCCGGCCACTCCCCGGCCACGCCACCACCACGGTTGGATGCGGACGAGCGACCGCATCCCGTAGCTGTGCTTCGCGTGCCAAACGGCGCCCTGTAGGCGAATCCCGCAGCGCACCGCCGCAGCTGGACTCACCGGCGGCTAAACGCCAGCGACCGCTGACCTGTTGACCGGCGTGGGTTGACCCCACTGCCCGGTTTGACTTCCCCCCTCTCTCTCACTGACTTGCGGGCACCGCTCGGCTAATTAATTTAGTTTAGGTTTAAAACTTAACTAGTTTAACCTAGGTTAGTGCTAATTATACTAGGTTAGTTTAGTTAGCCACTGACACACGTGACCCACTAGTCAGTTTGAGCTGGGCTGCCCCATTGACTCGCTTACCTTATGCTGACGTCAGGCTGACATAGTAATCCCTTTTCTGGAATTAGTTTAATTCTATTTATTCAGAAAATCCAGAAAAAGGCTTAAACTTCTAAAATACATATAAATTCAACCGTAAATCCAAATGAGATAAATTATATATGAAAAATGATCAGAAAAATCCAAAAATATGTTTATGGCATTATCATGCATGTTTGAACAACTTAAAGCTGCTGTATACAACGATTTGAATTAACGGCAATTGAAATGTCATATATGGAGTTTGAATTTGAATCTTAGATTCAAACCAACTCCATTTAACCTGCTGCTAGTTGCATTAGCTCAAATCACAGCATATTGCCATGTCACACTCATGCATCATATTGTTGCATTGCATTGATTGTATTCTTTCTCTATTGCCGGTGTTTATTCCCCCTCAGTAGACGTGGTTCCGATGATGAGTTCGATGACACCGATCAAGAACTATATTATGTTCAGAAGTGCCAGGCAAGCAAAACCCCCTTGTTCATTCCGATACAATCCCACTCTCTCGCTCCTGCTCTCTTTTACTGCTTTAGGAAAACAACAATTCAACTGTTACATGTTGCGGTAGTTTAACCCCTTTCCTCTGCATGACCTGTCATTGCCACAGTAAATAGATGAAACCCACTAGCATGAGTAGGAGTTGTTTGAGCCCTGATGTGCCTACTCATTCATGCTTGTTGTCATGCCTGCTATTGCTTAGAGTTAAGTCAGGTCTGATTCATCGGGGATGAAACGGAGGTGTGGGAACATGTCCTACTATTGAGAGCTAAGTGTGTGAACACAATTTGGTAAAGGTAGCGGTGAGAGGCCATGTAGGAGTACATGGTGGGTTGTCTCATTGAAGCCGTCCTCAGGAACTGAGTTCTGTGTTTGTGATCCATGAACAACTACTACCACACATTGGGTTCCGGTAACTCGGCCCCTCTCGACTTATTAATCAACCTGATCTCTGTCCACGAGTTGCAACTAGTTTCTAGTGTTTGTAGGTAGTGTTAGTAGTCTACGAAGTGGCACCCGGTACAGGTGGGCTTGGGACAGACTAGGCACAGTGGCATGGTGTACCAAGTGGCACCCGGATGGTGGGCTTGGGAACCCTGCTCATATCATTTGGGGCCGTGAGCGACACCCCGGCCGAATCTCCTTGCGGATGGAACCCGAATATGCGATAAACCTGTATGAGAGACTTGTGTGGTTAGTCAGGTCGTGGCCGACACCCTCGCTGGGCTTCCGCTTGAAGGTTGCCGAGTACATGTCGTGTAAATGGCGATAAGTGGTGAGAGCGTCTGTGAAGAAGTACACCCCTGCAGGGTTAACATCATCTATTCGAATAGCCGTGTCCGCGGTAAAGGACTTCTGGGTTGCCTGTACAGTTCGTAGACAAGTGCAAGTGGATACTCTAAAATACGCAAGATAAGTGTGAGTGCTATGGATGGCGTTCTCATAGGGAGACGGGAGCGGATCCATAGTGGTGTATTGATATGGTGAATATGTGGACTCGTGTGCGCCACCTCAAAAGAGCTACTTGCAGTCGTAGTTCAGGAGAGCCACCGAGTCAAAGCTGGCTTGCTGCAGCTAAACCCCACCATCCCTTTGTTGATAATGATGCATATGTAGATAGTTCTGATGTAAGTCTTGTTGAGTACATTTGTACTCATGTTTGCCTATTTTATGTTTTTGCAGAGAGACTTCAGTCTCATTAGTAGTTCCGTGTGGACTTCGACGTTTAGCTTGTTACCTCAGCTACGATCTTGTGCCCTCGGCAGGATCTGGTACATAGTCAGGCTTCTCAGCCTTTTTCATTTGTAGATGTCTGTACTCAGACATGTTAAGCTTCCGCATGTGCTTTGACTTGTATGCTCTGAATGTTGGGTCATGAGACCCATGTTTGTAATATCTCGCTCCTCGGAGCCTATTGAATAAATGCTTGAGTTGTAGAGTCATGTTGTGATGCCATGTTGTATTTGCACATATCAAGCATAATGTGTGTATGTTATTGAAATGCTTGGTATGTGTGGGATCTGACTATCTAGTTGTTTATCCTTAGTAGCCTCTCTTACTGGGAAATGTCTCCTAGTGCTTCCACTAAGCCATGGTAGCTTGCTACTGCTCCAGAACGCTTAGGCTGGCCGGCATGTGTCCTTCTTCGTTCTTGTGTCTATCCCTTTGGGGAAATGTCACGCGACGAATACCGGATTCCTGTTAGCCCGCTACAGCCCGGTTCACCGGAGTCGTGCTAGTCCAGTGCTACAGCCTGGATCCAGTCGCTGATGATCGACACGTTCGATGCTGGGTCATGGATGCCTATCCCTGTAAGTTTGTGCCACTTTGGGTTTACGACTAGCCATGTCAGCCCGGGCTCCTTATCAGATGGATGCTAGCAACACTATCATATACGTGTGCCAAAAGGCGCAAACGGTCCCGGGCAAAGGTAAGGCGACACCCGTGGGAATACCGTGCGTGAGGCTGCAAAGTGATATGAGGTGTTACATGCTAGATTGATGTGGCATTGAGTCGGGGTCCTGACAGCTTTGGTATCAGAGCTTGACTGCATGTAGGATTACCAAGCCAAACTGGTCGAAGTCGAGTCTAGAAATTCTTTAGTTATATAAGGGAATTGATTGTGGGATGGAACGTAAGGCTCTTTTTACTCCTTATACCTTATGCCCTTCTGATCTGAGTCATCTTACTTTTCCTACGGGGTTAAGGAACTAGGCTCTCTCCTTTTTCTGTCAGGATCACGTGTTACTAATCCGTAGACTTATAGGATTGTTGGATCCAAGCCTCAGTTCAGTTTTTACTATCTCCGTGTATTCATAGTTGATCTCAGAACCTTGATATTATGATGATCGAGTGGTTATGCCACCATTTGCAGGATGTCTTAAATCTTTTTCGAGCATTTACAGTCGTTATGTTGTCCGAGTCATCCCAGGTTGCTAAACAATTTGATGCATTTGCAAAATCCTTTCCCTCTGGTTTTGATGTTCTTTTAGGCCAGGTTAATCACACTAATTGCTGAGTTGAGGTACTCTATTGCCTCGACATATATGTTGGAGTTATTAATATGGCCCTAGGTGTCTTAGAGTATTATCTAGTGATCTAGCCATGTTTTGTTTTCCAGTGTGATGATTCTGGCCTTTATTCTCGAAAGCACCCCGTGAGGCCACTTAGTAGTAGGTATTCTATTCCTTGGGTTTTGAACCCGAGATTCACCCTACTTACCTCGTGTTGATAGTGTTTGCTAGTTCCTTTAGGATATTAGTAACTTTGCGATAGTCCTCGAGGTCCGTGGTATATCGTTCTTCCAAATACCATGAACCATTCTTGGCAAGGAGTTCTTTTGAACCAAAAGATCACAACTAGAGTGCTCTTGATGAGTTCTCCATTCTATATTGTGAATCTTCCAGTTCTACCTTCAGCATGGGTTATCCGGAAGAAATATGTTGAACTTGTTTGACATACTAACCTATGCATCCACAACTCAGAAAGATATATGTTCCTTTGAGTTGTCCCTCTGTAGTTGTATTCTGATCCTTTTTTATAAGTTGGTAGCCAAGTTTATGGCGTGCATTCGTGTTATCGATGCCTATTATTCTTGTGGTCCATCGAGCCATTCTATTCCGGAATGACTAGGAGAAACAAACTCCAGCACCTCATCCATTGCTTGGACTGGTCAAAGTAGTTGTATTCCGCAGATCAAAAAGCCAATCCAGCTTTTGTTCTGTTCTACCTCAGAGTATTACCCCCTTTATGTCAGGATTGTCATAGGAATTGCAGCATCTCTCATGAATTCTTGACGTAGTGATACTCTCTCCATCATTATTCATTTCTCGGTTCCCGTGTTGTTGCAACCGGAATGTCGACAAGTGAATCGTGATGTGTGAAATCAATACTCCTAGCAACCTTGTTGCTTGGTAGTTAAAGGACAATAATTTCATTCTTAGCGTGTTGGTTCTTAAATCATCATTGTAAGATAGATCGTGCTACCTAGTCCTTATTTTCGGTGCACCTTTCGATCAATGAGTTAGGCTATGCCAATCCCTTGCTTATTTGATCATCTCATCTTGCCCTGAAAAGCAAGTTTGTTCTCGAACTTAATAGCATATCGGTGGTTCGTGATTTTCCAAACATCTTCTTGGAAGTATCACCAGGTTCTCACCTGACCGCTATGTTGAGCTCGTGATCAAGTTGGTTTCCTATAAACCACCCTTTCTCCAAGCATCTGTGTTGGATACCCTGAGCTAGTTGGTTAAGCTAAACAACAACTTGGAGAGTTGGAGGATAAAAGCTTAACTCACCTAGCTCATTTCAATGGATATCTTTGTGTGAGTGTATGTTGAAGAAGGATGATATATTCATTGATTCATCCTCGTGGTCAATTGTTGGATCTATTTTCTTACCAAAGCTTTGATTTGAGTGTGGGTTATCATCAAATCAAATCAGAACCAACGATGGTCGTGATGTTGTCTTACTCGTGGTTGTCTCCTCGAGCATACACCATTACATCCTTTTGTCTGACCAATGCTATCATCATGTTCACAAGATTGTGGAACTCCAATTATATGGAAACCTGGATGAATTGTTGTTGAGCCCATCAGCAACATTGTTATCTTCTTCATGATCTGTGTTGAACATCCAGCTAGTATTGGAAACTTTTATAAGCGTTATCTTCATGACCCGTTCATGAAGCATATGTTTGGACGAAAGAAGTGAGTCCCTCTAATTCATGTGCATTTGATGCAAGTTGCCGCCATGAGTTTGAGAAGGCTTGTTTTACCTCCTCTGGAATCATCCCAAGTCAGTCATGCATGTGCAAAGTATTCTGTGGTCTGTTAGACTGATCATCTTTGTTCCATATGAACTTCGTAGCACACTAAGCCACTGATTGATTTGTTCAAGGAAAAGAAGTCTAGCGCACGTAAAGACTTCGAAATCCTTGATGATGGTTCCCCACCTGAACTCGGTAGTGTTTTATTATAGGACTACTACGTGGTCATGCTTGCCTTGGACAACGTGTTCACATGTATGTAGCAGAACTAACTCATGTTTTGGAGCTTGCTATCGTAGTTCATTCCCCGAGAATCTCGCAACGTAATCTCGTCGATTTGTGTTGCAAACTTTCATTTTTCTTTCTAGACTTGATGAGTCTGGTATTTCCTGACACCAACCAGATCTGAATCTCAAGCAGTTATGATGGTTGGAATGTTTCCCAAGAACTATAGTATCGGTCTCTCTGTAACCCGGTAAAGTGGATGTCATGGCCAATACACCCAGCCGGAAGACCTATTACTGTAGTATCCTGATTGAGAAAGTTGGCCACCTCCCCATAAGGACCTCGCACGATTTACTCCCTAGCTGTTCCTTATGGATTTTTTTGTGTTTCCGAAGTCCGACCTTTTACCCGATGTTCTTGATATCAAACCATATCTACGAATGGATTATGCTAGCACATCAAGGAGAACATTAGAAGCGGAGTGCTAAATGTCTCTCGGTCGATCCTCCAGATTTTGTTTCCTTGGTGTAGTCAAGGTAAAGTCTGAGAAGGTGTTATCTTCCTTTGCATCTGCATCTTCCACCGGTATTCATCATGGTAGTACGTTCTGTTACCAGGATCCTTGACATGGATATTGGTAAAACCTTGATGAATATGGAAATGCCTAAGTTCTTGAGAGCACGCACAAGCGCTAGGTGTTAGCACCGGCACTAACTGGGATTGATCCCAGTTTTCTTCGGTTAGGCTATAACTTTTCAAACAGTGGACCCACTCTCTACTGTTGAGCTTCCCCATAGTTACTAAAATCATCCCTTGTGTTGTTTTCAACAAGTTAATCCACATCATCCATACTAGTCCGAGTATGTCATTCTACCGAACTCCTCCAAATGATCAATTGTGATTCGCCTTAGGCTGGTATAAAGAGTTTCAATGATCTCTGAATCAAAGGTAATTCTTTTGCCACTTAAGGGGGATATATTCTACGAGTCACGTCCGCTAAGATGTCTCGTTATGGTATCATGGCAATTCAAGTCCTCGCTACGTTGACAACCGTTCACCACCTTCTTAAGTGTGGAATTGTAGTCTACTTGGTAACCCTCCGTCATCTGTTCCACTCCATTCCTATAGATGCTTGCTTTGCGTCTCAGCTCGTGAGATTTTTCTATGTCTCATTCCGTGAGTTGATCCTGAGTTGCTCGATCCTTGAGAAGATCAATCCTTCAAGAGTTTCTTTTCCCTCTTGTTGTCATGTTGGTAGGAGTTCCTGGAACAAGACATCGAGACAAGGATGGTGATTGAATCAACGTTCATTTGAAGTGTACCCCGGATCGTGAAGATTGTGTTAATTTGCATTCCCCCTTTCATCTTACCCTACGCTTGAATCTCGGGACGAGATTTTTGTTTAGTGGGGGTGAGTTGTCACATCCCTAGCTCCTGGCATGCACTAGTGCTAGTCTTTGGTGATGCATCATGTTTACTTTCACAAAAAATTGAAATGGGGATTGCCTAAACCCTAGCATCAAAGGAATTCACTAGGTTCAACTAAAATATTCTCAGTGATTCCAAATGGCTTTCAAAAATGTTCATCATTTCTGGAAAATTCTGTAAACAATAACCAGAGGTGTTGCACATTTTTCCATGACATATTTGGGCTCTGAATTAAATCATAGTCTATTTGAATTTGGGCATTTAAATATTATGAAATATTTAAGATGTCCAAATAATCCTAAACTGAAATGTTCCATGTTGGATATATTCCAAACAGTGGCCATGAGCAGTTTGGTGATTTTTGAGTGTGCCTAAGTATTTTTAATAAAGCCATCAAGTTGCAGAAGAAATAGAAAGAGAAATAAAATAGGAAGTGAATAGAGGCTCACCTGGAACTTACCTGTCGCTCACCAAGACCACCTGGGCATCACCTGTGCTAGCCCAGCCCACCTGGCCTGGTGCCAGTCATCCCCAACCTCTGCCAGTAGGCAGAGGAGGGACAACGCAAGGCGCGCGCGCGGGCGCCACCCCACCAGGCTGCCTGCCTGCGTTGCCTGGCCACCGCGACGCCTCGCGTCTTCTCCTCGGCGCCGCCTCGACCCCCTAGACACCACTCTCCCCTCCTCTGCCCTTCCCCTCGTCCTCTCCCGCTACGACCGCCGCGCCCGTAAGCCGCCGCTGCCATAGTCGATGACACCGCCTCTCCCTCGCCCCCCCTGGAGCTACCCACGAGCTCCGGCTACTCCCTCTCTTCCTCCTCACCGAGACGCCTGATGCTGGTCGCCCTGCATCACCCACTGCCCCGCCATCTTCTCTACCTCTGCCCCGAGATCGCCGACGGCCGCACGACCTCACCAGCCCCTCCCCGAGCTCGTCGCTTTCTCCCCTGCACTCGCAGTGAGCCACTGACCCTTCTCCCCCTCTCCGTTCTCGCTCTAGTGCACCGTACGCGCCGCCTCGAGCTCGTCCGCACGCACCGCCGCCTGTGCTCGCCGCTGACGTGTCTCCGGCCATCTAATGGTCCGACCTTCATGCCCATTGCACTCCCTGCATTGCGTAGGAGCCGTAGGTGCTAGCGCCGCCCCGTCTAGGCCACTGCAGCAACAAGCCCGAGCTCGACCGAGCTTCGGCCGCTGCCGAGCTCGTCGCCGGTGCCACTCCGGCCACTCCCCTGCCGCGCCACCACCACGATTGGATGCGGACAAGCATCCACATCCCGTAGCTGTGCTTCGCACACCAAACGACACCCTGTAGGCGAATTCCGCAGCGCACCGCCGCGTCTGGACTCGCCGGCGGCTAAACGCCGGCGACCGTTGACCCGTTGATCGGTGTGAGTTGACCCCACTGCCCGGTTTGACATCCCCCTCTCTCTCACTGACTTGCGGGCCCCGCTCGGCTAATTAATCTAGTTTAGGTTTAAAACTTAATTAGTTTAACCTAGGTTAGTGCTAATTAAACTAGGTTAGTTTAGTTAGCCACTAACACACAGGACCCACTGGTCAGTTTGACCTGGGCTGCCCCGTTGACTCGCTTGCCTCATGCTGACGTCAGGCTGACGTAGTAATCCCTTTTCTGGAATTAGTTTAATTCTAGTTATTTAGAAAATCCAGAAAAAGGCTTAAACTTCTAAAATTCATATAAATTCAACCGTAACTCCAAATGAGATAAATTATATATGAAAAATGACTAGAAAAATCCAAATAATCTGTTTATGGCATTATCATGCATGTTTGAACAACTTAAAGCTGCTGTATACAGCAATTTGAATTAACGGCATTTGAAATGTCATATATGGAGTTTGAATTAGAATCTTAGATTCAAACCAAGTCCATTTAACCTGCTGCTAGTTGCATTAGCTCAAATCACAACATATTGCCATGTCACACTCATGCATCATATTGTTGCATTGCATTGATTGTGTTCTTTCTCTGTTGCCGGTGTTTGTTTCCCCTCAGTAGACGTGGTTCCGACGATGAGTTCGATGACACCGATGAAGAACTATATTATCTTCTGAAGTGCCAGGCAAGCGAAACCCCCTTGTTCATTCCGATACAATCCCACTCTCTCGCTCCTGCTCTCTTTTACTACATTAGGACAACAACGATTCAACTGTTACATGATGCGGTAGATGAAACCCAATAGCATGAGTAGGAGTTGTTTGAGCCCTGATGTGCCTACTCGTTCATGCTTGTTGTCATGCCTACTATTGCTTAGAGTTGAATCAGGTCTGATTCATCGGGGATGAATCGGAGGTGTGTGAGCATGTCCTACTGTTGAGAGCTAAGTGTGTGAACACGATTTGGTAAAGGTAGCGGTGAGAGGCCATGTAGGAGTACATGGTGGGTTGTCTCATTGAAGCCGTCCTCAGGAACTGAGTTCTGTGTTTGTGATCCATGAACAACTACTACCACACATTGGGTTCCGGTAACTCGGCCCCTCTCCACTTATTAATCAACCTGATCTCTGTCCAGGAGTTGCAACTAGTTTCTGGTGTTTGTAGCTAGTGTAGTAGTCTACCAAGTGGCACCCGGTACAGGTGGGCTTGGGACAGACTAGGCACAGTGGCATGGTGTACCAAGTGGCACCCGGATGGTGGGCTTGGGAACCTTGATCACATCGTTTGGGGCCGTGAGCGACACCCCGGCCGGATCTCCTTGCGGATGGAACCCGAATAGGCGATAAACCTGGACGAGAGACTTGTGTGGTTAGTCAGGTCGTGGCCGACACCCTCGCTGGGCTTCTGCTTGAAGGTTGCCGAGTACATGTCGTGTAAACGGTGATAAGTGGTGAGAGCGTCTGTGAAGAAGTACACCCCTACAGGGTTAATATCATCTATTCGAATAGCCATGTCCGCGGTAAAGGACTTCTGGGTTGCCTGTATAGTTCATAGACAAGTGAAAGTGGATACTCTAAAATACGCAAGATAAGCGTGAGTGCTATGGGTGGCGTTCTAGTAGGGAGATGGGAGCGGATCCATAGTGGTGTATTGATATGGTGAATATATGGACTCGTGTGTGCCACCTCAAAAGAGCTACTTGCAGTCGTCGTTCAGTATAGCCACCGAGTCAAAGCTGGCTTGCTGCAGTTAAACCCCACCATCCCTTTGTTGATAATGATGCATATGTAGATAGTTCTGATGTAAGTCTTGCTGTGTACATTTGTACTCACGTTTGCCTATTTTATGTTTTTGCAGAGAGACTTCAGTCTCATTAGTAGTTTCGTGTGGACTTCGATGTTTAGCTTGTTACCTCAGCTACGATCTTGTGCCCTCGGCAGGATCTGGTAGATAGTCAGGCTTCTCAGCCTTTTTCATTTGTAGATGTCCGTACTCAGACATGTTAAGCTTCCGCATGTGCTTTGACTTGTATGCTATGAATGTTGGGTCATGAGACCCACGTTTGTAATATCTCGCTCCTCGGAGCCTATTGAATAAATGCTTGAGTTGTAGAGTCATGTTGTGATGCCATGTTGTATTTGAACATATCGAGCATATTGTGTGTATGTTATTGAAATGCTTCGTATGTGTGGGATCTGACTATCTAGTTGTTTATCCTTAGTAGTCTCTCTTACCGGGAAATGTCTCCTAGTGCTTCCACTGAGCCATGGTAGCTTGCTACTGCTTCGGAACACTTAGGCTGGCCGGCATGTGTCCTTCTTCGTTCTTGTGTCTGTCCCTTCCGGGAAATGTCACGCGATGAATACCGGGTCCTGTTAGCCCGCTACAGCCCAGTTCACGGGAGTCCTGCAAGCCAAGTACTACAGCCTAGATCCACTCGCTGATGACCGACACGTTCGATGCTGGGTCATGGATGCCTGTCCCTGTAAGTTTGTTTGAGTTTGGGGTTACGACTAGCCATGTCATCCTGGGCTCCTTATCATATGGATGCTAGCGATACTATCATATACGTGTGCCAAAAGGCACAAACGGTCCCAGGCAAAGGTAAGGCGACACCCGTGGGAATACCGTGCGTGAGGCCGCAAAGTGATATGAGGTGTTACATGCTAGATCGATGTTGCATTAAGTCTGGGTCCTGACAAGCTATTCGCCCAATGCCGACCTGGTCCCTTGAGTTTTAGTGGGAGGTACTTGATGGCGTGTAGATCATATCCACGGGCCATGTGAATGTGGAGGAAGAAATGTTCTATACATACCGCGGGGTCTGTAGTACCATCATATGATTCAATGTTTACGGGTTTAAACCCTTCTGGGAACTCATGATCCATTGGTTCATCAGTGAAGCATAGGGGGTGTGCGGCGCCTTTATGCCGGGCTACATCACGACATAATTCAAATGGGTCTGGTCTGTTGTATTCGGCCCGACCGGATTTGTTTTTAGTATATCTGGTGTGACGATCCTCGTCACACATTGCGGCGCGCCCCCGTGATCCGTAGATCGATCTTGGCTGTCCTGCTTTGTTTTTCAATTTTTCTCACAGGTCATGCGTGGAGCCCCAGGCCTTTTTGTTTTTGCTTGATTGGCGACGGGGTGCGGGCTAGACTTCGTGCTGATACGTCGTTTTGTCTCGGCCATGAGGTGGCCGGTCAGCCGCATCATGCGATGGTAGTGTAGGATTTAATGCCTCCTCCTTGAGTTGAGGTAGCAACCTGTGCTTTGGGTAACTTATGGTAGGGCGCTCGAGTCTGTATTCCTCGGCTGCCAGGACTTCAGTCCATCTATCAGTTAGCAGATCTTGATCAGCTTGAAGCTGCTGCTGCTTTTTCTTCAGGCTTTTTGCAGTGGCTATAAGCCGGCGCTTGAATCGCTCCTGCTCGATGGGGTCCTCATGCACGATGAATTCTTCATCGCCAAGGCTCACTTCATCTTCAGAGAGAGGCATATAATTATCATCCTCTGATTCTCCATCCGTTGCCTGTTCCTTAGGGCTAGCTTGCCCATCCTCCCGCTCGGCCTACTCGAAGCATGGCTGGGCGGGATTGTTTTCGTCTTCGGCACCATCCGGATTGCTATCATCTCTTGTGCCGGTATTACTATTTTTGCTTTGGCGGTGCTTAGAGCGGCGCCTATGACGCCGATGCTTAGATCATTTCTCAGGGGGACTATCCTCCATTGCCTCATCGCCATCGCCTTCTTTGGGCATGTCCACCATATATATGTCATATGATGAGGTGGCTGTCCAGCGCCCTGTGGGCGGTGGTTCTTGTTCTTCTCCTACATCGTCGTCCGCACTGTCGATGTCTTCGGAGTTGAAGTCAAGCACGTCGGTTAAATCATCGATAGTGGCTATTAAGTGGATGGTGGGTGGGGAACAAATTTCTTCGTCGTCCGCTTCCCGCTCCAGCTGGACATAGTTCGGCCAAGAGTCTCCTGACAAGGAGAGAGACCTCAAGGAATTTAGCACGACGCCCAAGGGCGAGTGCTAAAAGATATCCGTGGAGGTGAACTCCATGATCGGCGCCCAATCATATTTGATCGTCATGGATGCACGTGGTTCGGAGCCTGTAGCTGGAGACGAGTCCGAGGGTCCGATGACACCGGCCTCATAGGAGGTGAGGTCAGTGTTCGGCTCTATCGCCGCTGGGGGTGCGGCCTCTTGGCGGGGTCCATCCACCCGTCCTTGGATGGCACGATCTGCTCCGGATCGAAGGCCAGGGCAGCCGCAGGTGTGATCTTCTGAACACTGTCCGATGGCAGATCTAAGTCATGATCGTCATGACTATTCGGCGCACCTGACATGGGCTCGAATCCGTCGAAGATCAAGTCTCCGCGGATGTCGGCAGTGTAGTTTAAGCTTCTGAACCTGACCTGATGGCCGGGGCGTAGCTATCGATCTGCTCAAGATGGCCAAGCGAGTTGGCCCGCACTACGAAGCTGCCGAATACAAAGATCTGTCCGGAGAGGAAAACATCACCCTGGACCGCATCATTGAAGATGATTGAAGGAGCCATCAAGCCTTATCGTGACGACACAGTTGAACTCTCAATGAAAGCACCAATGTCGGTGTCAAAACCGGCGGATCTCGGGTAGGGGGTCTCGAACTGTGCGTCTAAGGCTAATGGTAAGAGGAGGCGGGGGACACGATGTTTACCCAGGTTCGGGCCCTCTCGATGGAGGTAATACCCTACTTCCTGCTTGATTGATCTTGATGATATGACTAGTACAAGAGTTGATCTACCGCGAGATCGTAGAGGCTAAACCCTAGAAGCTAGCCTATGATTATGATTGTTGTTGTCCTACGGACTAAACCCTCTGGTTTATATAGACAACGGAGGGGGTTAGGGTTACACAGAGTCGGTTATAGAGAAGGAGATCTACATATCCGAATTGCCAAGCTTGCCTTCCATGCAAAGGAGAATCCCACCCGGACACGGGACGCAGTCTTCAATCTTGTATCTTCATGGTCCAACAGTCCGGCCAAAGTATATAGTCCGGCTGTCCAAGGACCCCCTAATCCAGGACTCCCTCAGTGAGGGCTTGAGAGCCAGTAAGAGCTCCTGAGTCGCGATACTCAGGAGCCCCCCTTTTAACGCGCAAGTGAATCACATGGGAAAGAGAGGGAGCTCGTGGTGCCGCCCGCTGTAGACCCCAGGAGGTTCCTGTAAATCTGCACGAGAAAGGCACGAGTTGCCATTATGATTGCCGGCCGACCATGGGTTGCTCCAAGGGAAGGGTGAGGGCACTGAGGGCCTGGTGAGGTGATGCGTGGGGGGCTGCCGCGGGCCAGAGCTCGACCGCTCAGATTTTTCGGTGTTGCAGGTACGGACCCGTGCGCAAGCGCCGTGCCAGCGTGAGCAACTCCCGTGGTAGGTGGAAATCGAACAGGTGATAATCAAAGGTAGGTTAGGCTTGAAAGGCATATCGGCTTAGATAAATGCAAGATGGATACATGCCACTTGGTCGGACCCAAGCGGCTTGGGGATGATGGAGCCCGAGCGGCGCCCCCAGCAATGTAAGCTGAAGACATAAAAAAGCGATACATGCCACAGGGATGGACCCATGCGGCCTGGGAATGATGCAGCCCTGAGGGCACTCCCAGCTGAAATGAACTTGTGAGATGTCACCTAGTACCCTTGTAGAGGGGGGGTGTTGGAGCAGCTTGGAGATGTGCGGTGAAGAGCCCGACCCTCACGAGCCACCGGGGCCCTAAGCCTCGGGAGGCTCTGGGGGTCCAGGTGGTTCCTCGAGGACCATCTCCATCTCTGCTAGGACAGTGTGGTGCCTGGCCTCCTGAGCCGCCAGGATGCTCCAGAGGTGAAGCCGGTAGGTGGCAGCCATGTTTGGCAGGCCAAAAGCCATGCGAACATAGCTGTGTGGCGGACTCACGCGGCATCCCACGTGCGAAGGCCAGAAGCGCTCCTGAGATGCGGCTCGGTTGAGCCCTGGGACGTCGATGCAGACGCGTAGCCCACCATCCTTGCCTGGATGGGGGGCCATGCTAGGCAAGCGGCGGTCGCTGCGCATGGCTCTCTCTTCCTGAAGCTCCTGAGTGGTCTTGGTGATGAACTCCTGAATGTTGGGCTTTCCATGCCATGTGCCTTCCTGAGGAAAACATGCCATGAAGCACGCCTCCAAGTGGTGCCCGAGCGCCTCCCTCGTGATGTTGGCGAGGTCTGAGGCCCTCAAGAAGAGAGCCCCCGAGCCCTGCCCGAGGAGGGCGCCGGGCGCGCCTTCCTATGCGATGGAAGAAGGCACCCCAAGCATGGGTGCTGATCTTGATGCGGCACCACCCGGGATGCCAACCTTCCGAGGCCTTGTGCGGAGCGGTTGCTTCTTCTTATCGGGGATGGCCTCAGGAGGGTTCTTGCCCATGCTGTCCAGGTCCTCGATTGCTGCAGCTTGGAAGGCACGCTCGAAGGAGCACACCGCATCTCTCTCTTCGCAGGGGACCCTGATGATTCCGCCGCTTCCTGGCATCTTGAGGACGTTCTAGCCGTGGTGGGTCACTGCCATGAACTTGGCCAGGGCTGGATACCCTAGGATGGCATTGTACGGCAAGTGGATGTGGGCGGCGTCGAAGTCGATGAGCTCGGTGTGGTCGTTGTCGCGCTGTCCGAAGGTGACAGGGAGGCGGACCTGCCCTATCAGGGTGGTGGAACCGTCAGTAACTCCTGATAAAGGCTTGGTACGGTGGAGCTGACCGTATGACACTTGAAGGTTGTCGAACATCTCAACGGACAGGACGTTAATCCCTGTGCCGCCATCGATGAGGGTCTTGGTGACTTGCATGTTGCTGATGACTGGTGAATAGAGCATCGGGAGGACGCCAGCAGTAGCCACGCACTTGAGTTGGTCTCCCGAGCTGAAGGTGATGGCGCACTTGGACCATCTTAGCGGGCGTGTGACCTCGAGCTTGGGAAGGACTGCGTTCACCTCGCGAGCGAACTGCTTGAAGATGCGCTGAGAGGCTGTGGCCTGAGCTCCGCCAAAGATGCAAGTGAGAGCATGTGGCTCCTGGAAGCCCCCAGCCCCCTCATCCTGGTGATGGTCGTCATTCCTTCTTGGAGGCGGCGACAGCGAAGGAAGGCCTGCGTTACCCTGCGGGCAGTCCTGGCGAGGTTGATCCCTCCAGGCGCCCTCGCGAGGCTAGTCCTGCCAGCGATCCTGACGAGGTCGGTCACGCCACTCCTGGCGAGGGCCACGGTCGTCCCATCGTCCTCCGCCACGTCATCCTCCTCGGTCGTAGACCCGGTCGTTGCACTCGGGGCGTCGAGCGAAGCGTCCTTCTCGAATGGCCCTGAGGTCCTGGCAATCGTTGGTGTTGTGGGTGTGGAGGTTGTGGTAGGCGCAAAATGGTCGGCTGCCCTTGGACGACTCCGGCTGGTCCCTGCCATGCTTCGTGTCTGGTTCTGCCGCAAGCACGACTACTCCCTTGCGCTTCACATCCTTGGCCTTGGTCTTCTTATTCTTCTAGGTTGGCAGCACGGAGCTCGAGGAGGGAGAGGCGTCCTTCTTAAGCTCTTGCGCACTTGGTCGCCAGGTTGAATAGCTCTAGGGATGTGCACAACTCCTCGTGAATGGCGAGCTCCTCCTTCATCCCGACATCGCGGATGCCATCAGAGAACGCTGAGATGATGGCCTCGTCCGTCACGTTGGGGATCTTGAGGCGGACGTTGTTGAAGCGCTGGATGTATTTTTGCAGGGTCTCCCCAGGCAGTTGCTTGATGCGGCGCAGGTCACCTGCGGCCAGGGGGCAGTCACAAGTCCCCTGGAAGTTGGCGATGAAGCGGCTGCGCATCTCGTCCCAGGAGGAGATTGAGCCGGGCAGCAGGTTCAGGAGGCATGAGAGGGCACCGTCCTTAAGTGCCACGGGAAACCAATTCACCATGACTTTCTCGTCGCCGTTGGCCGCCTCGATGCTCAGCTCATAGAGCTGCATAAACTCCGCGGGGTCCGGGGTGCCATTGTAGCGAGGAGGCAGGTCCAGCTTGAACTTGCCCAGCCAGGCAACGCTACACAGCTCGGGGGTGAAGGCACAGCAACCTGCTGTGGTCACCGGGGCCCTTTGCTGACACGGAGCTTGCTCTTGATGGTAGACGCGCACCGCCGCCAGAGGTAGTATGCGGTCTTGTTGCATTGGTGCAGGGAGCATGGGGGCGCCTTCTTGAGGCCCAGGGATTTCTTGGCAGCTTCCTCCTTTTTGTCGCGCAAGTGCTGGACGCGGTGGGTCACGCCCAGGGGCCGCACACCTTGGCGCTAGGGCGCTGTCTTGGGGGAGAGGCGGTGGAGGCGCTTGATGAGCCACGTCACCCAAACCTAGCGAAGGGCGAGGCAGCGAGAGACACGGCGCCGGGGAGCCCCCTGTGGCGCTGACGAGCTCGGTGATGCGAGCGAGCCATTCTTCATAGAGGTCGTCGACGGGGCGGTAACGCAGGAGCTTACGGGCCATAAGCAGCGCGGCCTGTGCGTCTGTGGGGGCACGATGAGCATGGGACGATGAGCAAGCTAGAGTCAGCGACGGAGTGGTGGTGCGGCCATCCCTAAGCTTAGCTCGATGAACTCACAACACAAGAGACACAAGATTTATACAGGTTCGGGCCACCGTTGTGGTGTAATACCCTACTCCTGTGTGGTGGTGGTGGATTGCCTCTTGGGCTGATGATTAACAGTACAAGGGAAGAACAGCCTCCTGAGGACAGGTGTTCTTGAGCTGGTGTGGTGTGAAGATCAACTGAATTCCGTCCCCTTCTACTGTGGTGGCTAGTCCTACTTATAGAGGCCCTGGTCCTCTCCTCAAATATTGCGCAGGAAGGGATCCAGCAGTGGCCAATTTGAAAGGGAACAGCTAGTACAAGCTATCCTGACTAAAGGTGGTCTTCTCCTATCAAAGGCGCTGGTGTGACGCAGTCTTGGGCCCCACGGTGACCTCCATCCTGCCATCCTGCTGGTCTTGGTCTTATTGCACCGATATGGAAACCTTTGTCTGATGCCTCGGTACTCCGCGCCTTCGCTTTCCCCCTTAGCACCAAAGGGGAAACGAGGACACTGCACGCGCTGGCGCCCGCCTGGTGCCCACCTGGCCTTGGTCGTCATGGCTTGCGTCACGGGAACCTCGCGAGGTACCCCTTGCCTTGATCTCTCCACCTCCCGGGAGCCTGCCTGGTGAGGCTACTCCTGAGGAGGCCTTGTGTCGTCCACCCCGTGAGGCTTGGCCCCTCGCGAGGGTCTTGAGAGTTGGTTGATGAAGATGGGTCGTACCTGGCCACTTGTGGAGCCACGCCACGGGCCGCAGGCAGTCAAGTCTGGGGACCCCCTTTCCTAGAATGCTGACAGTGTCCTACAGTCAGCGCGGCTCTGATACCAAGCGTTGTAGCACCCCCGCTCAGAGCGACCGGGTTACCTTGCATTGCCAACCCAGAGATCATGTCTTCTAGCAACACACAACCTCTTGGTACAGAAATCACCGCTTTATTGAAGCTAGCGGAAGCATAAGAGTTACATTACATCAAGTAGCGAGGCCAAGCAGCACACTCGGTGCGGCTGCACAATATGTACATTATTTAGTGAACATAAAGGGGGCCTCGAGCACGACTTCTACACGGCAGCGGAACAATAACATAGTGGGACTCCATAGCACAGGGACACCGATGTGGACACGGGCTAGACACGGCAGCACTCTGATCCAGTTAGACTTTCTGAAAGCTGGCATAACACGCCAGGTCAGTACATTGAATGTACTTGTCAGCTCGCAACAAGGAAAACCATAATAACAAACAATATCATGACATTTAAAATAGTTAAATGCAAATATCAACATGTTACTCATGCAGTGACCAAACTTGTGCATTGAGTCATTCGGACTCTCTTACCAACAGGTTGCCTCGCAACCGAACAGTGATCACGACGGACCACTCACGAACCACTCTTGGTTCCACAGCTTTCTTCGTAACCCAAACCGTGATCATTTCTGGATCACGAATAGTACCACCATCGCCAGTCTTACTGACATCATCATAACTCAATAGTGCAAGATAAATACTTAGTGTGCAATACTATTTATGAAAGTTGATCCATGGTGTGACTTACTTATGAACTGGGCCCTTATCCACTGGCACGGCTATCGATAGATTAATACACTCTGCAGAGGTAGCGAACTTTACCCAGACCACGGAACCCATGGCCTCGCACTCCCATTTGGGTGGACCAACGGTATTCCGACAGAACCCTCCCACTGCCATAACACTCTTACGGTCACTTCGACCAACTACCCTCTGGGACTAGTCCTGGGTGACCACGCCTACTAGAGGAAACTACCACTGGCATGGCAAAATAAACAGTCCCAAACGGGACCCGGTACCAATAACAAAAACAGGTCCACAAAGTTATGTCTGCTTACCGGGCCAGGGTAACGCACGCCCATAACCTTCCCTAGTTGGAGGTATAGACAAGAGGCATGATAACAGAACGAGTATGGCCTCCCCATACAAAGGCAAATGTGGTTGCACTCGACAGCCCGATTCACTGGCACCATGACCCGACCAAATTTTAAGTTCAAGTTCAAGTATCATAACGTTTAACTTGAAAATAAAAATGCTCGAGTCACAATATGCCATGCTCATGCAACCATGTACCATGCGTCATATCTCACTTTAACAATACCAGATCAACCTTATTCAATGTTCTACTTGCACAAACTCAACTTGCAACACTTCTGGTCCTTTCTTACTAGTTATTTCTACTCATTACTTTAGTTGGTTTTTATCAAATAAAACTCATTTTCATATAGCAAAAATAATTCTTATGCTCATAACACCATAGTCATGAGAAATTTTACTTACTTCAACTACTCAAGCTATACCCACTAGTTCAAGCATTTCTTCTCTGTTAACTAAGCATTTTGATCATAACAAACTAAATAGCACAAGCATCATTTATTATTAATACTATATGCAATGAATATCATATAAATTCAAGTAGAAAATCATGGATACTGCAAAGACACCATGATCATGTTGTTGTGGCTTGCCTTAGTGCAGAGGAGCTTCAAACTCCGCATGGATGCCTTCAAGACAAGCTTCACCTTCTGAAAGTAATTTAAATGACAAAAAGGAAATATCAAGAACACTTCTGATAATTACCAGAAATTCTAGGCAGCAAAGAAAAATACCATCTTGCGTCTGCTGCTAGGATTTTCTAGTAAGAACATGATGGAAAAAGAATCAACTAATTTGGACTTCTAGAATAAAAGGTAAAGCTAGTCAATGTTCTAGTCAAATTTGAACCATATTTGAATTAAAAGCAAAACTCAGGAGGGTGACTTCGAAGGCGTAAAAGGCCAGGGCGCCACCACTCATCACTACAAAAAAATACACTCACGTGATGATACGTGTTTGTCACAGTAGGTCACGTTTTTTGTCATGCATGTACATCCATGACAAATTTATGACAGAATCAAGATAGTCATACCTGTGCTGTCGTAGAAGTGTTCCATGACAATATCAAAATTATCATCACGGAAGTGTCCTTCCATGACGATAAATCGCGCGTCACAGAACTGCTTTCGTCAAGGGTGACTGACACGTGGCATCCACCGTAACGGAACGCCGTTAAGCTATCGGGTCGGGTTTGGATCTGATAACCCGTTAACAGCCCCGACCAATGGGGATTTTCCACGTGTAAAATCATCATTGGCTGGAGGAAACACGTGTCGGCTCACTGTTGGGACAGATGTCATCCTCTCATTGGACCGAAGGCGCCTATGATACGGCAACACGTGGCACGGCCCAATAGAGGCCCATTCCTGTGAAAAGGCCGGCCTGTTTAACTTGGTCAAAAGGTGGCGGGCTGGCCCACGGAAAGCCTATTAACGGCCTGTTCGCATATAGCCCATTTACAGCCCGCTAACCCAGGGCCCGTTACGGCCTATCCGAATTAGGCCCAGTAGCGTCATTTGGGCCGTCCAATATGATTCAGACCGTTTTAACTTCCGGCCCATGTGTGGCCCATGACTTCTTTTGGCCCATATGAGGACCTTTGTAACTATTGGCCCATTAACGGCCCATGGTGAAACTGGCCCGTAATGAACAGTGTATCACTTTATACCCATTAATGGCCCATTATTCCATTGGGCCGTTTCCATCCCAAGTTATCTTTCGGCCTTCTCAGGGCCCATTGATTCTTGGGCTCATTTGCAGCATTCGGTTAAATATGGCCCGTTACTGTCATTTTCGTCTTGTGGGCCAAATTCAGTCCGTCGTTATAGTCGGCCCGTTTGCGCACCGTTAATACATTGGGCCGTTTTCATGTCAAAAAAACCCGTTGGGATGTTTTCATAGAGTTATCAAATGCGGCCTATTAACGGCCCGTTATGGTCCACGAATAGTACGGCCCTTTAGGAGATATGCCCTAGAGGCAATAATAAATGATATTATTTATCTCCGAGTTCATAATTATGTTTATGTTCCATGCTATGACTGCAATGATTCTCGAGTCTACAATATCCACGAGGCTTGGAGGAAGACTCATATGCATGTGTGGAATAATAAACGGTAAGAAGTATTCCTAGTTTGGCCTCTAAGACTAGCTCAAGTGTTGCATGATGGTTCCGTTTTCCCGATCATGGGCATGTCTATGCCAGCAACTTTGAGGGCACAATGTTAAGAAAACATTTGTGTTGAATCGACCCGGTTTGATGTTATGCTATGAGATTCATTCGTCACAAGTTAATGGTAAATAACACAGAGATGGTTAACATTTGCATGATTCCTTAGACCATGGGAGTATTGAGTTTCTTCATGCTTGCTTCATGAACTTTGGGGTTTGTTAAACGTCATCCGTAAATGGGTGGCTATTACGGCGGCTTGCGGGTTCATGGAAAAGTGTGTCAAGTAACTTGATAGCTCAAGATTGGGATTTGCTCCTCCGATGATGGAGAGATATTCTCGGGCCCTCTCGGTGTTACGGTACCCATCATCGTCTGGCCAGACACAGTGTGATTTGATCACAGGGATGCCGGAACACGGAAACGAGAAAAGAGAACAAAACCAGTAACGAGGTAACTAGCATAGTGGAGAAGTTATTGATCCACGGGGATGCAAGTAAATCTCACCTCTGGTCTTTGTAACATATCACGAAGCAACAGGAATAGCACACGGCAACTGGAGGTTCACTCGAATATTCATTCGTGTGGGTATAGGGGTCAATATGGGTGTTCGCGGCTCTGATGTTGATCATTGATCAGAAGGGGTTCCGGGTCATGTCTATACTTCACCGAACCTATAGGGTCACACACTTAAGGGTCATCTATATGCTGAATACTAGACAGGGAGTCTGAGAGAAAATCACCGAAAAAAGTTTCGGACACCGGAATGGTTTCGGACAGCGGAATCGTACCGCAGAGAGAGGTCATCGGATAAGTTTCGATGATACCGAAAAGTTGTTTCGGGATATACCATTAAGTGAAATTGGTTTCGACACATGCTTGATAATTCTTGGAGGGTGCCAGAATCATTCTGGAAGCTTTTTGGAATTTTCTGAGATAAAAACCGGAAATGTTCCGGAGCTGCCGGAACCGCTTCAGATGCTTTTCGCAGATGAAAATCACTAAACTGGAATTGTTCCAGAACGCGTTGAAAATAAATATGGTGGGTACTGTAAATGTTCTAAGCCCACATAAATATTTTCAGTTCGAACAGACGCTGAAAAATGTCGTCATGAATAGTGAAAGTTCTTTTTGGGTTACTTTTTGGAAAGCCATTATTTTGGGCTTTGTCCCAAGATATTTTTGGGGGTGACATGGATGGATGAGGCTCCCTTTGGGGGGCCCCTCCTTGGTGTGGCCGGCCACATGGGGACTCCTCCTTGGAGCCCCCTCTTGTCCCTTGGTTTCACACTTGGGTCCATGTGGAAGGACTTCCTTCATGTGCACTTTGGGTTTTCTTGTGAAACCACCCTATCCCTTGGGTTTCCTATAAAAGGAGGAGGAGAGGATCTCTCCACACTCATCCCTTCTCACATACAAGTGCCATGCAATGATCTGGCTTCTTCTCTCCCTCCCACGAAAAGAGTTTCGTAGAGCCGTAAGGTTGTCTGGGTTCCGGCAGGAACTAGTTCTGGACGGCGAAGCCCTGCTGGATAGATGACACCATATGTGTGCAACTCTGTAGAGAGATCGTAGTTTCGGTCTTAGTTCGTGAGTGCCTCCCGAAGGGCTGTCCGAGTGACCGTTCGAGTTTCGAAGGTCCTCCCGAAGGGCTGTCCGTGACACCGTACGGGGGGCGTTTGGACCGCCTCCCGGAGGGCTGTCTGAGGAGCAGATGAGGGTATACATCCTCGCGGTTGGGAGGTTGTCAATCCTAGCTGCGGGGATCTGCACCGCCAATCGTCATCGACTCTACTTCCCGCTGTGCTACGAGTCGGTAACGAAAAAGATCAAACCATGTATGCAGTCTCCATAGTGGTCCTGGGCTGGTGCGTAGGTCGGAAATTTTCTGTTTTCTGCTGCTTTACCCTATAGTGGCATCATGAGCCATGCTATGCGTAGATGCAGGTTGTGATCTAGAATACATGGAGATGTATGGGTATTGCATAATATAATTTTGGAGTAGATGAGATCTATTGCTGAAAATTATTTATGCAGGTGACATATGAAATCCGTTACCCGACGTTCTTGTTGCTTCCCTAGAATTTGCATTTGCTCAATCTCGAGACAGCATGGTGGAATTTGACAAAGTTCTGGCAATCCGTGATCCTGATTGATCATGGAAGTGCTATCAGTTCTTTGGGTTCTGCCGTAGTCAAAAGAAAGATGAAATTCACAGATGAAAGGGCATTGCAGATATGATCTGCACGGGGGTCATGCGTATGACGAAGTTTAGTATGGGGTTCGAGATTTTATTATCTCGTGCTTCATACATCTCGAGATGTTAATCTAGCGACTTGAATAATCATACTTGATGATAAATCGTTGGTAGGTACGGTATAAGTCAAAACCTTAGAAGCCACGAAAAAACAGTTTTTGCATGAACCGATTAGAGGCGTCTAACTTGGTTTTGCAGGATGGTTTGCATGTGATGTGGTGTAGCAGTGGTCGTAATAATCTGATTATGTATGAGATGTCTATATGATGTAAATTGATTAAACATGACCTGCGTGTCATGATTTGGCATGATGGCTGGAGCCATATGATTGCACTTCAAATGACCTATGTGTCAACCTTGTGTAATGCATTATTTTATTAGCTATAGAGATAGCAATATTATCTGGTGCATCGACAAGGTGGTGGCAATCTTCACGAAGGTGAACACCGACACGAATGCAGAAGACGAAGAAATGAAAGACTTCTCCGTCAGAAAGGGCTATACCATATCATGCTATTTATGAATTGCCTAAGATGTTTATCCCTTTGATGCACCCTTCTCGATTACGCCGTAGTCGCTTTTTATTAGGATGATCTCTCACAAAAATATCAAGTAGTTAGTGTTCTCCCAAGTGTAGCACCGTCACGGCACCTAACTTTTCGGGGTGCGCCATGTCCACATGGGTACGAACGATTAGGGATGTGTGAGGCGGGTGAGGTCAGACCTTGCAGCGTGATCACTTGGTTGTCTTGACGTTCTAGCTTGATCGTCCTGAGCTCGGAACACAAGCATCGAAAGATGAACAAGAGTCACATAGAGATGTGATCGACATGTTTGCCCACCAATTGAAATTCTCGTCATCAGTGATGTCCACATCAATGGCGTTGAATTGAAATGTGGATCTTGAATCACTCACAATCAATTGTGAGAGATATTGATTTGAGTGGGAGCACACTGTAGAATTAACTTGTTTAATTCTCAGTGCAATTAATTTTGAACACTGTCAAGTGTGATTTGCTAATAGTTATAGAATAATCGCTCGCGTTTCCACCTTCCCTATTAAAATTGAATAGCTGTTAAATATCTGGTTAAAACTTTATGGTTGGTAACGTAATGTGAGGATTGTCCTGAAGAGTGCCGAGAAGGACTTTGTCCTATTGCATAATTTCAGTATTCTCCCGCTAATGCTATGGATCATGTGACTCTCGTCCTTCGATCCAAAGCTAGAATTCCGTTTTCAGTCAAGTGCAATATGTTTGCTTCCATGAGACCCGAACTTCGAAAGTTTGGATAGTTATGTGATATTCATGGAATCTGAAAATCATTTTCAGACACAAACAAAGGCTGACAGATATGTGATATCCAAAGCAATGTTTGTTTTGCAAATTGTTAGTCAAAGTGTTTACTAGGCATTTGACTGATAAGAGAGGGATCCAGAAGAAAGCCTTTCATATGATGAAGTTGGATGCTTTTTCTGGAAGTAGGAGAAATACTAAAAGTTAAACTGTTAGAAGTAAAATGGCAAAAAGAAAAGAAGTCTGGAATATCCAGCTCATGTATGAATGTCATACAAGTTTTTGATGTATAGTAGGCTGGTCAAAGATATATTTCTTGGGAATTATGGTTAAACATGTTAATCACTAATTCTTGGGTATTGTGAGTTAATCACAAAGATACCCGCTCGATTGCATTCTGTTACGAATCAATGTAAGAGCTACTATGGCCTAAAAGGCTAGCCAGAAATGAGGTTAAGGTATACACAGGGAACATAGTAAATGTTACTATACCGGTGTATTGTCGTCTGTATTTATTTTCATAATTCATTTAGAGTTTTTCAAACTCTAGCCCATTGCATAAGGTATCTTGCAAGAAGGTTGTTCATAAGAGAACTTTTTATGTTCGATGTTATGAATAACACAAGGGCCATACTTTCATTATGAATGAGATGTATGTTATGAATATTGTAATAATACAATACCTCTGGGTTTACTTTCATAATTCATTTTAGAGTTGCATACACTCTAGCCCACTGCACAATGTTTGTTGCAAAAGAATTGTTCATAAAAACAACAATTGTTGTTAAGTATTATGAATAACATGAAGGGCCATGCTTCCATCCAAGATGGGATGTATGTTATGAATATTGATGGTAATATGATACATCCATAACACTGATGCTAAATGTCGCACGACTAAAAGAATACCACACAAGTGTGGCACTACATTTGGTCACATTGGAGAAACCCGCATGGAAATTTCCATTATGATGGACTTTGAAGTCGTTTGATTTTGAATCATCTGACACTTGCAACTTTCCTTCGAAAAGTGAAGTGACTAAAATACCATTCACATGCCATAAGGAATGAACAACAAACTTATTGGTGATCATACATTTGATGTGTGTAGTCGGATAAGTGTTGTTAGTAGTGGATTTATCTGTCTTCAGAAATGACTCAAGTAGATATATGGATATTTACTTGATGAGACGTAAGTTTGGATCTTTTGAACTCATTCGAAAGGTTTTCAAAAATGAAGTAGAAGTTATTGTAACAAGAAAATTATGTTTCTACAGTTTGATTGCAGAAAGGAATATTTGAGTTACAAGTTTACCGAATGTCCGATGAGTTGTGAAAAGAGTTTCATAACTTACACCTCCCAGAACACCACTATGAGTGGAATGTCTATGAAGATGTAATCTAACCATTTATGACATGGTAAATCAAAGATGACATAAATAAATTTTCCATTATCCCTTTTTAAAGTGATGCTTTAGAGACTGCGGCTTTTACACTGAAAAGAGCTACATCGGGTCTGTTGAAATGAAGCCATGGTATGGTACGCCCAACCATGTTATATCTTTTCTTAACATTTGGAATATGGGGTTTGTGTAAAAAGTTACAAACCTATCCCAAATCAGACAGGTGCTACTTTGTAGGTTATACCAAAATGTTGGGTATTCCTCCCTCACTATACCGAGGCAAATAGTTTTGCCACAAAACGGTATGCTTTTAAAGAGAATGGTTCTTTCAAAAAGGGTGAGTGGGAGGACAGTGCAAACTCGATGAGATAACAGTATCTTCGTCATCAGGTCAAAGGAAAGGAACCTTGGAAGTAATTCCAGAGTTTCCTACTGCGACTGATACAGAAGTCTCTACAATAAAATGTATGGACTTCGGTCGAACTTGCAGCTGAACCACGTAGGCAAGGCTTGTGCAAACCTCTTAGGTGCACAGACGAGATATTGTTGTTGAACAACAGTATGCCTATGATACACAAGGAAGCGTTGATAGGCCCTGACTCCAGAATTGGCTAAATGCCAATACAAACCGAGTTAGTTTCCATATAAGTGATTCAAGATTAAAACCTTGATACACCTTTCAGAAGACTTAGAGTCTAACAAATATTTATGGAACTTAAAACTGATACGGATAAAAATGTTTATCCATAAATCTCGACTTGTTGCAATAACAAGTTCAAGGAGTTGACTACGATGAGGTTGTTTCATCGTAGCAATGCTTAAAGTCAGTTTGGGTTGAACTAGCAATTAATACATCTTTCAATCTTGAGATATGAAACATGGATGACAAAAGGATTTCCATCTGATGGAAATGAAACCTAGGACTTGTATGTGATACAGTTCAAAGTAATTTGTCGATCCAGAGGATGCTAGTAAGGATGCAAACTTCATAGTTCCAGCGATGGACAGAAGAGAGCAAAATGGAGTTGGAATCTTCGTGTTTTGATGAAATGCTCAAAAGGGGTTTTGACTTCATCAATGGGTAACGAAGATGCTTGTAATTCAAGAAAGTAAGTAGGACCGCAATAATATTTCTAAAAACCTTGTGTGCTTGACACATTGTTAATTGGAAATAAATTTCTTGACACAAATTAGGACTTCATTTGAATATAGTTTTTTGATGAAGTGCTTAGGCTAAATAGCCTCAATATTAGGCATAATTATCTATGGAGATAGATTTACCTAATAGGGCTAAGCAATAAATACATATTGACAAGATGCTAAAACCGTTTAGCACTAAGAACAACAAGGAGTGATTCTTGCCGAAGACACATGGAAAGAGTTTTTGCAAGAATCAGTGTCCCAAAACACTGATGAGCAAAATACATGATGCAGATTCCGAACACTTTTGTGTTTGGATTAATCATGTATTCCATGGTATGTAAAACAACCAGATATGTCCAATACTCCCAAGATGTTGCGAGTATGGATACTAAAGTGATCAAAGTACTGATCATGGGACAACAGTGAAAGATGTATTTGAGTACTAGAGTAAGTACTGATGATATGTTTTCTCGCAAGCGGAGATCATGAAGAGTTCCTTGTAAAATGTTACATCGATACGGTCTTCATCTTTTCTCCATGCGATTTTCGATTTAAGTTAAGGGTTTTGAGCAATACACAACATGGTGGCACGGTAGTTGGAAATTGTTCCCAACAGGATACTGTGGCGAATTCTATAGCAAATGACTAAGTATGTTGACGCTTTAGAAGCGACAAACAATATGTTGAATCATATAGTTCATTCATGAACTTAGTATGGTTCCAAGATGGCTTTTGTCAATGGGACACTACTACAGGTAGTTTCTCCATAACTCAGTTTGAGGAATCCAGGTTCAACCTGTGATTCACATTTATACAAAGCCAAGTTCGCACAAAATATGACTTTTGTGAAAGCGTAAAAACGCGAGGATATGCAGAGATAGACACGAAGCTGAAGCTGTCAGATTTGATGGACATCAGGCTATACCCCATGCGAAGTATTTCTTACACCGGCATGCCATAGGTGTAAAGTACATTAGCATTAACTAGATTATTGATTCTAGTGCAAGTGGGAGTCTGTAGGAGATATGCCCTAGAGGCAATAATAAATGATATTATTTATCTCCGTGTTCATAATTATGTTTATGTTCCATGCTATAACTGCAATGATTCTCGAGTCTAAAATATCCACGAGGCTCAGAGGAAGACTCATATGCACGTGTGGAATAATAAACGGTAAGAAGAATTCCTAGTTTGGCCTCTAAGACTAGCTCAAGTGTTGCATGATGGTTCCGTTTTCCTGATCATGGGCATGTTTATGCCAGCAATTTTGATGGCACAATGTTAAGAAAACAATTGTGTTGAATCGACCCGGTTTGATGTTATGCTACGAGATTCATTTGTCACAAGTTAATGGTAAATAACACAGAGATGGTTAACATTTGCATGATTACTTAAACCATGAGAGTATCGAGTTTCTTCATGCTTGCTTCATGAACTTTGGGGTTTGTTAAACGTCATCCGTAAATGGGTGGCTATTACGGCGGCTTACGGGTTCATGGAAAAGTGTGTCAAGTAACCTGATAGCTCAAGATTGGGATTTGCTCCTCCGACGATGGAGAGATATTCTCGGGCCCTCTCGGTGTTACGGTACCCATCATCATCTGACCAGACACAGTGTGATTTGATCACAGGGATGCCGGAACATGGAAACGAGAAAAGAGAACAAAACCAGTAACGAGGTAACTAGCATAGTGGACAAGTTATTGATCCACGGGGATGCAAGTAAATCTCACCTCTGGTCTTTGTAACATATCACGAAGCAACAGGAATAGCACACGACAACTGGAGGTTCACTCGAATATTCTTTCGTGTGGGTATAGGGGTCAATATGGGTGTCCACGGCTCTGATGTTGATCATAGATCGGAAGGGGTTCCGGGTCATGTCTATACTTCACCGAACCTATAGGGTCACACACTTAAGGGTCATCTATCTGCTGAATACTAGACAGGGAGTCTGAGAGAAAATCACCAAAAAAAGTTTCGGACACCGGAATGGTTTCGGACAGTGGAATCGTACCGCAGAGAGAGGTCATCGGATAAGTTTCGATGATACCAAAAAGTTTTTTCGGGATATACCATTAAGTGAAATTGGTTTCGGCACATGCCTGATAATTCTTGGAGGGTGCCAGAATCATTCTGGAAGCTTTTTGGAATTTTCTGAGATAAAAACCGGAAATGTTCCGGAGCTGCTGGAACCGCTTCAGATGCTTTTCGCAGATGAAAATCACTAAACTGGAATTGTTCCAGAACGCGTTGAAAATAAATATGGTGGCTACTGGAAATGTTCTAAGCCCACATAAATATTTTCAGTTCGAACGGACGCTGAAAAATGTCGTCATGAATAGTGAAAGTGCTTTTTGGGTTACTTTTTGGAAAGCCATTATTTTGGGCTTTGTCCCAAAATATTTTTGGGGGTGACATGGATGGATGAGGCTCCCTTTGGGGGGCCCTCCTAGGTGTGGCCGGCCACATGGGGACTCCTCCTTGGAGCCCCCTCTTGTCCCTTGGTTTCACATTGGGTCCTTGTGGAAGGACTTCCTTCATGTGCACTTTGGGTTTTCTTGCGAAACCACCCTACCCCTTGGGTTTCCTATAAAAGGAGGAGGAGAGGAGTTCTCCACACTCATCCCTTCTCACATAAAAGTGCCATGCAATGATCTGGCTTCTTCTCTGCCTCCCATGAAAAGAGTTTCGTAGAGCCGTAAGGCTGTCTGGGTTCCGGCAGGAACTAGTTCTGGACGGCGAAGCCCTGCTGGATAGATGACACCGTATGTGTGCAACTCTGTAGAGAGATCGTAGTTTCGGTCTTAGTTCATGAGTGCCTCCCGAAGGGCTGTTCGAGTGACCGTTCGAGTTTCGAAGGTCCTCCCGAAGGGCTGTCCGTGACACCGTCCGGGGGGCTGTTCGACCGCCTCCCGGAGGGCTGTTTGAGGAGCAGATGAGGGTATACATCCTCGCGGTTGGGAGGTTGTAAATCCTAGCTACGGGGATCTGCACCGCCGATCGTCATCGACTCTACTTCCCGTTGCGCTACGAGTCGGTAATGAAAAAGAACTAACCATGTATGCAGTCTCCATAGTGGTCCTAGGCTGGTTCATAGCTCGGAATTTTTTTGTTTCCTGCTGCGTTACCCTACAGGCCCATGATTGGCGAAATGATGATACGCCCCATAGAAGGCCCATGGATCCTACGACCCGTATGAGGCCCATGGATAGAACGGCCCGTAGAAGGCCCATGGACCCTACGGCCCGTAGAAGGCCCATTGATCCCTAAGGCCCGTATAGAAGGCCGATGGATCCTACGGCCCGTATAGAAGGCCAATGCTCCTACGGTCGAACGAAGGCCCATGGATCATACGGCCTGCAGGAGGCCCATGGTTACAACAGTCCGTGTGTTCCCATCATTATTTTGGCCTAGTTACCAAAAATAGGCTATTGTGGCCACTAGAAAAACATAGAAAAAGAACTGCAGTGACTACAAGCAAACAACTAAACAAGACAATAAGTAAATAAATAAGCAAGCAATTAAGGCTAGCCTATTACCGCTATTACACATATTACATCCACTGGGCATCAAAGTTCGCCACCAGTGCAAATATAGGGAACAAAGCAGCATATTACATACACTGGCCGTCAAAATTAGCCACCAGTGCAAATAAACGCGGCAGCAAAACAAGAGCATAACTGAAACAACTTCAGAAGAGCTCAAGAAACGTTATCCTGGGTATCCACCATGCTGGCAATAAGCTTAGCAAGTTGATTAGCTTTGTCCTGTTTGGCGCTAAAATCCTCCAACGCTTGCTATTACAATAGAAAGTATGCATCTGAATGCTCTAGGGACTTCCGCAGTCCTTCCGCTTCTTGTCGCAACACAGCTGATCGATGTCTTTCAGCTTGTAGTTGAGGCTCAAGAAACGGAACTGATTCAAACAGTGAGTTTGAATAGCTTGTGCAAGCGGTAGTGGCCAGTAACTCAAACACTAAACCAAGACAGGACTTTGGGGTTGTCTCGCTGTCTTCAAGATAGTCTTCCTTAGCTGTTTTATCAGCTTTGTTGGAGACCAACCAGGATGTGTCACTATCCTGAAACTTATCTGCATTACTTCCTTTACCCTTGCTTAATAAGGCACTCTTCCCCAATATTCTGTCAGCATTCTAAAAGAAGAAACAATCAGACACATAACAAGTTTAGCATGTACTAGTATATGCAACTCATTTCGGTGAACCAGTTCATTACTAAGGTGGATAGGATTAAACTACCAAGTCTTCTATTGCCAAGTACTAGTACATAATAAAATCATCAAACAAACATATATCTATGTCCTATGGTCACTGCATTGTCTTGCCAAATCAAAATAGAGACAAGGTTCAAATCATATCAGTTCAAGACAAAGCAGCAGTGAAAGAATACAAAGCGTGGGAAACTGCATGTCACAACAAGATTTCAGATGGGTACCACGGGTCTACATGTACAACAACACTATTGGCTCTATTGTGATGCTAGTAATGTGCATGATATGAAAGTCAACTGTATACACAATTGAAATTGAAATCAAAAGAGCTATCGATAAGAGCAAACATGTTAAAGAAACATGCATGAACATACCTGTCGTGCCATTGGAGTTTCGATTGGATCCTTCAATTTAAAAATAAGTTTGTATGAGTAAATTCAATGATACAAGAGCAAAGAAATCATAGTTAAAAAAGGCGCGCCTAAGCGAGCACTTAAGCGCGCCTAGGCTCTAGGCGTTGGCAAAATGCATTGCGCATAACTACGCTTAATCTGTGCATAGCTGCGCATAAGCATGCGCTTTGGTCAGTAAAGTGCAAGGCGGTGGCAAAACACACAATTAACGCCTAGCGCTTTTTTGAACTATGATAGCAATGGAATCTTAAATTAGAACAGTTGTTCTTCAGGTTCAGGCACTTGTTCTACATGAACAGAGTACAGTAAGACGCAAGAATATAATACTTAAAAATAGAAAATGACCTCATAGACCTTACCACATTCTTGGTTCGGGACCAGTACAGAACAAGGCGTTCCTAGTCATCGTCCAGTAAATGTGTCTCAGGAGAATGTAAGGGAATTTGATGAGTTTCTTTGCCGGTGAAGTATGTTTTCTTCAGGTAATTCTGATACTGCCACCAAGCATTCTTGGAGATAGCAGAGGTATTAGCACAGGTTACCTCATCCTGAGTTTCCAAATCATCATGGGAAAATTTGTTGTATTATAACCATCATGGAGGTAGGATGTATGGGACGAAGCAAAGTAATTGCCATGAATAACATTACTTACACATAACTCCTGGACAAACACCTGCAACTGGCATTTTCCTTCATCTTTACTATAATATTTCCAAGATGGGAAGATACGCACATACGATTTAACAACATCAAATGCGATAGATGATAAACTACGACTGGCTGGTTGTGCTTCCTCCACGGGAATAGGCGTACTAACTGGTGGAGCAGGGATTCGTCGTGATAGTACTGGCCCTTTGGGCACTGGAGTTGCCTTACTAACTGCTCTTGTTTGGGAGCTCTGTGGTGGAGATGGTGTTGTGTCAACAGGAACTGGGTTACTATCGGCTGGGGTTGGGGTTAGATTGGGTGAAGCTGGTTCTCTGTCCATCGCAGTAGGGGTACAATCTGCGAGAGTTTGGGTTATGTGTGGTAGGGCTGGTTCTTGTGCATGTACAACCGGGGTGCTATCTATAACAATAGATAGCACTTTTTTATTTGAAGACCGTGTTTTTATTCCGCTAGATACTGGCATCACCCGCTCCAATTCAAATGGCTGATAAACAGGTAACATAGTTGAATGTACAGACATTGTATGAGAGAAAAATGCAATAGATAGTGTGGAAAAAGAGGGCATGAAATAGACATGTATATTGTTTAACTAAAACGGATAGCATGACATAATTTCACATATATGATGTCTATCTAAACTGGATAGCATAGCATAACATAATTCAAAGATATGATGAATAACAAAACAGGATCGCATGACATAATTCACCTACATGTTATGTTAGTAATCAGGATCGCATCATTTAATTCACATATGTGATTTATATGCTAAACAGAGGGCATTCGATATGATGTCTGAACTAAGAGCGTGGTGTTGAATATTGTGTATATGATGTCTAAACTATGCAATGCAAGACACCGTATGCATGATATGAGCAGTATAACCGTGCCAAGTTAGAGCATACACCTCAGTAGGGGAATAGGACTAGTCATCTGTCTCTGAATCCATCTCTGAGGAGCTATCGGGACCCAACAAGAGATCTGCTTCGACGGGTAGCACTGTCTGCTCTGAAGGCCTTGTTTTCACTCTAGATTTTTCCATCTCCCACCGAAATAGCTGATTCACAGGTAGAGTAGTTTAATGTACAAACATTATCGACAAATGGAAATGTATTGAAGAAAAGGATGGGCAAGATATCATTCAAATATATGATGCCTGGTTAAACAGGATGGCATTGCACATTTCACATATATTATGGCTGGCTAAAAGACATGAGACTGCATAATTCCCATATATGATATAGAAACTAAACAGGTGGCATTACAGAATATGTCTAAACTAAGCAGATGACATATGTGATGTCAAAAGTAGGCACTGCAAGGCAACATATGGATGATATGACTAACATCATCATGCCAAGGTAGAGCAAACACCTTGGGGGTAAATAGGAGTGGTCAGCGGCGTCTGAATCCGCCTCAGAACAGATATCTTCCTCTAGATTACAATCTGGAGAAGGGTGCGGAGGGTTTGCCATTGAACCCACCATGGAGCGATGTCTGCATGACATTATATTGCCGCGCAAAACTCTTCTCTTTTTCTCTACATGTTCACCATGATTGTGTACAATATCTGACATGCATACGAAAAAATATGTTGAGATTATGTAAGGAGAGCATGCAGAAATTTAGAGTGATGGTAACAACCAGTGGATGGATCCAAAAATAATGATAGCAGGCTGATGATTGCTTTAAATTAATAAAAAGACAGATGATGATTGCTTTACTATTTGTTTCCCACAAGATGAACAACATAGGCATACCCTAGGTGAACCAGATATTAGACAGACATACTATTCATTGCTGCCTCGATATGTGCCCCACAACTAATTTAGAACTCAAGTTTGAACATGAATTTGGACCTGAGTTGGGCGTCCAAGAGCTGAACAGGATGATAAAGTAGCAGGTAAGTTTAAGCAATGCATAACATTAGCAGAAACAAAAGAGTGCGACCTCTCTTGTGGACCCGTGTACTCCTCAGGTTCATCTACTGAGTCGATGATGGTGATGCCATTGGGGTGCATGCCGGTGGCAGGGAAGGAGATCTATGGCGGCGAAAGACGGTGAGGAGTCATGATGTCTGGTTTGGTGGATGCTTCTGTCGATGGAGCAGCTCAGGTGAGGTGGACGACATCGCGGCAGGAGCAGGACAAACCACACAAAGTTCCCTTCGACACGTACCTGTAACTGAAGTAATTCTGTAAGGGCTCATTTGGCTTGCATGATTCTTAAAACGCAGGGATAGGAAAAACACCAGAATAGGATAGGAAAATGCACATGGTAAACAGAGCATTTGTAAACACTGGATTTCTATCAACTTGGGTGTTTGGTTTACAGGAATTGGAAGAGCAGAGGAATGCAAAGAAACATGGCCAAAATAAAGAGAAACCATATAAAAGCGTGTACAGTTAGAATGTTATTCTGGCACTAATGCACTTGGTCTTGTTTTCATGCATAGGATTTTGAAAAGTAGGTCCAGGTGGATTTTTTGCTTCATTCCTTTCAAACAAATGCATGAATAATTGAATAGTAGAGTGCCATTGGAAAATTCCCTATTGCTATGTTTTTCCATTGAACCAAAATAGCCCTAATGGATCGATGTGAATGTATAGTAATAAGTGACGCAACAAGTGTACAACCTCTTTGCCATAGCCATGTCGACCTCAGCATCATTGGGTTGGTCGCTGAAGCAGTTGAGGCAGAGGTGGTTGTCGGAGGTATGGAGGAAGATCCAAGGAATCTGTAGACGACATCCAGGGCAGTGCTCTGTTGTGATGGATCGTTCTGTCGTTGGAGCAGCTCCGGTGAGCCGTAAGACGTCAAGGCTGAAGCAGTACAAGACAGACATCGTCAATCTCAAGTGGGATTCTAATAGCATCTCCAATAGATGATGAAAAATGGATGTAAAATTAACATCACCAAAAACCATGTGACTACAACAGATGAGGTAAAAATTGTTGACTCTGAACTTAACTGTAGAAACTGAAATTAACTGTGGAATCTGAATGCTATTGTCGAAACTGAACGCAATGGTAGCAGAGAGGCACTTGACATGTAGTTTAGGGAGGGCCTGCAGTTCATCTTCAACCTGCACACCCCTGAGCCGCCTGCCACCACCGGCCGAATCGCCGGCCCCAGCGCCGCCTCGCCGCCCCGAAACAACTAGCCACCGCCGCCTCGGCCAGCCCTCTAGCCCCCCCTCCACCCTGAACCCTAAGATAGATAGTGGGGTACCACTCCGGCGAGCCACCATCCCCGCTTCGGGTGGTTCTTCCTTAACTCCAGCGAGCCCCCCCTCCCCCCCAACCCCTGAAAACCAACTGACCCACAAGTCGATTCAGTCGGCTGAAGTGTGGCT
>NC_041381.1:265834776-265841851 GCF_002162155.2 Triticum dicoccoides | reverse complement strand
TGAAGTGTGGCTTAATCGGAGCAGAGCAGCAGCACGAGTGAGGGGAGAGCAGCAGCAGCAGCTGGGCGAGCGAGCGATCGAGCGAGAGCCGGAGCAGCAGCAGCAGCGCGAGCGATCGAGCAAGAGCCGGAGCAGCAGCAGCAGCGCGAGCGAGAGCCGGAGCAGCGGTAGTAGATCCGGCTAGTATGGACGCCGCCGCCGAAGGGGCATCGCACTGGGGGGAGAGCCGCCGTGGAGATGTCGCCCGTTGCGCCGACTTCAAGGTAGCCGCTCCATGGGGGTGCAGGATGGAGCACCGTCGGCGCCGGGAGGTCGACTTAAGGAGAAGGTATGATGCGATGAGTGTAAAACCTCTTTGGTGGCACCGAGTAGGCCTCGGCTTCGTCTGAGGAGTCGGTGAGGATGTTGCGGTTCCGGTGGAGCAGGTTAAGGCGGCGCTGTGGGGATGGAGCAGCCGCGATAGACGAGGCGATCGTGGGAGCAACTCCTTGGAGGTGGAGGACGGGGCGGCTGAACCGGCGGGACGGCGAGATGGACGACGGATCCTCATCCGGGGAGGTGGATGAGGGACGTCGAGCTGTTGCGGTGGACGACGTCGTCAGGGAAGAGGCTCCGGCTAGGCAGCGGTGACGTGGAGGATGGAGGAGGGTGGGGTTTCGCGGCTGGAGTGGAGAGGTTATGGCGGCCTAGGATTTCGAATGGCGAAAAGGGGGCGATGGGAGGGGGTGGAGCATGACTTAGGGACGCGCTTGTCCAAAATGTAGGGTGTGTTACAAAAGTACCCCCCATCGATTTGAACTAGCGGCCCTTTCGGCTCAGGGTTAGAAGGGGGATTTCGCATGTCGGGATTTGGCAGCTAGAGGGAGTTTTCGCGCGCGTTGTAATTTCAGGATAGCAAGGCGCGGGTTGTGAAGGCGCCAGTTTTGGGAGCACGATATCTGAATTTTCGGGATATAACAAGACACGGGTTGAATTATAGGGACAAGCCTAACATGTAGTAATATTGTACTTGTACGTACCAAATCAATTCGCACTTCCCTCAACCAAAAAGAAAACAAAAAAAATAAAACTATTCACACCACACAAAGAGAGAGTCTTGCCCCGTTTTACTATACAAATGCTCTTCGAAGCTACTCCCTCCTTTCGTCTATATAGGGCCTAATGTGTTTTTTGATGCTAACTTTGACCAAATATTAGAGCAATGATATATGACATGCAACTTACACAAAGCACACCTTTAACTTCGTCTGTGAAAGGTTCTTTCAATGATATAATTTTCACATTGTGCATGTCATGTACTATTAATCTTGTCAATAGTCAAAGGCGGTCTTAAAAATCGCATTACGCCCTATATAGATGGAAGGAGGGAGTATGAATCCATGTTATGTCTGCGCCATAGGAGTTAGACCGGCGTGCTGACCTCTCTGTTAGGCCTAGGTGGGGCTGCGACGTGTTGATCTTCCGAGGCCGGGCATGACCCAGGAAAGTGTGTCCGGCCAAATGGGATCGAGCGTGTTGGGTTATGTGGTGCACCCCTGCAGGGATGTTAATCTATTCAAATAGCCGTGATGTTTGGTAATAGGATGACTTGGAGTTGTACCTTGACCTTATGACAACTAGAACCGGATACTTAATAAAACACACCCAGACAAGTTCCACAGATAACCCGGTGATCGCTTTTCCACAGGGCGACGAGGGGAGGATCGCCGGGTAGGATTATGCTATGCGATGCTACTTGGAAGACTTCAATCTACTCTCTTCTACATGCTGCAAGACGGAGGCTGCCATAAGCATAGTCTTCGATAGGATTAGTTATCCCCCTCTTATTCTGGCATTCTGCAGTTCAGTCCACTGATATGGCCCTTTACACATATACCCATGCATATGTAGTGTAGCTCCTTGCTTGCGAGTACTTTGGATGAGTACTCACGGTTGCTTTTCTCCCTCTTTTCCCTTTTCCCTTCTACCTGGTTGTCGCAACCAGATGCTGGAGCCCTGGAGCCAGACGCCACCGTCGATGACGACTACTACACTGGAGGTGCCTACTACTACGTGATGGCTGCTGACGACGACCATGAGTAGTTTAGGAGGATCCCAGGCAGGAGGCCTGCGCCTCTTTTGATCTGTATCCCAGTTTGTGCTAGCCTTCTTAAGGCAAACTTGTTTAACTTATGTCTGTACTCACATATTGTTGCTTCCGCTGACTCGTTTATGTACGAGCACTTGTATTCGAGCCCTCGAGGCCCCTGGCTTGTAATATGATGCTTGTATGACTTATTTCACTTTTAGAGTTGTGTTGTGATATCTTCCCGTGAGTCCCTGATCTTGATCGTACACATTTGGGTGCATGATTAGTGTACGATTGAATCGGGGGCGTCACAAGTTGGTATCAGAGCCGACTGCCTGTAGGAATCCCCTTTCCAACTCCTTGGCCGAAGTTGAGTCTAGTCATTGCAAAACTTTTACTAACATGGCTGTGCGGCCCATGGGCCCACGTCGCCATTGGGTGACATTAGGATATTTTATTCCTCGTCTATACTCTGGGACTCTGAGCTCTCTTCTATTCGGGTTAAATGATTTTGCTAAAAACAAAAACTAACTTTAGGTTCTCAAAAATACTTTCTCCCAGAGAGCCCCTCATTTCAGATGATCGCCTGCCGCGCTAGAAGATTCCGAAGTTACTCTATGATGTTCTCTCGAGTCTTTGTGCCATCGCATTTGCATTTTCCTTCCGTGATCAACCCCTATGAAAACTGCACACACATGCCATTCATACAATCATTCCCCGCTGACTTGTTATTACAAGATACCCCCCAAATTCTCTCTATAGTTTTGAGAATACTTTATGCCTACTGCCCTGCAGTTCTTTGCCACCTGAATACCCCTACAGATAATTTCTCGCACTTATCGAGTATCCATTCTTTCCCAGTTGATTCATGTATTTCACAACTGTCTTTGAAATACCATTCGATCTTCCGAAAATCCTGAGCAACCTATTGCTCTTGAAATTCTTGCTTGCTTGCATTATGGTTAATCCCATAAGTCTCCTAAACTTATTGGCATCCCTTGTCATTATCATTTTGAGTCTGTTGATTCAATATGTTGCGAACGCTCGCAATCCCTAGTCAGATTCTAGAATTCATCCTTCTGACCCAGACGTCTTTTGGATATGAGCTGGTTCTTGACCAATCAATGCCTTGATCGGTTGTGCTTCTAAGTCTATTGAACTTATTCATTTTCGATCAGAACATTTGCTTTTGATCCCTTGATTTGGAAATCATAAATTCCTTTGCAATTGTCCTTGAATTAGTCCGTTGTTTCTATACCCCAATGCCTTTGCATTGTTTCTTCTTCTGATTGTGTGTCAATGCTCACATCAGCTCCGCTATGGACCATCGGATCCTTTGTTGTAATATCATCCGACAGTGTCCTTCGTATACAAAAACCTTGAGAAGATCTTTCCTTCATACATAATGCATTCAGTAAATTGTATCCTCTCCTTTTGTCACCCATGCTCTACTATCGAGCTTGTGTTAATTACTATTGAAGTTTTTGGTATATGTTCCTAAGATGCCCTGATGGGTTGAACCTACGCGTTCCCTAATCCATGTGAACCTGAAAGATTTCACAGGTCATACTTATCTGGTATTGCACGAGGTAAAACTTTCAAGAACTAATGTCATTTTTGAAATACGAGAGGTGAATGGAAGGTTATGCATTGACGAAGTGGGAGTTGACCTTGAACCTTTGTGTTCATGCCCATGGACACGGTGTAGATCCTATCATTGAAGCTTCTTGCAATAATAACTATTTCCTTGGAAATATCATCTGGATCTGTGAATTGATCCTTTGCAATCCTGGTTCCGGCCATAATTTCTTCCTTTGATTCCATTTCTCAGACAATTCGTTCTTAGGCTGTTGGTTATTGAATCGTCACTCTAACATTGATCTTGTTGCCTAAGGTCATATTTCGGGCACACCTTTCAACTAATGATTAATGGTGTATGTTTTACTCGAGCATACAACATTATATCATTTGAGTTGACACGTGTCATCTTCTTGTTCACATTATTGCGGACATCCATCTGTTTGGAATTCTCGATGAATTGTCTCTGAGCCCATCAGCCACCTCCTCATCCCATCCCTGGTTTAATAATGAACTATTGTTTCAGGAACCTGCTCCCCTAGTTCATTTCCCGAGAATTTTACAATGTCATCTCGTCAATTTGTATTACACCTTTTCCTCTCATCCATCCTTGAGTCTGAGGTATTTTGACACCGATCAGATCTGAATCTTGGTCAGATATGATGGTTGGAACATATTTCCAAGAGTTATAACATTGGTCTTTATATGACCCGGTAAGATGATGTCATGCCTAGCACACCTGGCCGGAGGACCTATTGTTATAGTTTCCTTTTGGCAAGGTTAGTCATTCTTCCGTGAGGAAATTGTAAGATTTATTCTATAAGTTGTTCCTGATGGATCCTTTTTGTTTCCAAAGTCTGACCTTCACCTGTTGACCATGTCAATGCTATCTCGAAGCATGTCTATGGTACTCCGATTTTCAACAGGAACATTTGAAGCCCAATGTTAAATGTTTCCTGCTCAATTATCCAAACACCATTGTATGGGTAATGTCATGAAAATTCTCTCCCGTACCTAAAGAGTTTTCTACATTATATCCTGTCTTGGATATAATGCTCTAATTGCCCTTGGGAAGGATATACCCTTGAAATATGTGTTTAAACACATTTTCCTTTCCATTGTTCTGTTTAATCTGATAATCGTATTTTCCTTTCCGTTGGTTGGTTTAACGTGTCTTGTGATCTATATGATCTAAGCAGTAATATTCTCTTGCTTATGTAAACACCTTGGTGTACAATTCTGTCAGCAAGACCCTGTTACTATTGTTGATGACATTCCGGTATCCACCGATGGACGAGAACTTTGCCTAATGGTCCGCCTCGTTCAACAAGCAGGAAAATGGTTCTCTTCGTCCCTCGCCCTTGGTACCGATGTTGTTGCCGACATAACTGACATGGTACCCTCTGACATGCCTTGCTTTCGTGACCGTGCAAGATGGCAGCCCCCTTTCTACTTTAAACCACATGGTGGGCCCATAACCCACAATTCCACAGGATCGAAACCTGACTCTCCTATATACCCCCTTTTCTTAAGGTTGTTCCTCGCACTTGGCCTTGTATGTGATTCACGAGCCACCTTCCGATAGATCATCAATTCTGGTATCAGACACAATACTTATCCCCATTGCTTTGAACCCCTTTTACGCCCCTTTTCAGGCATCAAACGATTGCCTGCCCGCTTGAAACTTCACATGATACCTCCATACCTTGCTCTCGATATTTTCTTAAGTTTAAATTCGAGAGTTACTTCCGCCATCTTCCTCGATGTTATCGACTAGATAGTCGACCTTGTAGAGGTCCGTACTCCCGGAATGCCCACCCTTTATCCTTTCCGTAAGTACAATGAAGATCCCGAAGAAAGGATGTGTACTACATCATGATGGCCTGAAGCAGAGAAATGAAGACATCAACATAATGGATCGACCGCTTCGAGAAGAGCAACCAAGACCAAGAAGATCCGTTAGAATACCGTAACCAGAACTTTCCCCCTTACTCCCCTCCTAAATCTCGGAACGAGATTTCTTGTAGTGGAGGAGAATTGTGACGCCCGGATAGTTACGCTATAGTAACCCTCTGCTAATGATGCCATGTCACCTCCCTTACTGTTTCTAATCTCTCGTTAGTTCAAAAACTGATTCAAATTCAAATTCAAAATCAAACACACAATAAAAGTTTTCAAATATTAAAACTAAAAATGTTCGGAGTGAACAAAATAATGCACAAGTAAGTATGCTGGAGAAACCACATTTTTAGAAAAGATTTAATACTCTAAAAATATTTTAAACAATAGCAAAAACAATTAGTTAAATGCCTTTTACAATTAATAAAATATTAAAATATTTTATTTTTGTCACCAAACTCTTTTGTGGCATTGGGGTATGTTGAAACACTAAAGTGGATGCTAATTATATATTTTTATAAAAAATTAAAACAAATTGTAAATTAAAAGAAAATAAATATAAAGAAAAGGGAATAACGAAAAACAAAACCTAAAAAAAACGGGAAAATGGCCTTCCCCAGCTGGGCCGACCCAGCTGGCCACTAGGCCAAGCCCAGCCGGCCTCCCCCACTGGCCCAACCGGCCGCCCCCATTCCCCTTATCTCCCCCGAAACCCTAACCCACCCCCACGATCCTCACTCTCCCTCCCCACCCCGCGCGATCTGGATCAGGGGCGCCCCAACGCACGTCGCCCCGATCCCGTTGCCTCCGACGCTCGGCGCCCGCCCGTCGCCGTCCACCGCCGCCTGGAGCTCCGCGAGCCTCACCGGAGCCACCTAGCGCACGGCCTCCTTGCCGCGATAGAGCTCCACCTCACCGGCGTGCCAGTCGCCTGAGGTCTCCGCCGACGGCGCCATCGCCCCGTGTGCCTCGGCCTCCTCCTCGCCCCATGCCGAGGCCGCCGTTCCCGCGCCGCGCCCTCGACCCCGTCGCCCCGCCGCACTCGTCGCCGGCAACTCGGACGCCGCCCCTTCCTCGCCCTCCTCCTCGAGCATGCCTCGCTCAACTACAGGGCTATGTGAGCCCCCTTCCCTTCCCCTCTCTCCCCCTGGCAGACCCGTCGTCGTGCTTGTTGCCGCTGCTGTAGTCCTCCTCTGGCTCAGGCAAGCACACCATGGTGCTTCTGGCATCGCGTGGGAGCTGCCTAGCCCTTCGGTGCTTTGCGTGCGTGCTCCTCGCACCGGCCCCCTCGAGTTCTTGCTTCGGCCGCTGCCTCACACCGTCCTGCTGCCTTCGCTCCACCCCTACCGCCTCGCACGAGGCCGCAACGCGCCTGCTGCTGCCTCTGGCGACCCCCTCCTGCGCCGGTTTCCTTCGCCGGAAACGGCCGGCCAGCGAGCCCTGCCCTGGCCGCCGGCGCGCGCTGGCGCCCATGCCCCTCGATGCGGCCCGGTTCGCCCCTCGTTCGGGCACCCGCCCCGTTAACCGCCA
>NC_041381.1:265825469-265834591 GCF_002162155.2 Triticum dicoccoides | reverse complement strand
GAACGTTAAAAAAAGAATTAAGGAATTAATAATAATAATAATAATAATAATGAATTTAATTAATTAATTAATTAACTAAATTAATTAAGTTAATTAATCCTACTTAATTAGTCTAAATTAACCTGTTAGTCTGAGCAGTAATAAGTTTAACTAAACCCTAGTTACCTAAACAGAGTATGATAGGTGGGTCCCACTGGACCCACATGTCAGATTGACCCAGTCAACCCCTGTTGACTGCTGACGTCATGCTGACGTCAGCAAACACTATTCTGGATAATGTTGAAATTAAATAGTTAAATAAATCCTAAAAATGATTTAAATCTTTTAAAATTAATATAAAATAAACCGTAGCTCAGATGAAAATACTTTCTACATGAAAGTTGCTCAGAACGACGAGACCAATCCGGATACGCAGCCCGTTCGTCCGCCACACACCCCTAGCATACCGAACACACAACTTTCCCCCTCCGGTACCTCTGCCCGAACACGCGAAACACCGGGGATACTTTCCCGGATGTTTCCTCCCTTCGTCGATATCACCTACCACTACGTTAGGTCACCCCTAGCACCGCATATTGCCACGTCTTGCTTTGTGTTACATTTGATTGCTCTGTTATTTATTGTGTTCCCCCTTCATTACTTCTTTCTGGTAGACTCTGAGACCGATGCCGATGTCCGTGTGTTCGACTACACCGAAGATGACCCCTCCTTGCCAGAGCAACCAGGCAAGCCCCCCCCCCCCTTGATCACCAGATATCGCCTATTCTTCTCTATACTGCTTGCATTAGAGTAGTATAGCATGTTACTGTTTGGTTACTCCTATTCTGTTACATAGCCAGTCATTGTTGCTACAGTCATTGATACCTTACCCGCAATCCTAAATGCTTAGTATAGGATGATAGTTTATCATCATTGGCCCTACATTCTTGTCAGTCTGCCTTGCTATACTATTTGGGCCGTCATCACTCGGGAGGTGATCATGGGTATATACTATACATATATACATACTATACAGGTGGTGACTAAAGTCGGGTCAGCTCGTTGAGTACCCGCACGTGATTCTGATGTGGGGGCTGGAAGGACAGGTGGCTCCATCCCGGTAGAGGTGGGCCTGGGTTCCCGACGGCCCCCGACTGTTACTTTGTGGCGGAGCGACAGGGCAGGTTGAGACCATCTAGGAGACAGGTGGGCCTGGCCCTGGTCGGCGTTCGCGGTTGCTTCATAATAACACGCTTAACGAGATCTTGGTATTTGATCTGAGTCTAGCCACTGGTCTATACGCACTAACCAACTACGTGGGAAAGATATGGGCACTCGACGTCGTGGTATCAGCCAAAGCCTTCTAGACGTCAGCGACTGAGCGGCGCGCGCCGGATTGGAACGTAAGCCTGCTCTTGTATTAAGGGGGCTAGTTCTGCTTTCGGCCGCCCACGCAACGTGCAGGGGTGCAATGGGCAATGGGCCCAGACCCCTGCGCCATAGGAGTTAGACCGGCGTGCTGACCTCTCTGTTAGGGCTAGGTGGGGCTGCGACGTCTTGATCTTCCGAGGCCGGGCATGACCCAGGAAAGTGTGTCCGGCCAAATGGGATCGACCGTGTTGGGTTATGTGGTGCACCCCTGCAGGGTAGTTAATCTATTCGAATAACCGTGATCTTCGGTAACAGGACGACTTGGAGTTGTACCTTGACCTTATGACAACTAGAACCGGATACTTAATAAAACACACCCAGACAAGTTCCACAGACAACCCGGTGATCACTTTACCACAGGGCGACGAGGAGAGGATCGCCGGGTAGGATTATGCTATGCGATGCTACTTGGAGGACTTCAGTCTACTCTCTTCTACATGCTGCAAGACGGAGGCTGCAAGAAGCGTAGTCTTCGATAGGATTAGTTATCCCCCTTTAATTCTGGCATTCTGCAATTCAGTCCACTGATATGGCCCTTTACACATATACCCATGCATATGTAGTGTAGCTCCTTGCTTGCGAGTACTTTGGATGAGTACTCACGGTTGCTTTTCTCCCTCTTTTCCCTTTTCCCTTCTACTTGGTTGTCGCTACCAGATGCTGGAGCCCTGGAGCCAGACGCCACCGTCGACGACGACTACTACACTGGAGGTGCCTACTACTACGTGCTGGCTGCTGACGACGACCATGAGTAGTTTAGGAGGATCCCAGGCAGGAGGCCTGCGCCTCTTTCGATCTGTATCCCAGTTTGTGCTAGCCTTCTTAAGGCAAACTTGTTTAACTTATGTCTGTACTCAGATATTGTTGCTTCCGCTGACTCGTTTATGTATGAGCACTTGTATTCGAGCCCTCGAGGCCCCTGGCTTGTAATATGATGCTTGTATGACTTATTTTACTTTTAGAGTTGTGTTGTGATATCTTCCCGTGAGTCCCTGATCTTGATCGTACACATTTGCGTGCATGATTAGTGTACGATTGAATCGGGGGCGTCACAAGGGGTGTGGCGTACCGCAAAATGGAGGAAACAGACCTACTACGGTCGAAACGGAGGTCCTGTTGATCGGGAGGGGTGTGGCTTACCGCAAAACGGACGAAACGGACTTGTGTTGGAGCGCTACGGTCGAAACGGGGATCCTGTTGATCGAGACGGGTGTGGCGTACCGCAAAACGGACGAAACAGACTTGTTTTGGAGCGCTACGGTCGAAACGGGGGTCCTGTTCATCGGGAGGGGTGTGGCGTACCGCAAAACGGGACTCCATGGGATACTGTTCATCTCCACCATCGACCTCCTCCAGCCTCTACGGGCTACCGTCGACCTCCTCCAGCCTCCACGGGCTCCTGTTCATCTAGCCTCCACCGCGCGCTACTCCACCGGCTAATGTTCAACCACCCCTCCACTATCTACTATTCATCCAGCCCTCCACACCACAGGGTCCTGTTCAACCACCCCTCCACGGCCACCCCTCCACCGTCTACTGTTCATCCAGCCCTCCACACCACGGGTTCCTGTTCATCCAGAGGCAATGCCACCGCTCACTGTTCATCCAAACCCTCCCTTAACGCTCACTGGTCATCCCAGAGGCAGCATCGATCGGCTTTAGTTAGCAGTAGTAGCGAAGGAATCTCTCCATCGGGTTCAGTTAATAGCCATCGATTGATCGCTCGGGTTCAGTAATGCGTAGCCTGCAGTGCAATCGCTCGGTTTCAGTTAGAGCCCAATGCCTCGCTCGGCTTCAGTTAGAGCCAACGCCTTGCACACACGTGCATACGTACGAGAGAAACGCGCATCGCTCGGCCCCCGACCTCCCACTGTAACCGGTAGCTCCCCAAAATTTGCCTCCCCCTCGCTTCTACCATGGTTTTTTCCGTCATGGATGGCCCAAAGAATGTCATGCAGCTGCGTCTCCGGCCCGCCCAGGACGAGAAGCCCATTTTTGGTCATGATTTTTTGTCATAGAAGTAGGAGCCCACCACATCTATGATGATACCGGGTTTTGTCACAATTATCGTCATAGAAGTGTCATATGTATGACAGAAAAAAAAATTGTTCGGCCCAAAATGTCACGGATGTGTCTTTTTTTTGTAGTGCATACCGCTTAGGGCATGGCCTGAGTGGCTGACAGCAGGCCCATGCTGTCAGGCCGGACGGGAGAGAGAGAAACAGAGGCGGGCGGCGCGGCGGTGGCGCTTTCTCTGATGGGGAGTGCCCGGCGACGAGATCTAGAGGGATAGGGTTGAAGAGGAGGTGGAGACGCACCTGCCCGTACCCGTAGCATGGCTAGGGGTGGCCAGACGGGGTCATGACGGAGCTCTCCAGTGGCGGCAGCAGGCGTACCTCGTCGGAGGTGGTGGTTCTGACGACGTAGGGCCAGTCTAGCAGCTCCAACACCGCCAGCACGCACCAGTGGATAACCACGAACACGCTGGAGGGGTCAGCTGAGCTCGAGCGACTTTGGAGTAGGTGGGGGTAGAGGTTGGGGATCGCCGGCGAGTTCGGGGCGGGGACGACAGCTAAAGGCCTGCCCGACCGGGCTGCAGTGCTCTACGGGTGTGTGTTGGTGTGATGGTTGTTTGTGTGGAGAAGAACGAGCTCGAGGGACTCTATTTATAGCCAAGGCCGAGGCAGGGATCGAGAGCTCGTTGGAGTTCTCTGGAGCCTCGCCCGGCGACGAATGGCGTCATTGAGAGAGGGGGAATGCGCCAGAGGTCACGCGGGAGCTGTAGGGGAGTTGCGACAAGCACAGGAGCGCGGTACGCGACAAGCACAGGGCACGGGTGCACTGTTGTGTTTGCCGCGCCATTCCCGTGCTCGCTGCGGCAAGCTCCGGCGTCGGCGAGCGCCAAGGTGCATTTAAGGAGGCTCAAACAAAGATGGTGGCGCGGTTTAGCACGATTTTGCAGCGAGGGCAGCAAGCACGCGCGAAACAGAGGCGTTGGCGCAATGCAGAGTGCGTCGGCTGCATGCCAGCCACCTTGAACAAACGTGGCCACCGCATGAACTATGGCATCAGGCTGAGCTAAGCCCTAACAACATGTCTGGCAGCTAGTCCTTAGTAGTTTTAGTTGTTTTGCATGCTTGGTTTAGTCAGAGGTGCACTGTGGGAGTGGCTATCTTCCTGGCAGGTTTCTTGATAGAAACTTGTGAGCTGAACTGAGAAAAATCTAGTGACAGTTAAGGGCTATGCTTTGGGGTTTATTGATCTCTTAGGATGGTAATCAAGCTCAGAAAAGATCAGCCCCAAAAGATCAAGCAAAAATATACTTGTTGTACAAAGTGATCATTCTGTCCAGAACAGAAATGATTTTCTGTAGCAAAAATATTACAAAAGGTTATGCAATATTTTTGCTCAGGAAGGTGCCCAAGGGTTCAAATAATATTTGTGAATTTATATAGGATTTTTGGAGCAATAAATCAAGTGGTTGCTTTGGAGCTTTCTTCTCTCAAGTGATTTCCAGGGAGAAAAAAGAATATTTTTCTTTTATGAAAAATATCCATTAGGTTTTTGCTGGGGATATTCAGAGAAGAGAAGGTGAGTTAGAGGTGGATGGGTCACTTGGAGTGAAAATCAAGGGTATGCCCAAGTGTTCAAGTCCATTTGAATTGATCCAAAACACCAAATCCAAAGCAAAGGCAACTCCAAGTCCAAATCCAAAACACCAAGTCCGGAAAAAGAGAGAGGGAAAAAACCAGGATGTCAGAAACCTCCCCCACTTAAGATGAATCTCTTCCTCGCAATTCGGTTGCTTGGGAAAACAGTTCTGGGTAGGTTGTCTTTGAAAATTCCTCTCTTTCCTAGGTAGCTTCTTCCTCTGTGTGATGCTCCCACTGGACCTTGTAAAATTTGACAACTTTGCTGCGTGTAACCCTTTCTGCCTCATCCAATATTCTGAATGATCTCTCCCCATAAGTTAAATATTTGTTAATCTCAATTTATGTCATATTAGTCCTTTTCTCAGGTGGTGAAATACACCTTCTCAGCTGGGACACCTGGAACACATTGTGTACATCCGATAATTCTGCTAGCAATTCCAATTGACAAGCAACGGTGCCAACTCGTGTCATAACCTGGAATGGACCAATATATCTTGGTGCCAATTTGCCTCGGGTTTGAAGTCTCTTGACTCCCTTCATGGGGGTGACTCGGAGATACACGTGTTCACCAGGTTCAGAACTAACTTGTCTATGCTTGGCGTCATAAAAACTTTTCTATCGTGACTTAGTCAGTTGAAGTCTTTCCCTAATTTCCTTGACTTGCTTCTCTGCTTCCAATATCAGATCAGTATCAAAGATACGGCTATCTCCGGTTTGACACCAATTTAATGGAGTGCGGCACTTACAGTTGTATAATGCTTCAAAGGGTGACATTTTTAGGCTGGTTTGAAAACTGTTGTTGTATGAGAATTCCGCATATGGCAGGCAATCCTCCCATTTGGGTCCTTGGGCTAAGGTGCATGCTCGCAGCATATCTTCAAGGATTTGATTCACTCGCTCGGTCTGACCATCTGTCTGTGGATGATAGGCGGTTCTATATTTGAGAGCGGTCCCCAAAGCTTGATGGAGTCAGGACCAGAAGGCAGAGGTAAACAATGAACCTCAGTCTGAAATGATTGTTTTTGGCACTCCATGCAGACTGACAATTTTGAGATACGTACAACTGTGCGAGTTGATCAGCACGGAGGGTTGTGCGGATGGGAATAAAGTGAGCCACTTTTGTCAGCGTGTCCACTATGGCCCATATAGCATCATTGCCTCGGTGAGTCTTGGATTGACCGCTGATAAAATCCATGCAGACATCGTCCCATTTCCATTGCGAGATGGGTAGATGTTGGAGAAGTCCAGCGGGTTTCTGGTGTTCCGCCTTTACTTTGTTGCAGATGTCACAACAAGCGACAAAATATGCGATGTCCCTTTTCATTCCATTCCACCAAAATATCTTTCGAAGATCTTCATACATTTTGGTGCTGCCAAGGTGTATCGAATATGAAGATTCATGTGCTTCAGCCAAAATTTTCTTCTTCAAATCTGCTTGGTCTGGTACGCTGTCAGGACCCCGACTCGATGCCACATCGATCTAGCATGTAACACCTCATATCGCTTTGCGGCCTCACGCACGGTATCCCCACGGGTGTCGCCTTACCTTTGCCCGGGACCGTTTGCGCATTTTGGCACACGTATATGATGGTGTCGCTAGCATCCATATGATAAAGAGCCCGGGCTGACATGGCTAGTCGTAAACCCAAAGTGGCACTAACTTACAGGGACAGGCATTCATGACCCAGCATCGAACGTGTCAGTCATCAGCGAGTGAATCCAGGCTGTAGCACTGGGCTAACAGGAGTCCGGTGTACCGGGCTGTAGCGGGCTAGCAGGACTCCGGTATTCATCGCGTGACATTTCCCCGAAGGGACAGACACAGGATCGAAGAAGGACACATGCCGGCCTGCCTAAGTGTTCTGGAGCAGTAGCAAGCTACCAGGGCTCAGTGGAAGCACTAGGAGACATTTCCCGGTAAGAGAGGCTACTAAGAATAAACAACTAGATAGTCAGATCCCACACATAGCAATACACATTACACGTACGCATAACATGCAAGTATGTGCTGTACAACATGGCATCACAGCATAACTCAACAACTCATATAGATAAAGGCTCAGAAGAGCCGTCATAGCAATTATTGCAAACAGGGGTCACAAGACCCATCATACAGAGCATACAAGCAACAAGCGGAAGCATTACATGTCTGGGTATAGACATCTATAAAAGAAAAAGGCTGAAGAGCCTGACTATCTACAACATCCGATCAAGATCGTAGCTGAGGTACTAGCTACTAGTCGAAGTCCATGGGAACACTAGGAAGACCGAAGTCTCCGCTGCAAAAACATAAATAAAGCAACATGAGTACAAAGGTACTCAGCAAGACTTACATCAGATCCTATCATACATGCACTTGTATCAAGAGGGTAACGTGGGGTTTAGTTGCAGCAAGCCAGCTTTGACTCTGTGGCTATCCTGTTCTACGACTACCAGAAACTCTTGAGGTGAAACAACGTACACGAGTCCACTAATCACCACACAATACACTACTATGGATTCATCCCCGTCTCCCTACGAGAAGGCCATCCATAGCACTCACACTTGTCTTGAGCATTTTAGAGTATCCACTTCAAGTTGTCTATGTACCATGTAAGCATCCAAGAAGTCCATAACCGCGGACCCGGCTATTCGAATAGATCATGTTAACCCTGCAGGGGTGTACTTCTTCACACATGCTCTCGCCACTTACCGCCATGTACACGTCATGTATCTCGGCAACCTTCAAGCGGAAGCCTGGCGAGGGTGTCGGCCACGACCTGACTAACCACACAAGACTCTAGTCCAGGTTTATCGCCTATTCGGGTTCCATCCGCAAGGAGATCCGGCCGGGGTGTCGCTCACGGCCCCAAACGATGTGAGCAAGGTTCCCGAGCCCACCAACCGGGTGCCACTCGGTACACCGTGCCACGTGTGCTTAGTCTGTCCCAAGCCCACCCTGCCGGGTGCCACTTGGTAGAAAAATAGCACTACCTACAAACACCAGAAACTAGTTGCGACTCCTGGACAGAGATCAAGTTGGCTAATAAGTCGAGAGGGGCACTTAAGCATTCCAATGTGTGGTAGTATCGAGTCATTGGACAACATACATAGAACTCAGTGCTTAAGGACGGTTCCAGTGAGACAACCCACCATGTACTCCTACATGGCCTCTCACCGCTACCTTTACCAAATCGTGTTCACACACTTCACTCTCAGCATCAGAACATATCGTAACACTCCAATTCATCCCCAATGAATCAGACCTGACACAACTCTAAGCAATAGCAGGCATAGCATGGTAGGAACACATCAGTGGCTTCAATCAACTCCTACACATGCTAGTGGGTTTCAACTATTTACTGTGGCAATGACAGGTCATGCAGAGGAAGGGGTTCAACTACCGCAGCACAAAGTAGCAGATTAATCGTTGTTGTCCTAATGCAATAACTGAGAGCAGGAGCGAGAGAGTAGGGTTTTATCGAGATGAACAAGGGGGTTTGCTTGCCTGGTAAAACAACAAGGGAGGCACTGCTTCACAGACAGGTACTCTGGAACGTCTCCGGAGCAGGACCTATCGAGAAAGAACGGTGCCGGCAATCAAAACACAATCATATGCAACAATATGATGCATGAACATGGCATGTAGATGTGATGCTGTTTGAGCTAATGCATCTAGTAAACATTTGGTTTGAAGTCCTTTTGAACCAAAGGTTCAAATGCATTTCTAAATTAAGTCTCTTATATATGCCCTAATGTGTTTTCCCATATTCAGCACGTATAAGTTGGTTTTTCATGCATGAAACTAGTACAGATGGAAAGATTGCATTTTTCTGATAATTTTTCATATATAAATTATTTCAATCTGAGCTACGGTTGAATTGTTATGAATTTTTGAAGTTTAAATCATTTTCTGGATTTTCTGAATTATTTTAATTCCAGAAAATATATAATTGCGTCAGCATGACGTCAACACGACGTCAGCGGTCAACTGGGCTGGTCCGGTCAAACCTGACGTGTGGGACCCACACGTCAGTGACAGCGGGGGTTAACAGGGGTTAATTAATTTAATTAAAAGGT
>NC_041381.1:265816944-265821275 GCF_002162155.2 Triticum dicoccoides | reverse complement strand
GGCAGTTCCTCTGGAAAGACATCCGGAAAGTCACGGACTACCGGGATATCTTCAAGGTCTGGAAGAGGGCTGGCATTAAGAGAATAGAGCTGACGCTTTGCAACTCTAGTGGAGACGGTGACTATCTTGCCAGACGGGTGTGTAAGCTGAACAGATCTTGTGTAACAATCAATCTTGGCATGATGAGCTGTCATCCAGTCCATACCCAAGATGATGTTAATATCTGAAGACTTGAGGGCTACAAGTGATGCAAGGAATACAAGTCTGTCAACAAGGATTTCGTTACCATGGCTTACACTAGAGGTTTGCCATTTGGATCCAGGAGTTTGGATGACTAGCGGAGTTGGCATTTCACAAAATGACAGGTTGTGCAAGTTAGCATAGCTTTCAGAAATGAAGGAGTGAGATGCTCCAGTATCGAATAGAACTGATGCTGGGTGACAATTGACGAGGAGTGTGCTAAGAACGACATCTGGATCATCATGAGCATCTTTAGCTAAGACGTGATGCACACGTCCATGTTCAGTGGGGGCTGACTTGACACTGATCATCTTGCATGATGGCTTAATACAGCCAACAGTCTTCTCGGGCTGGGGTGGAGCATAACTAGTCTGAGAGCAATCACGTGCATAGTGTCCTGGCTTCCCGCATGTGAAGCAAGTCCCTGAGGTTGGACGGGGACCCGCACTAACAAGCGGTCTACCAGTAGGCCTGGGTGGAACATACGACTGAGCTGGAGGAGGCACCACATGAGATGACCTCGGTGTATAACCGGAAGGAAGAGCGGAGTTTGGAACCCAAATCCGGCGTTTCTGGAAGCTAGAGCCAGAGGGAGATCCCAAATCACGGGTGTGCTTACGAGACTCCTCGTAAGTGAGTTGAGCTGTCTCTGCATTGATGGCCTTGTTCACAAGGGCTTGGAATGTATCGCAATGATGCAGGTGAAGATCACGACGCAACTTGGGGTTGAGACCCTTCCGGAACCTAGCCTGCTTCTTAGCATCCGTGGACACTTCTTCTGTGGCATAGCGAGCGAGGTTCTCGAACTCTCTGCTATAAGCATCAACAGACAACTTACTCTGGGTGAAACTACAGAACTCCTCTCTCTTGCGATCAAGGAGGGCTTGGGGAATGTGAGGCTCGCGAAAAGCCTCAGTGAAATCCTTCCAGGTAGGAATCTGGCCAGCTGGAAGCATAGCCTCATAGTTCTGCCACCAAAGACTAGCAGGACCTTCCAGGTGATATGTGGCATAAGTGACCTTGTCATCTTCAGCTACGTTCGCGGAACGCAGCTTATGGGTGATGCTACGGAGCCAGTCATCTGCATCGAGTGGCTCGATGGAATGATGAAAGGTAGGTGGGTGCAAACGAATGAAGTCATGAATGGTAGCAGACCCTTTGAACTGATGTGCGGTGTTCTCCTCGATACGTTCCAACAAGCGGTTGGACTCACGCTTGTTCCTCTCCATCTCTAGCATGAACTCTGTCAACGAAGGCTGGTCAGGAGGATGCTCATCCCTACCATCTCCGTGGTTCTGGTTACGAGCAACGGAACTTCGCTTGGCTGATGACATCCTGAGAAACGAATCAAGGACGGAATCAGCAACAACTATGGACTGTAGAATGTAGGACAAGGAATTAGTATCACTCGAACTCTTAGGGAAAATCCGGCAGCATAACGGCAGTAAAATGCTCAGAATGAGACATCCTACTAAAAATGGGGTAGTACAACAACTCAACATCACCACTCAAGGTTCTGGGATAGTACTAAACAGACTACACCGGAAGTGCTCGAAACTGGGGTATGACTCTGATCAACCAATCCTATGGAACTACGGAGTAGTAACATGTGATCCTGATAGACGGAAAAGAAGCCTATTTCCTTAACCCCGGAGGAAGATAGGAGGACTCAGATCAGAAGGTCATGAGGTATAAGGAGTAAAAAGAGCCTTACGTTCCAACCCACAATCAATTCCCTTACATAACTAAAGAATTTCTAGACTCAACTTCGACCAGTATGGCTTGGAAATCCTACAGGCAGTCAGGCTCTGATACCAAAGCTGTCAGGACCCCGACTCGATGCCACATCGATCTAGCATGTAACACCTCATATCGCTTTGCGGCCTCACGCACGGTATCCCCACGGGTGTCGCCTTACCTTTGCCCGGGACCGTTTGCGCATTTTGGCACACGTATATGATGGTGTCGCTAGCATCCATATGATAAAGAGCCCGGGCTGACATGGCTAGTCGTAAACCCAAAGTGGCACTAACTTACAGGGACAGGCATTCATGACCCAGCATCGAACGTGTCGGTCATCAGCGAGTGAATCCAGGCTGTAGCACTGGGCTAACAGGACTCCGGTGAACCGGGTTGTAGCGGGCTAGCAGGACTCCGGTATTCATCGCGTGACATTTCCCCGAAGGGACAGACACAGGATCGAAGAAGGACACATGCCGGCCTGCCTAAGTGTTCCGGAGCAGTAGCAAGCTACCAGGGCTCAGTGGAAGCACTAGGAGACATTTCCCGGTAAGAGAGGCTACTAAGAATAAACAACTAGATAGTCAGATCCCACACATAGCAATACACATTACACGTACGCATAACATGCAAGTATGTGCTGTACAACATGGCATCACAGCATAACTCAACAACTCATATAGATAAAGGCTCAGAAGAGCCGTCATAGCAATTATTGCAAACAGGGGTCACAAGACCCATCATACAGAGCATACAAGCAACAAGCGGAAGCATTACATGTCTGGGTACAGACATCTACAAATGAAAAAGGCTGAAGAGCCTGACTATCTACAACATCCGATCAAGATCGTAGCTGAGGTACTAGCTACTAGTCGAAGTCCACGAGAACACTAGTAAGACCGAAGTCTCTGCTGCAAAAACATAAATAAAGCAACATGAGTACAAAGGTACTCAGCAAGACTTACATCAGACCCTATCATACATGCATCTGTATCAAGAGGTAATGTGGGGTTTAGTTGCAGCAAGCCAGCTTTGACTCTGTGGCTATCCTGTTCTACGACTACCAGAAACTCTGGAGGTGAAACAACGAACACGAGTCCACTAATCACCATACAATACCCTACTATGGATTCATCCCCGTCTCCCTACGAGAAGGCCATCCATAGCACTCACACTTGTCTTGAGCATTTTAGAGTATCCACTTCAAGTTGTCTATGTACCATGTAAGCATCCAAGAAGTCCATAACCGCGGACCCGGCTATTCGAATAGATCATGTTAACCCTGCAGGGGTGTACTTCTTCACACACGCTCTCGCCACTTACCGCCATGTACACGTCATGTATCTCGGCAACCTTCAAGCGGAAGCCTGGCGAGGGTGTCGGCCACGACCTGACTAACCACACAAGACTCTAGTCCAGGTTTATCGCCTATTCGGGTTCCATCCGCAAGGAGATCCGGCCGGGGTGTCGCTCACGGCCCCAAACGATGTGAGCAGGGTTCCCGAGCCCACCAACCGGGTGCCACTCGGTACACCGTGCCACGTGTGCCTAGTCTGTCCCAAGCCCACCCTGCCGGGTGCCACTTGGTAGAAAAATAGCACTACCTACAAACACCAGAAACTAGTTGCGACTCCTGGACAGAGATCAAGTTGGCTAATAAGTCGAGAGGGGCACTTAAGCATTCCAATGTGTGGTAGTATCGAGTCATTGGACAACATACATAGAACTCAGTGCTTAAGGACGGTTCCGGTGAGACAACCCACCATGCACTCCTACATGGCCTGTCACCGCTACCTTTACCAAATCGTGTTCACACACTTCACTCTCAGCATCAGAACATATCGTAACACTCCAATTCATCCCCAATGAATCAGACCTGACACAACTCTAAGCAATAGCAGGCATAGCATGGTAGGAACACATCAGTGGCTTCAATCAACTCCTACACATGCTAGTGGGTTTCAACTATTTACTGTGGCAATGACAGGTCATGCAGAGGAAGGGGTTCAACTACCGCAGCACAAAGTAGCAGATGAATCGTTGTTGTCCTAATGCAATAACTGAGAGCAGGAGCGAGAGAGTAGGGTTTTATCGAGATGAACAAGGGGGTTTGCTTGCCTGGTAAAACAACAAGGGAGGCACTGCTTCACAGACAGGTACTCTGGAACGTCTCCGGAGCAGGACCTATCGAGAAAGAACGGTGCCGGCAATCAAAACACAATCATATGCAACAATATGATGCATGAACATGGCATGTAGATGTGATGCTGTTTGAGCTAATGCATCTAGTAAACATTTGGTTTGAAGTCCTTTTGAACCAAAGGTTCAAATGCATTTCTAAATTAAGTCTC
>NC_041381.1:265772061-265815580 GCF_002162155.2 Triticum dicoccoides | reverse complement strand
GCGCGCGCGTGCCGGCGAGCGTCGGGCACACGCCGTTCCCCTGTCGGGGGGGAAGACGACAGAGGAGGGGGGGCCAGGCGGGCTGGGCCGCCTCCTGGCTGGGCCGGCCTGCTGCTGCTGGGCTGCGCAGGGGAGGGGAGGCCCAGGTAAGCCCCTCCTTCTTTTATTTTTGTTTTCTAATTTTTCTGACATTTGTTTTGATTTAATAAATATATTAAATCATTTAATTTCCTTATGCCAATTTTTGTAGGGGCTAATGGTATTATTCCAGAGCTCTTTTATAATTGGCATAATTTTTGGACCATATTTCATATATATAGAAATATATTTCCAATGCAAATATTTATCGAATTAATCCAAATGGCCAAAATAAATATCCATGAGCTCCTAAAAATATTGTTTGATTTTTATCTCTGTCCAATATTTTCAGAGGGCAACATGAGCATTTTCTTGGACCCTTTTGGAGAAATTTTTATTTGGGTCATTTTAAAAAATGATTCTGAGGGTTCCACCAATCCTCATTTCAAATTTAAATGAAATTTAAACATGATGCACAAATGACCAGCTAGCCTAGGTCATACCAGACTGGGGATGTGACATACGCATATCATTCCTCGGAACCGGAGTGTACCCAGTGCGTCCATAGAGAAATCTCGAGCCTTGCCTTTGCGCAGATGTGGGATGTATGCTTGTAGGCCCTTGTTGTTGGCCTATGCCCTGCGGATTTCTTCTTCTAGAGTAGGAGTTACTTCCAAAATATTCGTGAGACCGGCATCAACATTTACCAGGTTTAGCTGAGCAATCTCTTGTTGGACTTCTGAAGGCAAAGACTCTAGCATGACGCTTAAATTGACAAGTTTGCGACTGAGGGCATCAGCGACCATGTTAGCCTTTCCCGGATGTAAATTTGTTCCCAGATCATAGTCCTTGACCAGCTCGAGCCATCTTCGTTGTCGAAGGTTTAAGTCTGGCTGAGTAAAGATATATTTGAGACTTTTGTGGTCGGTGAATATTTGCCATCTCTTCCCAATGAGATAATGTCTCCAAATCTTTAGAGAGTGCACAACCGCGGCCAGTTCCAAATCATGCGTAGGATAATTTCCTTCATGAGGTCATAGCTAGCGAGATGCTTAAGCTAACACCTTGTTGTCTTGCATAAGTACGCACCCAATACCTTTTCTGGATGCGTCACAATACACATCGAAGCTGCGGTAAATATCTGGGAGAGTCAGGACTGGTGCTGGTGTCAACTTGGCTTTTAGCTCGTTAAAGCTTTGCTTGCAATCCTCATTCCATTCAAATTTCTTGTCTTTCTTGAGGAGTTCTATCATTGGCTTGGCAATTTTGGAGAATCCTTCGATGAACCAGCGGTAGTATCCGGCTAATCCAAGGAAACTCCTGACTTCGGATACTGTCATGGGTGCTTCCTAGTCAAGCACATCTTTTACTTTACTGGGATCCACCGCAATACCTTCTGCTGATAGAACGTGTCCCAAAAATCTAACTTGTTTTAGCCAAAACGCACACTTGCTGAATTTCGCATACAGCTGGTGGTCATGAAGTCTCTGTAGAATTGCACGAAGGTGTTCCTTATGTTCCTCGTCACTTTGAGAGTATATGAGAATATCGTCGATGAAGACCACCACAAACTTATCCAAGAATTCCATGAACACCTTATTCATCATATGCATGAAAAAGGCAGGGGCATTGGTGAGACCGAAGGCCATCACCGTATATTCGTAAAGACCGTAACGAGTAGTGAACGCTTTCTTAGGAATATCTTCCTTCTTGATCTTTAGTTGATGATATCCGGTCCTTAAATCAATCTTGGAAAATACCTTTGCACCACTGAGATAATCGAATAAGTCATTAATCCTTGGTAGTGGGTATTTGTTCTTGATGGTGACATCGTTCAACTAACGGTAATCCACACACATTCTGAGACCACCATCTTTCTTGTCCACGAATATTGCAGGTGATCCCCATGGTGAAGAACTTGGGCGGATGTATCCTTTTTGCAGCATGTCATCCAGTTGTTTCTTTAATTTCACGAGTTCAGAGGATGGCATTCGATAAAACTTTTTGTACAACGATGCAGTCCTAGGTACAAGATCAATTGCAAATTCAAGCTCCCTGTCTGGTGGCATTCTGGGTAATTCTTCGGGGAATACATCGGGGAATTCACTGACCACAGGAATCAGATCCAATTCTTCAGCTAATGAAGTGAAGACCATATCCCTTTTGGGTATGCCTTTATGGGCATAAAACTTTATGGTTTTGCCTTCCTAATTTGTCAGATTGACTTCTCGGGTCGCACAATTAATGTACACTTGATACTGAGTCAACTAGTTCATTCCCAAAATAACATCCAACTTTTCAGACTCGATGACTATCACAGTGGTTGGAAAACGGACTCCCTTGATATCAGTTTCCAAATTTTTGCAGACCAGGTGGCTTTTGATCACGGAGACCGGGGATTGAACCAACATATTTTTCACCAAAAGCAAGCAAGAAAATTTGTTTTGGGCAACGAAACTCCGAGAAATAAAAGAGTCGGAGGCCAATGTCAAATAAAATTATTGCAGGTGTGTTATTAACGAGAAACATACCAACGACGACTTCGGGGTTTTCTAGGGCTTCTTCTGCGGAGAGATTATTAACTTGACCTTCTCCCCATGTGATTGACTTGCGATCGTAATGGAGTGTTTGACTTCTTGGGACACTGTCGAGCATAATGTTCGGTCAGGCCACAACTAAAACAGGCATTTTGGCGCCGATGCTCTTCATGCACTGGACTGGTCACAACATTCTTGACTCGAGTAGTGGTCTTCTTCACATTCTACTTCAAATTTGGTTTATATTCCACTTGGGTCTGTTGCCACGTACGAGCCTTTTGCATAGGCTGCCCGTCTTTCTTTGGCTCAAATTTGCGCTTGTGGTCATTATTTGCGGGGCGGTTGTCGTGCACAGGCTTGTATTCTCTTTCTGCAATGAGAGCCTTGTTCACTAGAGACTAAAAATCTGGAAAGTCGAGCATGCAGAGAGCACTCCTGTGGTGCTGGTTTAGTCCTCCAAGGAATCTGTCTATCTTTCTTTCTTCCATGGCCACGTCATAAAGGGAATAATGGGCTAGATGGTTGAACTTGTGCAAATATTCATTTACTGACAAACTGCCTTGAGTGAGACCGAGAAATTCGTGTTGCTTGACCTTCATGATACCAGCTGGAAAATGATACTTGAGAAATTGGTCCTTGAAATTATTCCATGTAATTTCTTCTCCCGCAGGCCATAGTGCTTTAGCATTATCCCACCATAAAGCTACGGCTCCTTCAAGATAATGGGTAGTGAACGGAACCTTGTCCGCTTCATCAGTGCAAGAAATTTCAAGTTTCTTCTCAAAGGTTTGCAACCAATCATCTGCTTCCAAAGGGTCAATCGCTTGACTAAAACTGGGAGGTTTAATTCTTTGAAAATCTGACAGCTTGGAGTGATGTCCATTTGGGTTTCCGTTCTGTCCAACCATAGCATGCACACTTTTTAACAACTCAATGAAATCATTATTTCTCCTTTCCTCAAACATGAGCATAATTTGTTCAGTGGAGGGTGTATTTGGCGGTGGAGGCAATGGTTGCGGATACGGCTCGGGGGAGTGTCCTGCCTGTCTTGCTAAACAACAAACAGGGACATCCTCACAAGCATGTGAGGTGCTGCGTCCCTGCGTCATCCTACTTTTTATTTTTCCCAATAGCAGCAACCGAGATGAGAAACATCCAAACATGGAAAGAAAAGCCAGTGACAAAACCCGAAAAAACAAAATGAACCAAAAACACAGCGATCAAATAAAGAGTTCCAACATAATTATACATAGACTCATACATGAAAGGTAAACATCATGACGGGTGCGACTACTCGCATACATGCATCATAGCTCATACAACTACATCCGTACATCACGTGACCACTGCTGATACTCAAACGCTCTAAGACTCTGCTGGTGCTTCCCGATCCTCTCCTGAGTCAGACCTATATCCTGAATTGAGGACTCCAACCGTAACTTCCGGGTTAAAGGTAACACGACGACGCTGCCTTGGGGGCCCTCCCTCTGGGGAAGGTGCGGAACAAGAAGGGATCAGGGGAGCTGCGGGGTAGCAAGAAGAGATGCCCACTTAGCAGGAGCACTTTGTGGGTTCACCTGCGAGGTGCCCGAGCTAGTCGTTGGGGTAACTAGAGAAATAGGCGAGCTAGAATTGGGCACAATATAAGGAGTAAATTCCATAAAAGGTGGAGTAGGGTAGGACCTAGCGGCGGCTAAAGCAGAAATAGCATGATTCAGCTCTCGAGCCAACTCATGAATCAGGAGATAACTAGCAATGATATATCGAGAAATATGGCTAGTGTCACTATCCGACACCGGATCAACATAATGAAAGCGAACACGACCATCATTGTGCAGGGATGGGTAGAAACAAAAACCTGGGTGGTTCTGCATCCGAGCCTCAACATAGCGTAACTCAACAAGAATCCCAAATGCAGCATACTGGACGGCCTGATCGGCGGTGGATGCATAACCGCTCCGAGAGGTACGAGCGTAGGAACCCACTGACCAACTGGTGCATGGAGTAACCACAACATGATACACATACACGGAGTCCGCTAGATGGTCCCGGTACACCCGATATGCTGGGTCGTCACCATGAGGGTACAGTCAACGCCATACGCTACAGAGGAGATGTGGGGAAGTGTAGGGCATCAGCTACAACTGACATGGATACAACATTGGAGCCATCTAAACTCACAACCATTAACAAGTTAGAAATAACAATAAGTCAAATGCATGCAATGCAGTGTAGCATCCAAATGCAAATTCCAACGGCATTCAATCAACATCTAGGTAAAGTTTATTTCACTTGTCTTGGTCTAGCGTGTCCTACAGTCAGCGCGGCTCTGATACCAAGTGTTGTGGCACCTCGGCTTAGAGCGACCGGTTTACCTTGCATTGCCAACCCAGAGATCATGTCTTTTGGCAACACACAACATCTTGGTACAGAAATCACCGCTTTATTGAAGCTAGCAGAAGCATAAGATTTACATTACATCAAGTAGCAAGGCCAAGCGGCACACTCGGTGCGGCTGCACAATATGTACATTATGTAGTGAACATAAAGGGGGCTCGAGCACGATGTCTACATGGCACCGGAAAAACAACGTAGCGGCCTCCATAGCACAGGGACACCGATGTAGACACGGGCTAGACACGGCAACACTCCGATTGAGTTAGACTTTCCTGAAAGCTTGCATAACACGCCAAGTCAGTACATTGAATGTACTTGCAAGCTCGCAACAAGCAAAACCATAATGACAACCAATATCATGACATTTAAACGAGTTAAATGCAAATATCAACATGTTACTCATGCAGTGACCAAACTTGTACGTGCATCGAGTCACTCAGACTCTCATACCAACAGGTTGCCACGCAACCAAACAGTGATCACGACAGACCACTCACGAACCACACTTGGTTCCACAGGTTACTTCATAACCTGTCGTGGAATTGTCACGGAAGATGTCCTAGTGTGAGGACTTAGTCGTGAGGCCAGTGCATCTATGTGGTAGCTTGAGAGGGGTTGAGCGGAATCGAGAGATGCAACACAAGACAATGGTTTAGATAGCTTCGGGCCCCAAGAAGCATCATCCGGTAAAAACCCTACATGATGTTTGTGGCTAGGTCTCATTATGATCATGAGGGAGTCGCCGTAAACCGTCTCTCCCAGTTATGTCTAGCCTTAGATATTGTTTCTTGTTTCTTGTCCCTCTTGGGGTGCCCTGTCTCTCCTTATATATGTTGAAGGGGCGGTTTACATGACTAGTCCTAGTTGGATTAGGATTGCTCTATTACAACTGGAGTCCTAGTCTTGCTTCCTTTGTAGGAGAATATTCCTTGTGCTTTCCTCATAAACCGGCCCACCATAACATGAACCGTCCTTCCATAAACCGCCTTCTGGGCCACCGGGTCTTGTCGTTCCTCTGACCCGCTCACCGGGTCACCCATGAGTCGCCAAGCTCGGGTGGGTTACTTAATGAGTCGTCCAGTCCGGCCGGGTTATACTTCCGGCCGGGTTACGCCGCGGCGTATATCCCCAACAATAGCCCCCAGTTTAATTTGGATTTATCCATGTTAAACTTGATCTACAACATAAACACAAGAACAAACTTGGCGGCTTGTGCTCCGGGTTAAACATTCTTATAAACTGGCACTTGATCATCCTTAAATCCTTGTCATTTCTTCCTTCTATAAAATCCGGGTGAGTAAACCAGCTTCATAATCAATTTGCTTGTAGAAGAAATATTGTAAATAAAGAATCCATTTAACTCGGCCTTCAATGCTCTGACTTGATAAAAATATTGGCCTTCAAATATTCAACTGATATTCAGCCGGGTTGAAGATGTAGAACTTGCCGATCTATGATTTCCAAAATCGTCGGGTTATAAAAACTGATAATTCTGGGTCATGATTGTTTCCAACACCGGTGCATGATTTTTGCCAATGCCGGTTCATGATTGTTGCCAACGGCGGTTCATAATGATTGGTGATGCCGGGTCAATCTGGTTTGCTCAAAACTGAAAACCGGAAGATATTCCTCCCTTATATCCATATTACCTGTAGCCCCCAAGTCTTGAACAGAAAAAAGTTCTGCCACTTTGAAGAAATCCATGTTGTTCTTCTCAGTCACTAGCAAAAAACTGAATACTCCACTTTGAAGTTTTGATGAGCATAAGCTAATCCATGTTGAAATTACCTTATGCTCATCAAAACTTTAACCAGTGTAGCCCCCAAGGACCGGGTCATTATGCAATAATGAGCAGGTACTTTGTAAATATAATCATGTAGATTTGAGCAGTGATGTGTAGCCCCCAAGGGCCGGCTTAGTAAGATAATATTGAGCTGGGACTTGATATATACTTCAATGAAAATAACATCATATGATGTAACCCCCATCATGGGGCTTGAAATCCACGTCCACAAGGTTAAGAGCCTTGTGCTTTACCAACTAAGCAGTGGACATTTCAATATAATGGATAAAAAGCTTTATACCTTGAATTGTTGACAGAAGCAATTGGTAGCCCCCAAGGGACGGCTCATTATAATGTGATGAGTCGGGTCTTCAATAACATGAGCAAAAAATGACTTTGCATTAGCCCCAAAGTGCCATGGTGCATGCTTGCAATGACATGAGACTTGCATATTTGATGTAATCTCAACTTGAATAATGTAGCCCCCAAGTGCCGGGTTGTAAGCCTGTAGTGACTCGGGACTATTCCTTCAATTGTAGAATAAATCATATCCATTGATAATATGGTAGCCATTGCGCTAAAGCGACTTTGAAAACCTTGATCATAATACTGGTTATTGATAACCATAAGAAAATCCAGCCATGTTGGCTATTTGAAGATTTGAATAATATAAGCCAATGATTTATGAGCGCATGATTCCAATGGCGCATAATATAAGCCAATGATTTATGAGCGCATGATTCCAATAGCGCAGTCCAAAGTCAGGCCGGGTTAATAAACACCGGATAATTTATCATCATACTAGCGACTTATAGTCCAAAGCCAGGCCGGGTTAATATACACTGGTGATTTATAGTTATGCCGTATTCAACCTCTTTCTGCATACAACAAGTTTAAAGTGTCCTGGCGGTTTATCGCCGGATGGGTCATAATGCCCAACATATAACTCGGGTTTATAACCAAGGCTGCAAGGATAATAAAATATGAAATATATCATACCCATGATATTGAATCACATCGTTGGTTTACCAACTTTCTTGTAGCAAGGGTGTTAACCCAAATTTGGAGTACTGATAACTCCCACCATGCTTTACTGGTAATTCCCACCATGCTTTGCTGGTTTATAGTGAAGCCATGTTTGGCTATAATAAACATCGGATGATCATCCTGGCGACTTATAGTCAAAGCCAGGCCGGGTTAACAAACACCGGTTCATATTTAATTGTGTACTAACAACTGATAGTTGAAAGACAAGACGGGTTAAAAAACACCGGTTTTAAATTGCGACTTATAGTCACACCGGGTCAATAAACGCCGGTTTTACCGTAAAACCTTATCAAAGAAGAAAAGACTTTGACAAATAAAAGCAAATAAAACTTGTAGTCGAGGCTTTTCAAGGGGTGCCAGGCCAAAATTCGAGGCTTTTCATGGGCTGCCAGGCCGGAGAGTTAAACCATTTCGCAAAGCCTTTTAAGATGGACCTCACATTAACCAATCGTCGTTTTAACTTTGACAAGTTCAGGGTCTGTATTAGATTGACTTGTCAAACATTCGGCGGGTCATACCAGGATTACCTGGACGGAGTGGCTTACTTGATGAAGGCAGGTTAACCCAGTGTTTTAGGTGAATACACTTGGCTTCCAAGCCTGGCTCGATATCCTATTACAAGGGTCCTTTCAAACTCTTTGTTGCTTTGCACAAAGAGCCCCCAAGTAACTTTGTGAGCTGTGCTCAGTGGCTGCCTATGTTTGAGCTGTGCTTTTGCAACACTCTCTTTGGCCCCTAAGTGATTTCTTGTTGGCCTTACGTTGATCAAGAGGTGTAGCTATGGTTCAAATACGACCAAGCCCCCAAGTGATTTCCCTGGTGGCCTTACACCGATCAAGAGGTGTAGCTATGGTTCGAATATGACCAAGCTCCCAAGTGATATATTTCTGAGTTGTGCTTGCCGGGTGCCTATGTTTGAGTTGTGTTGTGCAACAAACTCTCTTTGGCCCCTTTAATTTTCCCTGAGAACTCGAACTTTGTGAGAGATATTTCTTCTTGAACCGGATGTTTAAACCAGATGTCATTAGCTTCAAAGCTTTATAGGAGACATCTTTCACTTGAACCGGATCTTAAACTGGAATCTTCATTTTTAGTCGGAAACTTTCTAGCGACCTTTGAGCTTGCGAGAGATTAATTCTTTTTGAACTAGAAATTCTTAAACCGGATTTGAGAGCTTCAGAGCTTTGTGGGAGAACAGATTTCCCTTGAACCGGATCTTAAACCGGCATTCTCTGTTTTTAACTGGAAATTTTCTGACGGCTTTGATACTTTCATCAATATGGTAGTAGCCTCCGGGACCGGGTTATCTTTCCCTCCAATGCCCTGGGGTTCTTGAATTCACCGAAAACCGGCAACATTTGCTAAGTTATATCATTGTAGCCCCCAAGCCTCAAGGCGACTCGAGGAGTTCACTTGAGATTTCTCCATTGTCACGACTGGTTTTCCAATAAAATATTTATTGAGAAACCGCCCTTTTTATAAACTAGTATAGGAAAAATCTTCCTTACTACTAGACAAATCCTTGATACAGAAAACCAAAAGTACTAAATATTATACAAGGTTGAGCTGAGGCTGCTCAACAATTTATTACAAGAAGGCCAATATTATACATAAGGGCGGATATGACACAAGGGTATGGTGGCATACTACTGACTCGTAATAAAAGTGGTGGTGGATATGTCATAGTGAAGTGGGCGACATGACTCCTAATCTTACAGCTCATCGAGCATCAGAGTGAGGCTTGATGATTTTATTCGGGTAGCGGAAGCGTATATGATACAAGTGACCAATTCCAGGATCGCGCGGGACTGACTGGGACTCCTCTAGGCGTCGGACTCGTTATCATACTCTTCATCCATAAGATCGCCTTCTTCAACATCTGGCCAAATCAACAAGCCAGGTGAGTACTTTGAATGTACTCGCAAGACAGTTCGGACATAAGATATAACAAATGCAAACATGATGCACATGAGCAGTTAGCAATGCACACTCAGATAATAAATTTGCACGGCATGTTAAATAAAAGGAAGTCAGGCGGTAGTCCTCCCGAAATCCCAAAATAACTGAAGACCGATCGGGTGTCTGAAGCGACGCCTCGAAAGGAAAAGATAAATTAGCATGCCGCAATCGGGCGTCAGGGCGACACCGCATAAAGGGCTTATATTGAATGGTAAATGACAGTGCATGCCACAGTCGGACGTCTTAAGCGACATCTTGAAATGGGCTTATAATGAAAGTAAATAACAGGGATGCCACAGTCGGACGTCTGAGTGACATCACATAAAGGGCTTATATCGAAAGTAAATAACAAGAGTGCCACAGTCGGATGTCTGAGCGACATCAATAAAGGGCTTATACCAAAAGTAAATAATAAGTGTTCCACAGTCGGACGTCTGAGCGACATCACATACGGGGCTTATACCAAAAATAAATAATAAGAGTGCCACAGTTGGACGTCTGAGCGACATCACATAGAAGGGCTTATACCAAAAGTAAATAATAAGAGTGCCGCAGTCGTACGTGTGAGCGGCATCTCATAAAGGGCTTATATTTCATCATTCGTATTCAAAAATTTCATGAATTTAAATCACTCCAAGGAAATACTTAGTACATAATAATAAACGGGTTAGTCCATCCACAGGAATAACATTCAGCTGGGTTTAACACTCATGTTTATTTACCGGAGATTGTCACTGAGACTGACATAGATAAGTTGAACACAGTCCTTGACCATAGATACAGTTACTCGAATGGTTTTGACTCTGCAAAGTTTGTACTCTTTAACCACAGCCATCGGATTTCAGTAGTCACAAGGGACTAGTTTCGTTTATGGTATTTCAGAAGTAAACACATCTAACCAGTACACACCCATTCCACATCCCGTTACCAGGGATCACCCTAGGCAACGTTCAAGAAAAACATTAAGACGGGGAGGCCACAACCTCGAATAGCATGGGATCAAATTTATATCGCGCGCTCTAAGGGGTGCCCCCCTCTCGGTCCCAACCGGAAACACCCATACCCCCTGACCGGATGACGGGCTTTAATCCAGGGCCATGGAACCCTCATCACGGCCCCTCTATTTGGTGTGTACGTGGAAAGAGGTTTGCAACTTACTAAACCATATTCTTTGCATAAAACATGTGGCAGCACAAAAAAAAGGGACAGACGGTAACGTGAGTTGATCCGCGTTAACACTGGAGTTAAACGGTTGACATAAGACAGGCATGCTTCAACAATACCATCTTACCACCTTTCATGTCACCACATGATCATGTTATCTCTCATCAAATGACACATCAAGGTTCGAAGCTCACTTGTAGTTGCCTTGCATGCAATATAACACTTACAGATGCTTATATAAACATGCCATGAAGTAACTACTCAAGAAAACATGCAAAACACTCATCATATCAAAGGTTCAAACATGCTTGCCTGGTCCGGAGTAGTCGGAGTCTAGCTCGGCGAAGTTTGCGTCTCCGTCACCTCCCTCGGTATCTACGGTATAAAAGAAAGTCGGATACTACGTAAATACTGTGCGTGCACAAAAAGTGTTCCAATTTTTTTTCAAATAAATATGATAAAAAACTAGACCGAAAAATAAAGATGACAGAAAAAGAATCAATTAAAAATCATCTTTTTTTTAAAAGTTATTAAAGTTTTAGTCCAGGACTTATCTGTAATGCAACAGAAACTTTCCAGGGGTTTGTTTATAAAAAGACAGAAAAACGTTTCAGTTAGAAAGCGTATTTTGCGCGAAGGTATTTTCACAAAATGGTTCAAAAAGAAGAAAAAGCTGACGAGGGGGTCCCACCTGTTAGGTTTGAATTTCAGAACAGAGTCGCCGGCGCTCGAGGGCTGCGGTGGTCGCCGGCGGCGATCCACGGCGAGGTAGGGGGAAAGGAGGGTACCTATGGGTTCACTGAGTCCTTCCGCACCTGTGGGTGGTGGAGTTGGTCATCGGCGAGCACCACGTCGACGGCGGTCTCTACTCCGGCGGACGGCGGTTTGGGTGGTGATGGGTCTCATCGAGGAGGGCTGCAACCTTCGAATTGAAGCTTGGGTTAGAAGTGTGGGTGCACTAGGAGGTTGTTGACAAGGTATGGGAGGCGGGGTTGCTCTCACCAGAGCGGATCTTGCCGGAGCCCGAAGCGGATCGGGGCGGCCGGAGTCGGGGAAGAAGGCCTCCCCGAGGTCTACCTAGTAGCTAGGCGTGGCTCTGGTGAGGTGGAGGGGTGATGCCTGGTCGAGATCGAGCTCAAGGCCCCCTTTTTATAGCCGGCCCGAGGCAGTTGCCGTGATCAGGATTACTCTGGCGTGATTACGGCGAAACAGTGGTTGAACGGGAGGTTTAGGGGTCGGGGCAGCTGCGGACAGGTTCGCTAGTTCCAGCCCGAGGTTAAGTTTGGCAAAACTTGTGCGCTACTCCACGCTCTCGAAGGAACGGCCTCACGGGGCTCGTCGGCGGCAGGGAGCGTGCCCTGTGCTGCTCAGGCCACGACAATGTGTCGCAGCATGCACAAGAAACCGGACAGCCACGCGGAGGTTGCTGGTGGTTTGGGCGGTGCTGGACGGTGCCGAAAGGCAGGGCTGGCCCCTGCTGGCTGCCACGGGTGGCTCTCCCACCGCAGAAAACGCCGGCGATGAGGTGCCACGTCGCCACCGACACTTGCACCCGTACAAACAATCGTGTGGTGCTCTGGATAAGAAGAGGGAGCAGTGCACAATGATCCAAGGTGGCTACTGGTGAGATTGTCGACGGGTTCTGACGAAAACGACACCGCCGACTGAATCTGAACACTGAAACTGAACTTCTCTGAATTTTGCCAGAAAACAGTGCATGCCAGTTGTTCGATGAAATGTTTTTGGCATGTGGAAATTTCTTCTAGAGTTGATCATTGGTGAGGTGACCTCTCAATGCACCTGGGGGCTGCCTGATTTATATCAGAATTTTTGGAGAAGAAAAATAATGTATTTCACCAAAAATAGCCAATCTGGTCCAAACTTGCAGCAAGCAAAATTTGAAAATTTTGAATTGTGGAAGAGTGGATCTTGATGGATCTGGGTTGGGGTTACTAAGGACTAGTCAGGGGAGTTTGTTTGAGACCAAAACTCAAAAGGAAACTGGTACTTCCTTTGTAAATCACCTAGGTCCAAAATAAATGACAGAAATTGTTTTGAGTGTAAAATAAATAGAATAAAAATCAAAAATGGGTTGAGCTTGCTGGGATTGGATACTTGGCTTGAGCCAAAGTGGAGGGAGTGGTTTTGGAAGAAAATTTTAACATGTTACAAGGCAAAAGAGAAATCTTGAAAAAAATAAAAGAAATAAAACCAAAAATCCATAGGATTTCTTTTTAATAGAAATCATTGCAAAACCCTCCAATATTATTTGTGTAGAGCCAACACAATTCTGAAAAACCCTTAAGCCTAAAGGTCAAGGTTGAGAAGGACCTTTCTTAGAAAAGAAAAATATTTGTCATAAAAAGAAAAGATTTGTGAAGAAGAGTCCCTCTAAAAAAAACTAATACCCTCCTTTATTTCAAATAAAGATTTAAATGAAAACCAAAACAAAATTTTTGGAGTGTTACAACACCTACCTCCTTAGGAAAAATCTCGTCCCCGAGATTTCAGCTGATCCTCAAATAGGTGTGGGTGTTCTGTCCGAAGAAAATCCTCTCTTTCCCATGTTGCTTCATCCTCGGTGTGATTGCTCCACTGAACTTTGAAAAATTTAATTGTATTCTGACGGGTCCTCCTTTCAGACTCCTCCAATATTTTTATTGGACGTTCCCTGTAGGTGAGGTCTAGTTGCACGTCAATGTCCTCATGAGATACATGCTTCTCTGGGTTGCTTACGCATTTCCTCAACTATGAGACGTGGAACACGTTGTGGATGTCTGACAGCTCTTCGGGTAGGTCTAGCTGGTAGGCTACTGTGCCTCTTCGCGCAACTACACAGAAGGGTCCGATAAATCTTGGTGCTAGCTTTCCTTTAATTTGAATCGTTGTAGGCCCCTCATAGGAGATACTCGTAGGTACACATACTCACCGGGTTCAAAGTTGACTCCCCGATGTTTTCGATCATAATAACTCTTTTGTCGGCTTTGAGCTGTCTTGAGTCGGTCCCTGATTAGCCTAACTTTCTCCTCAGCTTCTTTGAGCATGTCTGGGCCGTAGATACGACTGTCCCCTGTCTCTGACCAATTTAATGGAGTATGACATCTCCGCCCGTACAAGGCTTCAAAATGTGCCATTTGTAGGCTGGCTTGGTAACTGTTGTTGTATGTGAACTCAGCATATGGCAAGCTTTCTTCCCAACTGGTTCCATAGGTGAGAATCCATGCTCTCAACATGTCCTCTAGAATTTGATTCACGCGTTCAGTTTGTCCATCAGTCTGGGGGTGGTATGCTGTACTGAATGCTAGTTGAGTTCCCACAGCTTGTTGTAATTGAGCCCAAAATCTAGACACGAATTGAGTGCCTCTGTCAGATATTATAGTCTTTGGAATTCCATGCAGACAGACTATACGGGAGAGATAAAGTTTGGCAAGTTTCTGAGTGGTGTGGGTCGTCTTTACTGGGATGAAATGTGCCACCTTAGTCAATCTATCTGTGATGACCCATGTGGCATCATTTCCGTATCGTGACCGAGGTAGTCCGACAATAAAATCCATTCCAATTTCATCCCATTTCCACTCGGGTATCTTGTTTGGCTGTAATAGTCCTGCTGGTTTTTGGTGCTCGGCTTTAATGCGCTGACATGAATCGCAACATGCAATGAATGTGTCTATATCCCTTTTCATACCGTGCCACCAAATTTTTTCCTGAATGTCCTTGTACATTTTGGTCCCTCCAGGATGGATTGAATATGGAGCGGTGTGGCCTTCGGCTAGAATTTGCTTTTTAAGGTTTTCTATTTTTGGTACGCAAAGCCTATCTCCGTACCATAATATTCCCTTATCGTCTATGACGAATTCTGAGGCCTTGCCCAAACTCACTTTTCTTTTTATGCCTTTGATGCTAGGGTGTCCTTGATGAGCCTCCTTAATCTATTCCATTAGGGTAGGCTATATTTCCAAATTTGACACATTGCCCTCCCTGACCATCACCAAGTTGACTTTGGCGACCTCCTGCTGAAATTCAGGTCTCAAGTTTGGTAGACCGTCGTTGCACGAACTGGGGTTTCGACTAAGAGCATCCGCCACTACATTTGCTTTTCCTGGATGGTAGTGAATGCCAATATCATAATCTTTCACTAATTCCAACTAGTGTCATTGTCGTAAATTGAGTTTTGGTTGTGTGAAAATATATTAGAGGCTTTTATGGTCCATATATATTTCACAACGAATCCCAAGCAAAAAGTGCCTCCACTCTTTGAGTGCATGAATGATTGCTGCCAACTCCAAGTCATGAGTGGGATAATTTTCTTCATGCTTTCGTAGTTGCCTGGAAGCATATGCGACTACTTTGCCTTCTTGCATTAATACGCATCCGAGGCCCTTTCGGGATGCGTCACAATACACTTCAAAACTTTTGTGTATGTCTGGTACAACCAATACTGGTGTTGTTGTTAATTTCCTTTTGAGTTCTTGGAAACTTTTATCGCAGGCTTCAGTCCATACAAATTTCTTATCCTTCTTGAGTAACTGTGTCATTGGTTTTGCTATGGTGGAGAACCCTTCAATAAATCTTCGGTAATATCCTGCCATTCCCAAGAAACTTCGTACATCCGTTACGCTGGTTGGTGGTTTCCAGCCAAGTACGGCCTTGACCTTTTCTGGGTCTACGGCAACACCTTCTTGGGTTAGTACATGGCCTAGAAAACCAACCTGTCTTAACCAAAATTCGCATTTGCTGAACTTGGCGTATAATTGATGTTTCCTTAATTTTCCCAGTACAATCCTGAGATGTTCAGCATGCTCTTCTGGTGTCTTGGAGTATACCAGAATATCATCAATGAACACCCCAACAAATTTGTCCATAAATTTCATAAACACTTTGTTCATGAGGTGGACAAAATACGCGGGGGCGTTTGTCAGTCCAAACGGCATTACCGTAAATTTATATAGTCCGTATCTGGAGGTGAATGCTGTCTTGGGAATATGTTCTCTCCGTACTTTTAATTGATGATACCCCGACCTTAAATCAATTTTTGAGAAAACCTTGGCTTGTGCGAGCTGGTCAAATAAGTCATTTATCCATGGCATCGGATATTTGTTTTTGATGGTGACCCTGTTGAGTGGTCGATAGTCTATACATAATCTTAGTGTCCCATCCTTTTTCTTGGCAAACAATACTGGTGAACCCCAAGGTGAGGAGATGGCTCGTATAAATCCCTTGTCCAGTAATTCTTTTATTTGCTTCTTTAATTCCACCAACTCGGAGGGTGCCATTCTATAGGGCTTCTTGTAAATGGGGGTGGTTCTAGGTGCTAGCTCAATGATGAATTCTATTTCCTGGTCTGGTGGCATGCCTGGTAGTTCTTCGGGAAATACGTCGGGGAACTCACACACCACTGGAACTTTGCTTAATTCCGAAACGTCCACCTTGTTCAACCTTGGTTGCCGTGACATTTGTATTTCTTGAGCTACAATTTTTATTGTCTTCCCGTGATGATGGGTAAGAATTACAGTCCGATTGAAGCAGTGGATAAATCCTTTGTTGGTGGTTAACTAGTCCATTCCTAGGATGACATCCAGTCCATTGTTTTCCAATACAATGAGGTTTGCATGAAACTTTAGTCCCTGAAACTCAATAACCACACCTTGGCAGTAACTCTGGGTAACTTGCTTAATCCTGGGGGACTTGATGATCATGGATTTTTCCAAGGGAAGCATCGAAAAATTATTTTGCAAAGAAAATTTCTTTGAAATGAATGAGTGAGAAGCTCCAGAATCAAACAAAACTGTGGCAGGTATTGTGTTGACAGGGAATGTACCGAGTACGATATCTGGGGCATTTTGTGCTTCCTCCTGGGTCACATGGTTCAAGTGACCCTTCTTGTGATTGTTATTGGGGTTGAAGTTGTTGCGTTTGGGTGTTGAATTATTTCCATCGTTGTTCGGCTTGGGAGCTGAGTTTTTTTGCTTTGGGCACTGTTTGGCATAGTGCCCTTCTTCACCACAAGCGTAGCAAGTAACACCTGGGCAGTATGTAAAATCCTTGTCCCTTGCATGAAAATTTTTGTTTGGGCATGGAACATTGGTTGTGGACTTGTTTGCTCCATTCTTGTGAAAATCAGTCTTATTCCGGTTGTTGCGAGCATGAGTAGTCTAGTCCATTTTGCGCTTGCAAAAATCCTCCAAGCTGCAGCTCTCATTTTCCAATGTAATGGCTTTGTCCACAAGTGTTTTGAAATCCAGAAAGGTGTGTACAACCAGATGGCATTTAAGTGCTGGTGCCAGACCGTCCAGAATTTTTTCCATCTTTTTATTTTCAGTCATGTGCTCTTCGTTGGCATAGCGAGACAATAGAGTAAACTGACTATTGTACTCAGTCACTGTCATGCTTCTCTGCCTAAGGTCATCAAATTCCCTTTTCTTGATCTTCATAATGCTTCTGGGAATGTGCGCCCCACGAAAACCTTCTTTAAATTCTTCCCAAATGATGTTGTTTTCATCAGGGTGCATGTGTAGGAAATTCTCCCACCATGATGCAGCTGCTCCAGTGAGATAGTGAGGTGGATATAGTACCTTCTCACGGTCTGAACATTGTGCAATAATTAATTTCCTTTCAATGTCTCGAAGCCAATCATTGGCCTCAAGCGGTCTATCAGTGTGAGAGAATGTTGGGGGACGTGTCTTTTATAGTTCCGACAACCTGGAATGCTGCTGATATGTTTCACGGTGATTTCCCATATTGATAACATGATTCATCATTTCTTGATGCCGCTGCTAGCTTTGCTCATAAAGGCGGCATACTTGAGAAAATGTTGCTTCACTGCCTTGCTGACTTGACTGCCCTTGTGTGAAAATGTTACTTGTCTGCGTACCATAATTTTCTTCCGGCGGGCTTGGCATGGATCGAGTCCAAGGATGAGGCATTTTCCACTCTGGGGTATTTTTTGTAAAACTTATGAGAAAAGCTGAGTGGCAGAATAAATAATTTTGCAAAGGCAAAAAATTAAGAACTCCAACATTTTTCAAGAAAATACTCGATTGCACATGGAGAAGGACCGCTCAGTACATATCTTACATGCAAGCCGTAATTATACAATACATCACTCAGGATGTGTGTACACATTCCTGACATGTTATTTAGGCTAGTGCACTTCTCCTAGTTCCTACATGATGCGCACACAAACTACTTCTGACAACCTATATACATATAAACATATCATACAAGCTGGTACATCGCAGGCTGCTAGGCACACTTAGTCGGAGATGGTGAGGATTTCCCTCGGCCTGCCGAGGGTAAGACCCAGTGATGCTGGAGACTCAACCTCCTCCTCACTAATAGGCTCTAGGCACGAAGTGCTGAGTTGAGGAGCTGGTGCAGGTGCGGCAGGTGGTGCAGTACTGACTGGAGTAGGAGCAATGACCTGGTCAAACTCCTCAGTGGTAGGCAGGCGGCAAGCAGTCGCGAAGATGGCAGGTGTATAGGATGTTGCGGACGAGACGTAAGTCAGTGGTGGTGCTGTATGGAGGAGCTCCCTCCTGTTGGCAGAACAGCCCTGCACGAAGTCCATATGAGCAGCCACAAGGTCGTCCACGAGGTTATCAAAAGCTGCCTCGAGAGCCTTGAGATACTCAACCAACATCTCGATAGCCTCATCTCTCTCTCCCATAGGGCAAGCGAATGCATAGTGACAAGTGTATGGCACATGGCAGGGAGGGTAGCGGTAGCGACGAGCCTTCATCAAAAGGAGAGTATCTCGGAGACGAGCTATCGCCTCACGGGCAGCCATCTGCATAGCATGCCTCTCCGTAGGCATGGCTCTTCCCACAAATCGGAAACGGCGTGACTCAGAACGTCCTCCCTTGAATTGCACCATGGCCTGGTGCATAGACACACTGTCACTGATCTTGTGCTGGTAGAGTGTGAACTCCGGACGAGCCGATGGACCGATCGCGACTTTGGTGATGGAGACGAGCAGCTTGATAAATCCCTCAGGTACATTGGCGAACACCTGTGACTCACAGCCGCTTCCAGCCATCTACAAAAGTAGACAAAAATTCCGAATAGTCAAATCATAAATTTATGATGACTAACAGAAAATTGCTACATTTGCTAAATATTATAATAGCACTCATTATGCTAATAACCGATTAGTGATCGCACCTAGTGGCTTCCTACAGTCAGCCTGGCTCTGATACCAAGTTTGTTACGACTGGTTTTGCAATAAAATATTTATTGAGTGTCACATCCCTGGTCCTGTTATGCACTAGGCTAGGCCTCATGTGAGCATCATGTTTTAATTCAAATGAAATTTGAATTGAGGGATTTTCAAAGCCTCAAAAACCTTCTAAAAATGATCAACATTAAAATCTTCTCAAAGAAGTCAAAGAAAATGTTCCTCTTAGTCTCTGAAAATATTGCAAAGAGGTAAAACTCAAAACAATATTTTTGGTATCTCAGAGTTAATTATTTTGGGCCTTTGAATTAAATAAATAACTATTTGCATTGGATATATATTTGATATATAAATAATATATGTCCAATAATACTGGAACATTTTATGTGGTTTGGTATATTTTAGTTCTAGCCACATAACTATTTTCAGGATTTTATAAAATGGTTTAGTATTTTACTAAACTAAAACAACACAGAACAAAATAAATAAATAAAAACAGAAATAGGAAAAGCAGAGAGGAGAGAAACCCTACCTGGCGCTCACCTGGCAGCCCAGCCGGCCCAGCTCCTCCAGCCGGCCCAGCCCACCGCCGCCTCCCTCCCCTGTCGTCTTCCTCCCTGCCAGGAGGACGGGCACGCGCCCGGCGCGCGCGGCCACGCGCCCCGGCGACCTCCTCCCTGCCTGGCTGCCTCCTCCTCCCCCTGGACGTCTCCCGAGCGCCACGCACTCGCCCTCGACCCTCTCTCACTCTCCCGTGTCTCTCCCTCCATCCCTATCCCCCTCTGCTCCCTCTCCCTCCCGTGACCGAACGGAGCTCGTCGCCGCCGCTCGCCGTAGCCACACCTACCGGCCACCCCACGCCTCGCAGACGCTCCGGAAAGCTCCGCCTTGTCTCCCTCTTCATCCTCACCCAGACGAAAGGCGCCGGAAGCCCCTGGATGCCCCTAGCTCCGCCGTTCCCCTCCTCGGCCACCGAGGATCGCCGTCGTCAAATTCGTCGCCACCCGCACTCGTCGCCGGTGATGCTCCGGTGACCATTTGGTCCCGGGCATGCGCCCAACGCGCTCCCCGCAGCGCGTAGAGCCTCCGTGGCACTTCGCCACGCTTGTTTGCGCACCACAGCCCCATCCCCACTTGCACCCGAGCTTCGGCCGCCGCCGAGCTCGTCGCCGGCACCACTCCGGCCACTCCCCGGCCGCGCCACCACCACAGTTGGATGCGGACGAGCGTCCGCATCCCGAAGCTGTGCTCCGCACGCCAAACCGAGCCCTGTGGGCAAAACCCGAGGCTTGCCACCGCGGCTGGCCTCGCCGGCGACAAGCCGCCGGTGGGTTTGACCCACTTTGGCCACGGCGGGACCCCCCTGTGTCCATGACAGGTGGGGCCGGCCTGTTAATTAGGTTAGGATTAGTGTTAACTAAAAAATTAGTTAGACTAATTACACTGACACGCGGGGCCCACAGGTCAGTTTGACCAGGACCAGCCCGTTGACCTGCTGACGTCACCATGAGGTCATGCTGACGCAATAAGTATTTTCTGGATTTATTATTATTCAGGAAATTCCAGAAAATGCCTAAAACTTCTAAAATTCATAGAAAATCAACCGTAACTCCAAATTAAATAATTTATATATGAAAAATTATCAGAAAAATTCAAGGAATCCATCTGTACCATTTTCATGCATGTTAGAACAACTTATAGCTGCTGTTTAGCACAAATCAATTAAATGGCATTTGATTAATCACATATGGAGTTTGAATTTGAATCTTGTATTCAAACCAACTTCATTTAATCTGTTGCTAGTTGCATTAGCTCAAAACACATTCATATTGCCATTTCATGAGCATGCATCATATTGTGCATTGCATTGATTGTATTTCTTCTTTGTTGCCGGTATCTGTTCCCTCCCGGTGGACGATGTTCCGACGTTGTGATCGTTGACACTGATGAAGACTCAATGTTATCTTCAGAAGTGCCAGGCAAGCAAAACCCCCTTGTTCATTCCGATACAATCCTAATCTCTCGCTCCTGGTCTCTTTTAATGCATTAGGACAACACCGATTCATCTGTTACTTGTTGCGGTAGCTGAACCCCTTTATCCTTTGCATGACCTGTCATTCCACAGTAAATAGATGAAACCCACTAGTATGAGTAGGAGTTGTTTGAGCCCTGTTGTGCCTACTCATTCTTGCTTGTTTGTCATGCCTGCTACTGCTTAGAGTTGAGTCAGGTCTGATTCATCGGGGATGAATCAGAGGCGTGTGAACATGTCCTACTGTGTGTGAGCTAAGTGTGTGAACACGATTTGGTAAAGGTAACGGTGAGAGGCCATGTAGGAGTACATGGTGGGTTGTCTCATTGCAGCCGTCCTCAGGAACTGAGTTCTGTGTTTGTGATCCATGATTCAGCTACTACCATACATTGGGCCCTGAAATATGACCCCGCTCGACTTCTTATTCACCCAAGTTCTCTGTCCAGGAGTTGCAAGTAGTTTCTGGTGTTTGTAGTATGCTGGAGGCCGTGGACAGCGCTGACCGTAGGGGTGGGCTGTGATGCGGTAGGCACGTGGCACGGTGTACCGGATGCCCGTTTGGTATCTCGGGAACCCTGTTCACATCGTTTGGGGCTGTGAGCGAAACTCTGGCCGGATCTCCTCATGGATGGAACCCGAATAGGCGATAAACCTGGACTAGAGACTTGAGTGTTTAGGTAGGTCGTGGTCTACACCCACGTCGGCTTTCGCTTGAAGTCTGCCGAGCACATGTCGTGTGCAGACGCTAAGTGGTGGAAACATGTATGAAGAAGTACACCCCTGCAGGGTTAACATCATCTATTCGAATAGCCGTGTCCGCGTTAAAGGACTTCTGGGTTGCTTATATCAGTTCATAGACAAGTGAAAGTGGATACTCTAAAATGCGCAAGATAAGCGTGAGTGCTATGAATGGCGTTCTCGTAGGGCGACGGGAGCGGATCCATAGTGGTGTATTGGTTGGTGAATATGTGGACTCGTGTGCGCCACCTCAAAAGAGTTACCTGCAATCGTAGTTTAGGTTAGCCACCGAGTCAAAGCTGGCTTGCTGCAGTTAAACTCCACCACCCCCTTTGTTGATAATGATGCATATGTAGTTAGTTCTGATGTAAGTCTTGCTGGGTACATTTGTACTCACGTTTGCCTATTTTATGTTTTTGCAGAGAGACTTCGGTCTCGCTAGTAGTTCCACGTGGACTTCGACGTTTAGCTTGTTACCTCAGCTACGATCTTGTGCCCTCGGCAGGATCTGATAGATAGTCAGGCTTCTCAGCCTTTTTCATTTATAGTTGTCTGTACTCAGACATGTTAAGCTTTCGCATGTGCTTTGACGTGTATGCTCTGATTGTTGGGTCATGAGACCCATGTTTGTAATATCCCGCTCCTCGGAGCCTAATGAATAAATATTTGAGTCGTAGAGTCATGTTGTGATGCCATGTTGTATTTGCACATATCGAGCATATTGTGTGTATGTTATTGAAATGCTTGGTATGTGTGGGATCTGGCTATCTAGTTGTTTATCCTTAGCAGCCTCTGTTACCGGGAAATGACTCCTAGTGCTTCCACTGAGCCATGGTAGCTTGCTACTGCTTCGGAACACTTAGGCTGGCCGGCATGTGTCCTTCTTCGTTCCTGTGTTTGTCCCTTCGGGGAAATGTCACACGATGAATACCGGAGTCCTGTTAGCCCGCTACAGCCCGGTTCACCGGAGTCCTGCTAGCCCAGTGCTACAGCCTGGATTCACTCGCTGATGACCGACACGTTCGATGCTGGGTCATGGATGCCTGTCCCTGTAAGTTAGTGCCACTTTGGGTTCACGACTAGCCATGTCAGCCCGGGTTCTTTGTCATATGGATGCTAGCGACACTATCATATACGTGAGCCAAAAGGCGCAAATGGTCCCGGGCCAGGTAAGGTGGCACCTGTGGTAATACCGTGCGTGAGGCCGCAAAGTGATATGATGTGTTACATGCTAGATCGGTGTGACTTAGGATCGGGGTCCTGACATTGAGAAACCGCCCTTTTTATAAACTAGTATAGGAAAAATCTTCCTTACTAGTAGACAAATCCTTGATACAAAAAACCAGAAGTACTAAATATTATACAAGGTTGAGCTGAGGCTGCCCAACAATTTATTACAAGCACGCCAATATTATACATAAGGGTGGATATGACACAAGGGTATGGTGGCATACTACTGACTCGTAATAAAAGTGGTGGTGGATATGTCACAGTGAAGTGGGCGACATGACTCCTAATCTTACAGCTCATCGAGCGTCGGAGTGAGGCTTGATGATTTTATTCGGGTAGCGGAAGCATATATGATACAAGTGACCAATTCCAGGATCGCACGGGACTGACTGGGACTCCTCTAGGCGTCGGACTCGCTATCGTACTCTTCATCCATAAGATCGCCTTCGTCAACATCTAGCCAAATCAACAAGCCAGGTGAGTACTTTGAATGTACTTGCAAGACAGTTCGGACATAAGATATAACAAATGCAAACATGATGCACAGGAGCAGTTAGCAATGCACACTCAGATAATAAATTTGCACGGCATGTTAAATAAAAGTAAGTCAGGCGGTAGTCCTCCCGAAATCCCAAAATAACTAAAGACCGATCGGGTGTCTGAAGCTACACCTTGAAAGGTAAAGATAAATTAGCATGCCGCAGTTGGGCGTCAGGGCGACACCGCATAAAGGGCTTATATTGAATGGTAAATGACAGTGCGTGCCACAGTCGGATGTCTTAAGCGACATCTCGAAAAGGGCTTATAATGAAAGTAAATAACAGGGATGCCAAAGTCGGACGTCTGAGCGACATCACATAAAGGGCTTATATCGAAAGTAAATAACAAGAGTGCCACAGTCGGACATCTGAGCGACATCACATAAAGGGCTTATACCAAAAGTAAATAATAAGTGTGCCACAGTCGGACGTCTGAGCGACATCACATAAAGGGCTTATACCAAAAATAAATAATAAGAGTGCCACAGTCGGATGTCTGAGCGACATCACATAAAAGGGCTTATACCAAAAGTAAATAATAAGAGTGCCACAGTCGAACGTGTGAGCGACATCTCATAAAGGGCTTATATTTCATCATTCGTATTCAACAATTTCATGAATTTAAATCATTCCAAGGAAATACTCAGTACATAATAATAAATGGGTTAGTCCATCCACAGGAATAACATTCAGCCGGGTTTAACACTCATGTTTATTTACCGGAGATTGTCACTGAGACTGACACTAAGACTGACATAGATAAGTTGAACATAGTCCCTCACCATAGATATAGTTACTCGAGTGGTTTTGACTCTACAGAGTTTGTACTCTTTAACCACAGCCAACGGATTTCAGTAGTCACAAGGGACTAGTTCCATTTATGGTATTTTAGAAGTAAACACATCTAAGCAGTACACACCCATTCCACATCCGTTTCAAGGGATCATCCTAGGCAACGTTCAAGAAAAAACATTAAGACGGGGAGGCCACAACCTCGAATAGCATGGGATCAAATTTATATCGCGCGCTCTAAGGGGTGCTCCCCTCTCGTTCCCAACCGGAAACACCCATGCCCCCTGACCGGATGATGGGCTTTAATCCAGGGCCATGGAACCCTCATCACGGCCCCTCTATTTCGTGTGTACGTGGAAAGAGGTTTGCAACTTACTAAACCGTATTCTTTGCAGAAAACATGTGGCAGCACAAAAAAAGGGACGGATGGTAACGTGACTTGAGTTAAACGGTTGACATAAGACTGGCATGCTTCAACAATACCATCTTACCACGTTTCATGTCACCACATGATCATGTTATCTCTCATCAAATGACACATCAAGTTTCGAAGCTCACTTGTAGTTGCCTTGCATGCAATATAACACTTACAGATGCTTATATAAACATACCATGAAGTAACTACTCAAGCAAACATGCAAAACACTCATCATATCAAAGGTTCAAACATTCTTGCCTGGTTCGGAGTAGTCGGAGTCTAGCTCGGCGAAGTTTGCGTCTCCGTCACCTCCGTCGGTATCTACGGTATAAAAGAAAGTCGGATACTATGTAAATACCGTGCGTGCACAAAAAGTGTTCCAAATAGTTTTCAAATAAATATGATAAAAAACTAGACAGAAAAATAAAGATGACAGACAAAGAATCAATTAAAAATCATCTTTTGTTTAAAAGTTATTAATGTTTTAGTCCAGGGACTTATCTGTAATGAAACAGAAAGTTTCCAGGGGGTAGTTTATAAAAAGATAGAAAAACTTTTCAGTTAGAAAGCGTATTTTGCCCGAAGGCGTTTTCACAAAACGGTTCAAAAAGAAGAAAAAGCCGACGAGGGGGTCCCACCCGTCAGGTTTGAATTTCAGAACAGAGTCGCCGGTGCCCGAGGGCTGCGGTGGTCGCCGGCGGCGATCCACGGCGAGGTAGGGGGAAAGGAGGGTACCTACGGGTTCACTGAGACCTTCCAGACCTGTGGGAGGTGGAGTTGGTCGTCGGCGAGTACCACGTCGACGGCGGCCTCTACTCCGATGGACGGCGGTTCGGGTGGTGATGGGTCTTGTCAAGGAGGGCTGCAACCTTCGAATTGAAGCTTGGGTTAGAAGTGTGGGTGCACTAGGAGGTTGCTGACATGGTATGGGAGCTGGGGTTGCTCTCAGCGGAGCGGACCTTGCTGGAGCCCGAAGCGGATCGGGGTAGCCGGAGTCGGCGAAGAAGGCCTCCCCGAGGTCTTCCTAGTAGCCAGGCATGGCTCTAGTGAGGTGGAGGGGTGATGCCTGGTCGAGATCGAGCTCGAGGCCCCCTTTTTATAGCCGGCCCGAGGTGGTTGCCGCAATCAGGATTACTCCGACGTGATTACAGCAAGGCAGTGGTTGAACGGGAGGTTTAGGGGTCGGGGCAGCTGCGGAGAGGTTCACGGGTTCCATCCCGAGGCTAAGTTTGGCAAAACTTGGGCGCTACTCCACGCTCTCGACGGAACGGCCTCACGGGGCTCGTCGGCAGTAGGGAGCACACCTTGTGCTGCTCAGGCCATGGCGACGGTGCCGCAGCATGCACAGGCAAGCGGACAGCCACGCGGAGGTTGCTGGTGGTTTGGGCGGTGCTGGATGGCGCCGAAAGGCAGGGCTGGCCCCTGCTGGCCGCCACGGGTGGCTCTGCCACCGCAGAAGACGCCGGCGATGAGGTGCCACATCACCACCAACACTTGTGCCCGTCCAAACGATCGTGCGGTGCTCTAGATAAGAAGAGGGAGCAATGCACAATGATACAAGGTGGCTACTGGTGAGATTGTTGATGGGTTCTAACGAAAACGACACCGCCGACTGAATCTGAACATTGAAACCGAACTTTTCTGAATTTTGCCAGAAAACAGTGCATGCCAGGTCTTCGATGAAATGTTTTTGGCATGTGGAAATTTCTTCTGGAGTTGATGTTTGGTGAGGTGACCTCTCAATGCACCTAGGGGCTTCTTGATTTATCTCAGAATTTTTGGAGAAGAAAAATAATGTATTTCACCAAAAATGGCCAATCTGGTCCAAACTTGCAGCAAGCAAAATTTGAAAATTTTGAATTGTGGAAGTGTGGATCTTGATGGATCTAGGTTGGGGTTACTAAGGACTAGTCAGGGAAGTTTGTTTGAGACCAAAACTCAAAAGGCAACTGGTACTTCCTTTGTAAATCACCTAGGTCCAAAATAAATGACAGAAATTGTTTTGAGGGTAAAATAAATAGAATAAAAATCAAAAATGGGTTGAGCTTGCTGGGATTGGATACTTGGCTTGACCCAAAGTGGAGGGAGGGGTTTTGGAAGAAAATTTTCATATGTGACAAGGCAAAAGAGAAATCTTTAAAAGATAAAAGAAATAAAACCAAAAATCCATAGGATTTCGTTTTAATAGAAATCATTGCAAAACCCTCCAATATTATTTGTGTTGAGGCAACACAATTCTGAAAAACCCTTAAGACTAAAGATCAAGGTTGAGAAGGACCTTTCTTAGAAAAGAAAAATATTTTTCATAAAAAGAAAAGATTTGTGAAGAAGAGTCCCTCTGAAGAAAAAAATTCAAATACCCTCCTTTATTTCAAATAAAGATTTTAATGAAAACCAAAAATTTTTTTGGAGTGTTACATCCATATTGAACGTGATATAAATCGGCATAAGTTGTATATCATTGGTGTTGACAACACAATGTGAATCCACAGAAGGTTGAGGTGACTGCAGCGGGTTATAAATGATCCCGTATGAGCCGTGTCAGCAACTCGACCAATGGTTCCTTCCAACTGGCGATTTGAAGTTAACCAAACTGTACTGGCGTTGACTTGTGCGCCTACCCATTGAGCCACCCAGTGTAGACGGCGGCTGATAGTATATGATAATTTGCCTTCTATTTGTTGAAAGAAATCTGGGCTACTCAAGCTGTGACTTGCTCATACTCAATAAACAGCTCATGCAGACTGGTGCGGCCTGGTATGCTGAGGTAGACAAGGCCGCGAGAGACGGACGAAAAAGATGACCATGGCATCAGAGGTGATATATATAGATGAGTCGGTCACGATGTTGTAAGCCAGTACGGACGGACGAGTCAAACACAAGCGCGGCCCCGGCAAGCTGATTCTGGGTCGTAAGGGCGGCGTCTTGCACGCGTCCATTCACCGTGTAATGTGACATGGATGAACACCGGGCATGACATTGCCAGCATGTGCTCCGTACCCATGGTATAAACCACGTCTTATAATGAATAATTGTCCTGCATATCAAAATATACGGTCCAAAGTAATTTTTCTTTTGACAAAAAACAATATGTGTCAAAAATAGACTTAGATAGATGTCACCTGATATGTCAGGACAGAAATTATCTGCCATGGAGTTGATGGTCACCACGGTGAAGCTAAAATCAGTCACGGGTGAACCGGTCACAGTGTGGTAAGCCGGTGCGGACGGGTGAATCGGCCGTGACGTTTGTAAGCCGGCGCGGACAATGAGTCGGTGGCATGCGCGGACGGATGTAAACCGAACAGCGGGGGCGGCGATTTGCACGTGTATCCGTCGAGCAGCATGGCCCGAAGGAACGCTAGTACAAAATTATGCTGGCACGCGCTCCATGTCCGCGGTATAACAATACCCTTGTCATAAATAACTGTCCTACATAAAAACATTGCAGACCACGACAAAGATAAATTTTTCTTTGATAAAAAACAATGTGTCGATAAAATATACTTAGATGAATATCACCTGATTTATCCGTACGACCGATGATCCGTAAGTAGCGTCAGGAGATAACCTTTGAGAATTTTGATCATTGTAATTTGATAACTGAGTCTCTGAAGGTGCAGTTGAAAGTGTAGCACAACCGGTTTGGCCGGTGACTTGAAACTGGGCCATCTTGCGGCAAAATTGCGGCGGCTCAAGGCGGAGCCAAAGCGACTTGGCAGGCGAGCAGTTCAGCTTTGAAAACGGCCGGCATAGACGGCGATGTTCCGTGATTTGACAGGGTGGCTCAGATGGTCGTAGCAGAAGCGGAGGCAAGCGGGCCCGTGAGGGTATCTCCACCAATTCAGATTAACGGCGGAGCTAGGCGGGTCACAGCGTGGCAACTCAGAAGATGAACCTTACCAGTGGAAAAAGATTGCCACGATGACTTAAAAACAACAGCTCAAAGGTGGTTCGGCTCCATAGAAAACGACTGGTGGACACTCAAGCATGATAGCAGCACATGAGATGTACTGTTTGAACTAGTACTTTGACTGAGTCTTCTCATCAGCAAGCGGAGTACCTAGAATTGATGGTGTAGCAGCAGCGTCACGACCGATCAATTGTCATTGGGACATGTAGTAAACCCGGATACATAAATCAATTGATGCGTCTTATTGGTGAAAACATTATGAGCGGTTCCTACATCTAACACTCGGATACACTGAGGAATCTCCAAACTCGATCTCGGCGGCTTCCATCTTCTGTTAACCTCGGAGTAGAAAACACCATAAATAAATTGTCTCAGACTCGGTGTATCCAAACGTCGGCGGACGGATCGCGTGCCAGAGCAACAACACAACATGTAACATGGTTGATGTGAAATTTTCCATGCCGGCTTTTTGTCGGACTGGAAAATTGCAAATTTCTCAAACCCTAGAAAAGATCCCTCCAAGAACTCAACACCACCGTGCGCGGCCCCATGGTGGGCGCCAACTGTCGTGGAATTTTCACGGCAGATGTCCTAGTGTGAGGACTTAGTCATAAGGCCAGCGCATCTATGCGGTAGCTTGAGAGTGGTTGAGCGGAATCGAGAGATGCAACACAAGACAAGGGTTTATACAGCTTAGGGCCCCGGGAAACATCATCCGGTAAAAATCCTACATGCTGTTTGTGGCTAGCTCTCATTATGATCATGAGGGAGTCACCGTAAACCGGCTCTCCCTGTTATGTCTAGCCTTAGATATTGTTTCTTGTTGCTTGTCCCTCTTTGGGTGCCCTGCCCCTCCTTATATATGTTGAAGGGGTGGTTTACATGACTAGTCCTACTTGGATCAGGATTGCTCTATTACAAGGGGATTCCTAGTCTTGCTTCTTTAGTAGGAGAATATTCCTTGTGCTTTCCTCATAAACCGGCCCACCATAACATGAAACGGCCTTCCATAAACCGCCTTCTGGGCCACCGCGTCTTGTCATTCCTCTGACCCGCTCGCCGGGTCACCCATGAGTCGCCAAGCTCGGGCAGGTTACTTAATGAGTCGTCCAGTCCGGACGGGTTATACTTCCGGTCGGGTTACGCCGCGGGGTATATCCCCGACATAACCCAAACCGTGATTATTTCTGGGTCACGAATAGTACCACCATTGTCAGTCTTACTGACATCATCATAACTCAACAGTGGAAGATAAATACTTAGTGTGCAATATTATTTATGAAAGTTGATCCATGGGGTGACTTACTTCCAAACTGGGCCCTTATCCGCGAGCGTGGCTATCGATATATTAATACACTCTGCAGAGGTAGCACACTTTACCCACACCACGGAACCCATGGCCTCGCACTCCCATTCGGGTGGACCAACGGTATTCCGACAGAACCCTCCCATTGCCATAACACTCTTATGGTCACTCCGACCAACTCCCCTCTGGGACTAGTCCTGGGTGACCCCGCCTACTAGAGGCAACTACCACCGTCGTGGCAAAATAAACAGTCCCAAACGGGGACCCGGTACCAATAACAACAACAGGTCCACAAGGTTATGTCTGCATACCGGGCCAGGGTAACACACCCATAACCTTCCCTAGTTGTAGGTATCGACAAGAGGCATGACAACGGAACGACTATGGCCTCCCCATACTAAGGCAAATGTGGTTGCACCCGGCAGCCCGATTTAGTGGCACCATGACCCGACCAACTTTTAAGGTCAAGTTCAATTACCATCAGGTTTAACTTGAAAATAAAAATGCTCGAGTCACAATATGCCATGCTCATGCAACTATGTACCGTGCATCATATCTCACTTTAACAATACCAGATCAACCTTATTCAAAGTTCTACATGCACAAACTCAACTTGCAACACTTCTGGTCCTTTCTTACTAGTTATTTCTACTCATTACTTTAGTTAGTTTTCATCAAATAAAACTCATTTTCCATATAGCAAAAATAATACTTATGCTCATAACACCATAGTCATGACAAATTTAACTTAGTTCAACTACTCAAGCTATACCCACTGGTTCAAGCATTTTTTTTCTCTGTTAACTAAGCATTTTGATCATAACAAACTAAATAGCACAAGCATCATTTATTTTTAATACTATATGCAATGAATATCATATAAATTCAAGTACAAAATCATAGATATTGCAAATACACCATGATCATGTTGTTGTGGCTTGCCTTAGTGTAGAGGAGAATCACACTCCTCCTGGATGCCTTCAAGACAAGCTTCACCTTCTGAAAATAATTCAAATGACAAAAAGAAAATATCAAGAACACTTATGAAAATTACTAGAAATTCTAGGCAGCAAAGAAAAAATCCCATCTTGTGTGAGCTGCTACGATTTTCCAGTAAGAACAGAATACAGAAAGAATCAACTGATTTGGACTTGTAGAATAAAAGTTATAGCTAGTCAAAGTTCTGGTCAAATTTGAACTATATTTGAATTAAAAGGAAAACTCAGGGGGGGAGGGGTGACGTCAAAGGCATAAAACACCAAGGCGCCACCATTCATACCGAATCGGGCACGGCCTGAGTGGCTGACAGCGGGCCCATGCTGTCAGGCCAGAAGGGGGGGAGAGAGAAACAGAGGCGGGTGGCGCGGCGGCGGCGCTTTCTCTGGCGAGGAGTGCCTGACGATGAGATCTTGAGGGCTAGGATTGAAGAGTAGGTGGAGACGCACCTGCCCGTACCCATAGCATGGCTAGGGGTGTCCAGATGGGGTCGGAACAGAGCTCTCCAGCAGCGGCAGCGGGCGGAGCTCATCGGAGGTGGTGGCTCCAGCGACGCAGGGCCAGTCCAGCAGCTCCAACAGCACCAGCACGCACCAGTGGATCACCACAAACATGCCGGAGGGGCAGCTGGGCTCGAGCGGCTCTAGAGTGGGTGGGGGTAGAGGAGGGGGATCGCCGGCAAGCTCATACGGTGGCCAGAAGCCTGCCCGGCCGGGCTGCTACGCTCTACATGTGTGTGGACGTGTGATGGTTGTGTGTGTGTGCAGAAGAACGAGCTCGAGGGGGCTCTATTATAGACAAGGCCGAGGCAGGGATCGAGAGCTCGCCAGAGTTCTCTAGAGCCTTGCCCGGTGACGAATGGCGTCAGTGAGAGAGGGGGAAGGCACCGGAGGTCACGCGGGAGCTGTAGGCAAGCTGCGACGAGCACAGGAGAGCGGTACGCGACGAGAACAAGGGCACGGTTGCAATGTTGCGTTGGCCGCACCGTGCCCGTGCTCGCTGCGGCGAGCTCCGGCATCGGGGAGCGCCAGGGTGCATTTAAGGAGGCTCAAACAAAGATGGGGGCGCGGTTTGGCACGATTTAGCAGTGAGGGCAGAGAGCACGCGCCAAAAAGAGGCGTTGGTGCAACACAGAGCGCGTCGGCTGCATGCCAGCCACCTTGGACGAACATGGTCACCGCTTTAACTATGGCATCAGGCTGATCTAAGACCAAACAACATGTCTGGCAGCTAGTCCTTCTCTGAAGCAAGAAATCTAGGGGTTGCTTTGGAGCTTTCTTCTCTCAAGTGATTTTCAGGGAGAAAAATGAATATTTTTCTTTTATTAAAAATATCCATTAGGTTTTTGCTGGGGTTATTCATAGAAGAGAAGGTGAGTTAGAGGTGGATGTGTCACTTGGGTCAAAATCAAGGGTATGCCCAAGTGTTCAAGTCCATTTGAATTGATCCAAAACACCAAATCCAAAGCAAAGGCAACTGAATGTCCGGAAAAAGAGAGAGGGCCAAAACCCAGGATGTCATGGGTTACTCGTTGGAGGACCAATCCCTAGCCCCCAGCTCGCCTATAAAAGGAGGAGCAGGGGATGAGCAAAGACATTCATCCATGTCCCTCTCTTCCTCCGCCTTGCTTCGTCTTGAGTATGCTTGAAGGGAGAGCTCGAGACCGGCCCCAGGCCTTAACTTGGAGCCGATGAAGCCAAGCAGTATTGCTGGCACTCGGGGAGTGAGTCTGGTCCAAGTCCAAGATGAAGGGCTTGGGATCATTAGAAATCCCAGTACTGACCCTCTCCTTGGAACCGCGGTTGATGTTGATGAGGAGGGCGCCTTCCTGCCCGCCAAGGTGGGGTGCGGCGTGCCCTGGATGCCCTAGCCATCTTGGACGCACGCCATATCTTCAGGGAGAGTGCTGGACTGCGAGGCCGGTGTTTTCCTCGTGTGAGAGGAACAGGGAGAGGAGTTTACGGGGCACTTATCTTTTTTAATCTTTTACCTGTAGGCACTTGCCAAATTTAGTTCAAATAATGTAATCTCTTGAATACATGTTTGTGTTCTCTAAGATTTGTACTTGTTGAAGCATATTAATGAAAGAGATAAACCTTGTCGGGGACTCGTGCATATATATGGCCATGCAGAGGTGGAACGCCTCTATATTAAAAGTAAACGAGTTTCCCCGGTAGGCTATCCTGCCCGTCCCTTCTATTTGGTTGCCGGGAAGCTATGCTTGTCGGGCACAAATTGTAATGAGGGACCATCCCCCTGCCAACCTTTCTTTATCAAAGGCCACTGTGACCATCTTGACCAAAGCAACGTTCGAGTCAAAAGATGGGAGCACCTAAGTTTCAGAAGAGTGGCGAGGTTTTCCTATGCACAAGTTTATTCTTACAGAACATGTATGGATAAGAGATAGAACTTATCTGTTTGGCCTGCCGGAGGGTGTAGTGCTAGCTTGTCTCCTCATCTCTTCTTAAGGATAGAATCCACGACAGGATCCTGTAGAGGAAAATGATGCCAGATGCAACCTAATATATATGAGGATGCAATGCTCATAATATACTTATGCATGCATGCAACTTCTCGGGGGCCCCAAGCGCTTCATTTGTTTCTATTGCTCAGGGTCTGCACCTGGCATTGTACAAGGGGTTACATGCAACTGAGGCAAGGCATGTACAAGAGGGTGGCTATCGAGCAAGGCCCGAGAGCCGCACCTTACGAGTAGAAGTTATGGAGATACTCAGTATTCCATGAGTTTTGCAATTTAATGCCGTTTCCGGTCTCCAGAAGGACTGTGCCAGGTCTGGTGACTTGTACTACCTGGTAAGGGCTTTCCCACTTCGGCGACAATTTGTTTGCACCCTTGGCGGGCTAAACGCCCCTAAAGACAAGGTCGGCTTCCTCAAAACACTGGGCATGAACCCTGCGGCTATGATAGCGATGCAGGGCCTGGTGATAGCATGCAGCACGCGTAGCAGTCCGGAGATGGTTCTCCTCGAGTAGCACAACATCATCATGCCGGTGCTGATCTTGCGCTACTTCATCATAGGCAAACACTCAAGGGGATCCGTAAATGAGTTCCGTGGGGATAACTGCTTCTGCCCCATATACTAGGGAGAAGGGAGTCTGCCCGGTAGCTCGATACGGTGTCGTTCTGAGGGACAAAAGAACTACTGGCAGCTCATCGATCCATCGCCTGCCGCACTTTTGCAGCTTATCAAATGTTCTTGTCTTGAGTCCGCATAGCACTTCAACGTTCGCCTTATCAGCTTGTCCATTGCTTCTGGGATGTGTAACAGAGGCAAATGAGATCTTGCTTCCGAGGGCATGAACATATTGCATGAAGGCGCGGCTCATGATTTGGGTTCCGTTGTCAGTGATGATCCGGGCAGGAAGCCCGAAGCGGCACACCAAATCTTTCAAGAACTTGATAGCTGACTGAGCAGTCACCTTTCTCACGATAGCTACTTCCGGCCACTTTGTAAACTTGTCGATTGCAACGAACAATAATTCAAAGCCCCCGACAGCTCAGGGAAAGGGCTGAGGATATCGAGCCCCCAGACCGAAACCGGCCATGACAAAGGGATTGTCTAAAGAGCTTGTGCAGGCAGATGAATGTTCTTGGAATGAAACTAGCAGGCTTCACACTTGGTGACTAGCTGAACCGCATCTTGGAGGGTTGTGGGCCAATAGAATCCTTGTCGGAATGCTTTCCCAACCAATGCCCTTGATCCAATGTGGGAGTCGCAGATGCCTTTGTGTATCTCTGCCAGCAGTTCCTTTCCTTCTTCCTAGCAGATGCACTTCAATTTCACACCGTTGGGCTTCCTTCTGTAGAGAGTGTCATCGACAAACTGGTACATACTGGCCCTCTGAGATACTCTTTCAGCTTCATCTTGGTCATCGGGAAGTTCTCTGGTTTGGAGGAAGTGGACTATGTGCCTTGCCCAAGTTGGAGCCTGGGCTCGACAACAAGAACTAATGGCACCTCCCTGCTTGCGGGGGTGCATTCCTCAACCACGGGAACCAGTGGCTCGGCAGGAGGATGCAATCCGACAAGTGATGGGGAGTTGTTTCTGGAAGGGTCCCTGCCAGGAGCCCCGAGGGGTTCTACCTGGAAAGGCTTATCGGAGTCTAGCTTTCTCCTTTTATTGGCCATTGTTGTTGGGGATACGGAGGGTTGAGTAAGGTGGAGAACAAAAGTTTCTAGTTCCACAGGAACCTTCTGCACAACACACTTTGACAGATGATCAGCTATGCTTTTTTTCGCATGGGGTACATGCTCTGTTTGCAACCATCAAAGCGCTCCTCCAATATTCTCACTTCCTCAACGTATGCCTCCATCAATTGACTTTGGTAATCCTTGTCGACTTGCCTCAACACAAGTTGTGAATCTCCTCGAATGATCAACTTCTTAATCCCCAACTCAACTGCGATCCTGAGCCTGGCAAGGACTCCTTCATACTCTGTTGTATTGTTGGTTGCTTCCTCCCGGGGAAAATGAATCTGGACAACATACTTCAGGTGCTTGCCAGTAGGAGCCACGAGAAGCAGTCTAGCCCCTGGACCTTGCAGGGAGAAAGCACCATGAAAATACATGACCCATTCTTGGGGCGCTTCCTGGCTGGGGATAACTATCTCCATCACTTCTTCGTCAGGGGTTGGCGTCCATTCTGCAATAAACTCTGCCAATGTCCTCCTCTGGGTTGTTGAAGTGCTCTCAAACTTCAGGACAAAGCTGGATAACTCCGAAGCCCACTCCACTATTCTACCGGTAGCCTCAGGGTTCCGGAGTATCCTTTGCAATGGGAAGCGGGTGACAACTGTAATCTCATGGACTTGGAAGTAGTGGCGCAGTTTCCGTGAGGCCATGACAAGGTCAAAGATCAACTTTTGCATGCCAGAGTACCTCGATCTAGCCCCCTCACTACAAACAAAATACACTTCTGTGATGACACGTGTTTTTCACAGTAGGTCACATTTTTTGTCATGCATGTACATCCATGACGATTTTATGACAGAACCAAGATAGTCATACCTATGCTGTCGTAGAAGTTTTCCATGACATTACCAAAATTATCATCACGGAAGTGTCCACTTCCATGACGATAAATCGCGTGTCACAGAAGTGCTTTCGTAAAGGGTGACCGACATGTGGCATCCACCGTAATAGAACGCCGTTAAGCTATCATGTAGGGTTTTGGATCCGATAACCCGTTAACAGCCCGGACCAATGGGAAATTTCCACGTGTAAAATTCTGATTGGCCGGATGAAACACATGTCAGCTCGTCAGTGAGTCTGATAGGCGCCTATGATATGTCGACACGTGTGACAGCCCACCACTGGCCCATTTAGCTTACAAAGCCGACCCATTTGACTTGGTCAAAAGTTTATGGGTTGGCCCATGAAAAGCCTGTTAACGGTCTGTTTGCAAATAGCCCATTTTACGGCCCGGTAACTCACGGCCCGTGACGGCCTAACAGAAATCGGCCCAACAACATCATGTGGGCCGTCGAATATAACACCAGCCCATTTCACTTTCGACCCATGTATGGCCCATGACGTCTTTCGGCCCATATGTGGCCTTCGTATCTGTAGGCCCTTTAGAGGCCCACGGTGACTCTAGCCCATAATGAACAATAACTTTGTACCCGTTAACAGCCCGTGATTCACATGGGCCGTTTCCAGCCCATGTTAGCTTTCGGCCTATTGACGGCCCATACATTCTTGGGCTCCTTTCCGGCCCTCGATTATTCTGGCCCGTTACTGGCCTGTTCACCTAATGGGCCAAATTCGACCCGTGGCAAGAGTCGGCCCGTTTCTGGCCTGTTAACCCGTTGCGCCGTTTCCAGCCCGTCTTATATTCTGTCCCATTAACGACCCGTTATGCCTGTGATAGAATTAAGCCTTTGCTGTCCTTCGGCCTGTTAACAGCCTGTTACCATGCTGGGACGATACCAATTACGCCCGTTTACCGCCCTTGTAGACCCATTTATCCGACGGCCCGAGCCCCACCGATTCTACGGCCCTATTGGAGGCCCATTTATCGACGGCCTATAGGAGACCCATGGATCCTACGGCCCGTAGCAGGGTCAAGGTTACCACGGTCCGTATATGGCCCATGGTTGTTGCGGCCTCTAGCAAATCAGGGGGAAAGAAGACTAGGAAATAAATAAGGTCTAAACTAACGCTAGGCTATTAAGGCAATTGCACAGATTACATCCACTCGACATCAAATATCGCCAGCAGTGCAAATATAGGGAACACCCTACACTATACAAAAATGGCTTGTTGTTTTGTTCAACCGGTGGCTGCACGTTAAGAACAAATTTTGTATCGCACCAAAACAAACTACAACTATAGAACAAAAGGAAGGTTGGCATAAAAGTTAACAGTCTAGCAGATAAATGCACCACCAGAAGTTCAGAAGCTCAGTTCATTTGACCTGACTGTTACGTTTTCATGATGTATTGTCCAATGGAGCACCATAACCTTCACATTCATTTCTCCTAGGCTCCTGAACAACATAGCAAATGTCTGATAGTCTAGTTTCGAAACCATGCATATCTTGACGACATCGAACAATGTCTCTCCTTGTTTCACAATGGGTCTCTGTTAGGGAATGGATTTGTGTTTGGAGCGCAGATACAACATTGTTTTGAGCTTGCATATCTTGATCATGAGGCAGTTTGGACGAGATTGCCGTAACAACCAACCCAGTATTACGCAGGAACGTGCTTTTGGCACTGTTAGTGGACAGGCATTGACCCACTGCAACAAGAGTTGACATTGCGGTTATAGTTGCCTCGCCACCTTCAGAAGGTGGCGGTTACACCATTTTTTCCATAGCTTGCTGAAAAGTTGAGTTTTTACATTAGTAGTACCAGAACAGAAGATATTAAAGAGGCAGCAAAACTAAACAAAATAGCTTTTGTCTATATACATAACTTATTCTGGTGAACCCATGTAAAATATTAGTTGTATTTTATTGCAAAGTACATAATAAAACTAGGTTCCAAACATATGACCATGTACCATCGCTAATGTATTGTCTATTTCTTCACATTGTATTGAGGGCTAAGGATAAAGAGACAAAGTTTATAATACAATAAGCATAGTATGACATCATTCATATCACAAAACAACTGAAAACAGACAAACAGGCAATTGTAACATTGTGTGGGCAAGTCCAGCATGGAACTAGATTATAGGTCAAGATCAAAGGAACATCACTCCTCTCTTTTAAACCTTGTAAGGTGTAATGATACGCTAAGACAATTGTGTATAAAATTGAAAAGAGTAATAGACATTGGCTGCAAACCATGCAGTTCAAGGCACATGTCATAGTAAGTAGTAGTTAAAAGGCATGAGGATTAAGGACTTACAACATCGGCTTTGACTGGTGTAGTCATGCCCTTCTTCTTGCTGGTGTGACAGTCCTTGAAGTTTTCCATAGCATTTGGTTCAGGTACTTTTTGGTCCTTGCGGGCTTTCCTCTGCATTTGGAACAAGTCAATATAGATCTGATAATATGGTACAACGAAAATAGTGAAACAGCAGCTAATTACAAGAGCCTCGCAGTGTGCAATATAACTACGAGATCGTGTCGTCTGTTGGAATTTCACTTTCGTACGGTTGGCCTTGTTCTTTGAACAGTTCACCTACAAGAAGATAGATTTGTGTGGCACATGCGTAAATAGGACTTCAACATGTGATCTGATCACATATACATAATGTACCTGATACTTCGGACAGACTAGTGTTTAACGAGGCCTCTCCAGTCTTCATCTGATATATTTTCCACTAGAGTTGTTTGGGTAAGTTCACTGTTAGCCTTGCCTTCAAAGTGAGTTTTCCTCAAGTTATACCGATGTTGTTGCAGAGTAGACTTGAAAACATGGGTGCAAGCTTGTCTGGTTGCATCATCTTAGCTATCCAACTTGAACCTCATCTGTTGAAAATTATGAGAGTCTCATTATCAGCAACCTAGAAAGTATGGGACAGAGTAAGATGATATTACTAGTTTCCTACATAACCATACTTATAAATAAGTGGCCGAGGAATGTGTTGAATTGGGTTTCATCTTTGTCATTCCTGTACTGAATCCATGTTGGGAGTATACGTACATGACACCTAACGGCAACCGCTGCCTCTAATACTAACTTGGCTGACTCTATAACATCACGTGGCCTTTTTAAACTTGCCTCAAAACGAATCTCCATTCTTCCTCCTCTAGATTTGGTTAATCTATCGAGCATTATCCCTGATGTTTGTTTCCTCTTGCGCTTAGGTGCTAGTCCAACAACGAACATAGGAAGTGTTAGTGTACATCAAACTATGAGACTACATATAAAGAAGCATGCAACTATAACTTGACTCCAGCAACTACCTTCTTGTTTTTTAAGCTCACAAGGTTCATCTGATCTTGCCAACTCATCTTGTGTCAAGAGTGCTTGGGAAGTAGTGTCAAGTGGCAAGGGAGCTTGGGAACGTGCTGCTAGCTCAGTTGACGCACGAGTAACTCGTGCAACTGGTAGTACTGTGGAAGGTGTTGCAAGAACTAGGGCTGTCTCTGCTTGTTTGGTGGCAGCTATTTGTTTTTATTAGGCTTTTTCTGAAGCTCGTGTAGCATGGGATACCCTGTTTGTAGAATTTTCCGCTAGACTTTGACCTTCTATTGCACCATCAGTACCAGCAGAATCTGCAGGATTCTTCCACTTCCCAGTCCCTACCATTCTGTGTTTCTTCCTCTTTCTCTGTGTCATGTTAAGTCAAGCCAACAAGAAAAATTAATAACAATTTAGTTCTTCAGAACAAATTGATGCGTGATACTGACGAACTGAAATTTCATGTTAGACAACCACATGATAGGAGGATGTAATATGTACGAAAAACAGGACGGAAGAGATAACCAGAACTATGATGTGTAAACTAAGCAGAAGACATTTCACTAAATTAGAAGCAATGCAATGGAAGGTAGACACCATATGAAAGATGCTACAAATATCACTCTGCCATGTTAACAGTGTCTCATCATAAATGGCATTCAAACAAATGTGAAGCAGTACAAGAAATAAACCATATGCAAGATGCAAACAACATTGCACTACCAAGTTAGTGGTGTCTCGTCATTAGTGCCATTGCATATTCACAACTTATGATGTGTAAACTAAGGAGAAGGCATTTCAACAAATTAGAAGCAATGAAAGCTAGACACCATATGAAATATGCAACGAATATCACTCTACCAAGTTAAAACTGTCTCGTCATAAGTGCCATTTCAACAAATTAGTAGTACAAGCTAGAAAAGAATGCAAGATGTAACCTATATCACACTCCCAAGTCAAACGTGTCTTATGATAAGTGATCGTTGCAGGTTACACACCAGTAGTAATTTGATGTAAGAACATGGTGTGATAGACAGATATTGTATGTTCTAGAAACAGGAACACGTGTCTTATTCAAAAGTATAATGTGTAAAGTAAGCATATGGAATTCAACAAAATTAGAAGCAATACAAGCTATACATCACACATAACATGCAACCACATATAACAGTGCCAAGTTAGAGGGAGCACCGGTGATGGTGCACTAGGGGAGACGTGCTCATCATCAACATAGCTACGTTGAGTGTCTATGCATGTGTTGTCTTGCAAATCATCTTGGGGGGTGGAGGAGTATAATCTGTAGAGGCCCTGCGTTTGGAAGGAGCACCTTTATCCGCTGCCTTGCTAACTTCCTTCCGCTTTATTGATTTTGAATTGTCAAGTAAAACCGACAAGAAAAAGCAATAAAATTCTCTCTTCAGAACTCATTCTTGCATGATACTGACAATCACTACTTTGATGTAAGGCAAACACATGATACCAGGATGGAATATGTACGAAAAATAGGAAGGCTTGGCATGTTTACAACTGTTTGTGTAAACTAAGCAGAAACCATTCCAACAAATGAGAAGCAATGCAAGCTAGACACCACATGAAAGATGCAACCAATATGACTCTGCCAAGTTAAAAGCATCCCATCATAAATGGCATTTCAACAAATTAGAAGCAATGCATGCTATAAATCATATGAAAGATGCAACTAATATCGCACTGCATATACTAAAGGTGTCTCGTCATATTGATTGATGCGGGATACAAAAAAACAATAGTTTTGTGTAAGGACATGCTTAATAGACAGATGTACTATGTACTAAATACAGGAAGGCATGTCACATTAACATGTATAATGTTCTCTCAAAAAACAGGTATAATGTATAAGCTAAGCAGAATAGCACATGCAGTTTAATCAGATTGGAAGAATTACAATCTAGACACCATATGCAACATGCAACCACATATCACGCTACCAAGTTAGAGCAAGCACCTCCGATGCTAGTGTAGGGGAAATTCGGTAATCAAATACAGAGCTACGTTCACTATCTTGATCTAGCCTTGTTGTTTCTTTAGAATCATGTCGGGAGGCTGATGCTGCATTCTTTAAATGAGGAGTAGTCTACTTGCCTGACTGCCTCATCATAAGTGATTGATGAGGGATACACTAGAACATTAGTTTGATGTAAGAACATGGTTAGTAGACAGATGTACTAGTATGTACCAAAAACAGAAAGGCATGTCATATTCAAAGATATAATGTGTAAGCTAAGAAGATGCAATTTAACCAAATTGGGAGCAATACAAGCTAGACATCCGGCTGGAGTGGTGAGCATGATCATCTAGGACCTGGGAGCCTAGTGGGAGGCGGGCTGCTTCGCCACCATCGTGGCTTTTTAGTTGGCTTCCATGTGATGCCTACCTGTGTTGGGCTTGTCACTGGCTCGGCCAGTGCCCTGACTAGCTATTTGTCTTCTAGTGCTCACAGGATGGTGGTTCATGTAAAAAATATCTTTCGTTATCTTAATAAAGACCGACTTCGGCCTTTCGAATAAAACTTGACACCATATGGAATATGAAACCACATATGACACCGCGAAGTTAAAGCAAGCACATGGGATGGTGGTTCATTGCGAGCGAGGTCATCAACTCCAGAGCTACGTTTACCATCTCCATCTGCTGACACTGCACTCTTTATAGCGCTGTAACATGCCTTGCCAGCCCGCATACCAAGCTGGAGCGACTTCTCTCTTTTCTTTTCTGCTTCTCTCGATGCAGACTCTGAAATACCCTTGCATAAAAACACAATAGTGACAGTATAGGTGAAGTGTGTGCCGAACTAGTGCACTCCAGAAGTAGAAGATAGCAGGTGGCTGAAAAATAAATGACAGGAGACATATGATAGTTCTACAACATTGCATGGCAAACAAAATTAGATTCTACTCCATATGATTTTGTAATATATGAGCACAGGAAATGCAGGTACTCCTCCAGCACACCACCACATGTGGTCATATCAAGATAACAATCGACTGAAAATAAATAGATCAATCAATTTTTTTATGAATCGTCCAATCTATAAGTAACTGGCAGATGGCCTCCGTCTACCTCCATCCAGTCACTGTTGATGATCTTTCTCGAACCGCTAGCAACCACCGGCCCAGACCCCTGCCTCCGTCGCCCCACCCTCCCCTCGACCTCACACCACCGCCGTGCTTGGCAGTGTCCCCAGGCCATCCCTTTAATCCCGGCCGACCTCCAGATCGGGCACCAGCAGCTCTAGGCCCCACTTGCCCCTAAGATAAACACCGAGGCGCTGCTTGCCCAGTGTAATAGGTGGACTAGCGCCTGTTACGCTGGGGAATGCTTCCGTTAATTGGGAATCAACTAACCAGGAATTGAAATCCAGGGGGCAATGTACCTCTAGCTAAGGTGAAATAGTATATGAGGAGAAACATTGTGCATCACGAGTTACTAGGAACATCTAGTATCAAGAAGAAGCGGTCAACTAGTGTCTTCTGTGGAATGAATACCGTGCAAGCAGACACGTAAGATTTGCACGAATAAGGGAAGAGGAGTACCCTTATTGGTTGTGAGTGTGGTCTCCTCCATATGTCGCGGCGATCTTCTTTTGTCTCCCTGGGGAACCAATGTTTTGGAGGACGGTGGATCCTTGGACAAACCGATGGCGAAATTGTTGACTATGTTGCCATGGCCGTATATCGACAGAGGGGAAGCAGATCCGAGGCGGCGAAGGACGGCCTAGCAGGAACAGCTCCGGTGCAGTGGATGGTGGCGAAGTTGGAGCGGCAGCGGTGAGGCGCAGGACGGCATGGTTGAACTGGCTCGGGTATGGACGGCTCGGCCTCGGCTTCAACTACTAGCCGTGGAGGGCGTTGCGGTTGAGGTTGCGGTGGACGACGACATCGGGGTATCGGCTCCGGCGTGATGGAGGAGGGCGGCGGTTGATGCATGGGATGGGGTGGAGGATGGAGGATGCTAGGGTTTCGCGGCTGGTGGAGAGGTAGTTTTTGCGCCCACGGAGTA
>NC_041381.1:265760807-265771620 GCF_002162155.2 Triticum dicoccoides | reverse complement strand
AGGTAGAACCATGTTTCGGTCTGGGACGCGCTTGTTTTTGGCATTTTTGAACAGAAGATTGGACGTGCTTGTTTGAAATTTGGGGAAAGTACAAACTTTGCCCCCCTCTTAAATTTCAGACCTACTGTGGGTTGGGGGTAGGATGGTATCCCAGGTGTCCCAAATAGTGGAGCGATTTCGGCCGCGTGCATGTGTGCTTAGGCGGCCATTGTGTATGAATGTTTTTCGGAGGCGGTTGAGTGGCGTCTAGATGAAGCTACAAACCTACCCCGGTTTAGACCTTTGGACATCGGGCCGGTAAGTTTCACGGGTCAGAGTTATTAGAAAAGTAATTTCCTTGTACTACCAAACATTGGTCTCACGCGGTTTCGGGTGAGTAGAGGCTCTTTTGGCGCCTCGTTCAAAATTTTCAAACACAAGCATTCACGTTTAGATTATTATTGGACTTTGAGGATTGACCTAAATAGACAACGTTAAATTTGACCTTATATGTTTGAAAACCTCATTAAATTATCCGCTTCTTTTTGAAAATTTGACACTTGAAAATCCTATAACTGCGATTATTTTGGAATGGAGGAGCTAAATTTGAATCTATTTTGTACACGACTACATATGCTATTATGTACAAAATCAGAGCAAAGATTGGTGCCCCCATAATTTAGGTATGATTTACAAATGCCATGATATCAAATTAAAATAATTGAATGGACTTCATGTTGAATTCAATTTTTTTAAACCACCTTAAGTTGAATTCAAATGTATGTTAGTTCATAGGTAGCTATTTATAATGTTCATTGTGTAAATTTCGTATCTATAATGTGCTTTACACACACAACAGGAACTATACTCACGTTTATATTCGATTGCTGAAGCGATGCATTGTCTGGAGTTCAAAATACTAACTATGTAGATCAATTGTGTCGAATAATAACATATACATGCTCAAGTTCGATAGAATCTAGATGTATGATGGATCAATGACCGTTCCTTACACGAATTGCAAATATCATGATGCCATCCTAATATTTGGATACAATTTATATATTTAATCAATGTGTACATCAGTCTTTTACGTGTAGTTTCATTCTCCATCGGTGGTCTCCCACACATGCTCACACACTCTCTCCCGAGGTGTCATTCTCGCAGACATGCTCTCGATATAACCCTCCCTACCTCTTGTAACCATTTACGACTATTTTCACTAACCTTTATCACAAGCACTCTTCCTCTCACAAGCATACACATGCACAATCCCGATCGACCCTTTCTATATACATAGAATTGCCTACGTGTCTCCTTTATGCACATTATCTTTAGGCCAGTCTCTCACGCATTGTCTCACACCTATCTTCCTAATCGACGAGTATGATTATAGCAGAGCATTCTCTAGGATGCCCCTTAAAGTTAGGTTGGATGAATAGTAATATCAGCGATAAGGTGTTACCTTAGTCCGAGAACCTAGGGTTACAAATCCTAGCCGGCTTTGTCAATGGACACAGAGTCCTTCACAATTTTGCTATCTTTGTCTTGTACGACTAGTCATCCATGGGTCTCCCTAAATGCGTGATGGACCGACCAATGTGGCGCAGGATGGAACCGAATGAAGGGCCTCACCTCGACCCACCGGACCTCACGCAGTGAAACACCCTCTACCCCCACGTCTTGTTATCTTCTCACACCCACACATACCAACACAGACACCACACACAAAAAATTCTCTTGGTGCCTCTATCCCCTCCGCCCTTGTATATACACACTCAAGGGAATCTCTCGCTGTAACGTCATATTCGTCTCTCTCTCTCTAGACCACTCTCATTTCCCCCGCTATCTCTCCCACCCCCCCCGCCACCGGCCCCTCTATGCATGCCTCTCTCGAATACGTAATACACACACATACCTCTCTAGGCCCTGCCAAATGCATCAACTACATATTCACACATGTTACATCACGTACCCCATTGATCTAAAAAGCCCTCTCTTCACGTTTATTTCACATACAACATTCTTTTTGAATAAAGTGTGGCCAAAAAATTATTTTAGAATTTCTACATATATACAACAGTACAAAGTTATATGGAGGAGTATGAACGCTAATTTGCATTGCATGGTGCCCACAATGATATTTATTACGCACTCTGAATTTGTATGTTTTTATACTATATATAAAGTTAGCCATAATAAAGAGAAACGAACAACATCTCTCTCCATCACATACCCCCCTCTATGCCCCTTTCACGTACGCGCACAAACTATCTCCAGGTCCTCTAAAAGTAAGCCCCCAGCACATTCACGAATGTTTCATCTTTCTCTCGTGATATATACAGTGACGATCATTGTATTTGAAGCGAAAGCAAGATAAGTACATTGGACTTCACAATCCACTCATTACGGTCACCATTTATGTTTTGTGGTTATTATACAGTCATGGGCTCACTGTACAACTCTGTATTTGCTCAAGACACGACTAGTTGACCAGTTAAATGCTCCACGTGGCACCTCCAGTGTTGCATCACATTATCTCACTACCGTTGGGCCCACCTGTCGGCTTCTATCTACTCCACATCTAAACTCTTATAAAATACACTCTTATAAAAAACAGAGTTGGTGATGATGGTGTGCCTGCCATCCTGCAATATAGGCCGTCCGATTTATATCTGACGGATAGGAAAGAAACTATGGCAATTTTGCAAAAAATGTACCCACACACCTCTCCACATTTGCAAATAAGGCCTTCCCTCGTTCATCCTTCTCTCTCAGAAGATAAACTAGTCATAGAAATGCATCTTGATGTTACGTGCAACGCACGGACATCTTGCTAGTAAGAATGAAAACAAACGACAAAAAAATATTGGACGGTGGTTCAAAGTCATGACTGCGGGCATAGTGGAGAAGGTGGCCTTGTATTGGTATGCTAAGCCGTCTATTTTAACACACAGGAGCTGGTGTGGTGATTATACACACACGCACGCATGCACACAAACTGCATGCACGCAACACTTACACTCACACATGCACCCACGCACGCACGCAACACTCACACGTACACACACAGCCACACACGCACGCAACACCCACACGCACACACACACACGCATGCATGCACACACCAGTACACCACATGACCAACACACACTCTCACGCACAAGTGCTCAACCTACACGTGCATGCGCACACATCAGGCCCTGACATACACATACAAAACCAGGTGATTCCCATGCACGGGTTGGAGTCTTGTTGCTCATGCATATACTTGTGTTCATCTGACCTTTTCCCTATGCAAACTAACAGGTGGGACCCACAAGGAATGTGGTCAATTTAAATAGTCAACATGGTGCCATGCAGACTATTTGACCGGCCAACAGAGTGCAATCCGATGTTGAACCGTGAGCAAGTGACCGTATAATCACCACAAAACGTATACAGTGACCATAATCAGCTTATTCTGAAGTTCGGTGACCGTATTACGCTTTTCTCTCTGTAGGCCCTCCAAAACTACATCTCTACACGTTGTCGCATGTTACATCTAACAACTATGCAATACAACAGTACTACTACACTCTAACACAATAAATCATATGTGTTTTCAGCTTTACTAGATATCATATTGTTACTTAATTATTCAGTGTGCATAAATTAAAATTTCCTTTGAAATGTATGGCCAATATCATCTACCGTGCGGGAAAAATTCCGCCCTTTCCTGTTTAATCGGGTTTCTATTGATGGATCATGCGAAACAGCAAAACTATAGTACTATACATTACAAGTGATAGTTCACTGGGCCACCGTGCCGTTTACTCCTCCATTGTAAGAGTGGAGCGCTCGCTTTCATAAATCTTCTAGTCCCTTTTGCTGACATGTGGGACATCAAGCTACCGGGTCCACGTGCCATACCGAAATACAGTGCAGAGCAGCCGGGGTGAAGCACCCTAGTCATGGGGTCGGCATAGTAATGAGCAATGAGGCGTCAAATCAGAAAGTTGCACCTTTCTCGCAGTTAAGTTGGAGAGATGAAGTAATAATGCTAAAATAAGAAGTTGGAGGGACGAAGCAACCATCATTTCACTCGTTGCTGAATCCGCTTCTCCCAAATCTTCTTCAAGTTAACCACGTGTTGCTTCTGCCGTTGTTCTACCTCATGTGGGACGTGGATCGGCTTGTAAAGCACTGACACGTGGGACCGCATGTTAGCAAACCGCCAGGACAACTTCCTCTAAAAATAAGAAACCTCCCCCACCATCCGGGGGCAAAATCACCTCGTTTTTACTAATCATTATTCTATAATTCTTTAGATCAATATAATTGAGATTTGTATAGATAGCACACCGGAGCAAAACCAAGTGGTACGGTTAAGGGCATCCACAAGGTGTTGCCAAATGTGAAAATAGCTTTTGGTATCGTGGGAACCATTGTGGAGGTGCTGCCAAAGCAAAAAAGATAGAACCGAAGCTCCCTGATTGATTGATTGAAGGAACTGAAAAATGCAACGCCTCTCCTCCTTCTCCCGTGCTTGTACGCATGTACAGTATAGAGCACAGAGTCTACTCCCCTGTCCCTTCTATCACAAATCACAAAGCAGTGAGGCGTAAAATCACAAAGCACGGACGAAGCAACCATCATTTCACTCTTCGCTGACTCCGCTTCTCCATCGTCTTCTTCAAGAAACCACCTCACCGCACTAAGCTAGACGGACGACGCTATTGTGTACTAGTAGTACTAGTACATTTATATGTCCCTGGGTTCAACGGACTTCCTGGATGCAAATAAAGCGGTTGCCATGGCTTGCAGGCGGCACTTGCGAATGACTTACCATGGTCTCCCTCAATGGTGTTCTCCGTCGAATGCACTTCGCCAAACCACAACATTCGAGATATCGTCGATGTCACCGCAATGGGGAAGGAAGTAAAAGATAGTTACTACCTCCATTTTTTTGTACACAAGGCTAGTATATCAAAATTATAATTTGCAAAAGGCCACTAACACTAATAGAGGCAAAATTGATGGGGTTTGCCTTGTACTAGCAACCAAGGACATTAATATACCTTGCATGCATGCGGAAGTGAGAAGGTTGGTTTGCACGGTGCTGCATTAATCAAGCGATGAGGAGTGAGATAGTTAGCTCTTTGTGCTTTGGAGAAAAAATACGCATTAATTGACACGTCAAATGAGGATTTGTATCGATTAATCCCGCGAAGGAAAACTCCGCCTTTATTTTTTAACACTAGTACTCCTAGTACGTACGTACTTATCCTGTTTGGGTCTAGGCCTTGCATTTCCATACTTCGCACACGTTTTTGACAAGCTTGCCTAAAGTATTCAGAACGAAAAGGAGGTACACTTGCGCATGGCTATCACGGTCGCACCGCACCCTCACACGGTCGCTCCTGCATGCCGCGGTCGCACCGCACCCTCACACAGTCGCAACTGCATGCCGCAAACCCAACCAAGGGAACGCACCCTCACTGACACATGTTGTCGCATGTGAACAAACCAAAATCAGCCATCGTACCGCTGACACATAATTTTCGTTCATAGAGTATGTTTATCCAACCGCATGTTGGGGAGTATCCGTATGGCCCGTGCGATGGTCTGTTGGGGAAGAAGAAGAGGTGAGGAAGAAGGGTTAGGATACATAGGATATTCATCCAACCGCCTGAAATGGTAGACTGACCCAAATGATGAAAGTTAGGCGACTTGCATAACAATATGTGTTTTTACAGAGAAAAAGATCCATAAAAACAACAACATAAAGAAAAACTATCACTGTTGGGGGAACGAGACGGCCTCGTCATCTTTGGTTGTCGGCGCGAACTAGCCGTAGCTGCCGACGTGTGTCTCCGCACCGTGGTTGTCCTCAGCCTCCAGCTACTCGTTCATGCGGAGTGTGTGGGCGCTCTGCATGGACGAGAGAACCGCCCGGTTCAACTCGAGGACGTCCGGTTCCACCTGCAGGTGGGCCTTGATGGTAGCGGCATCCACGCGCTCCACGTCGAGTCAAGCCTCCGCCGCCCGGTTCAAGTCCAGGACGTCCGGTTCCGCCTGCGGGAGGGCCTCGATGACAGCGGCATCCACGCGCTCCGCATTGAGTTGAGCCCCTGTCGCCCGGTTCAAGTCCAGGACGTCCGATTCCGCCTACAGGAGGGCCTCGATGGCAGCGGCATCCGCGCGCTCCACCTCAAGTTGAGCCTCCGCCGCCCGGTTCACATCCACGACCTCCGGTTCCGCCTGCAGGAGAGCCTCGATGGCAGCGGCATGCGAGTGCTCCGTGTCGAGTTGAGGCTCGGCCTCCTGGTCATCCTTTAGTATCGCTAGGTTGAACCCCTAGTCCGCCTGCACCATGGGGGACTCGGACACCGGCACAAAGTCGACGTCCATCGTCTCATATCCATCGGGGGCCTTCTGCACCGCGACCTCCGCCATGAACATTGGATCGGCTTCCTCCTCCTCGTAGCTTTGCTCTAGAGAACTCGCGGATTGCCCCGCCACAAAGCGAGCTTGGGAACGGAGGTCTGTTGCGCCGACCACCGCCACGATTTCTGCGAGGTTCTCCGACGTTAGCATCTTGTAGTATGTGATCTTGCGGCGCACCATGGCTTTCCGGTGAACTAGGGGATGCTTGTTGCGGGCTAGGGGATCAAAAAGTGGGGGAATGCGCTGAAGATTAGGTGTGGTTTTGGGGCAGTGGCTGGCGTAGGCCGAGCAGCGAAGGTTCTGGTGTGAATAGTGGTTCCGGTGACGACCGGTCAATCGGTTTTGACTGTACATCGCTCTTGTCACATTCGAGTTGCACCCCGGCACGCTGGACCCTCCACGCCGCTCACCGAATGGAACGTGCTTCGTCTTGCATTTTCGCTCGCTTGTGGGACCGCAGTTGAGAGCAAACCGACGTCCCTCCCCCTCCCCCGCCCGCGTCATTTATACTACCACTTCCTCCGTTTTATGCGGAGTAAATAAAAATAGAGGGAGTACACTACGGATGAGGATCCCCTGACGTGGTCGAACCCATTGAGTAACTGACATGCAGGGCCAAGCAAGCATTGGGTCCGACAGTAAGTGACCGAAAGGAAAGGTAAGGCAGGGATACTTACATCAGAGGATCCACTTCCACTACTACTCCATCCTTCCATTTACTATACAGGGCCGAATGTGTTTTTCGAGGCTAACTTTGACCAAATGTTGGAGTAATAATATATGACATGCAACTAACACAAAGCATACGATCAAATTCATATGTGAAAGGAGCTTCCAATGATATAATTCTCACATTATACATATCATGCACTATTAATCTTGTCAATAGTCAAATGCGGTTTTGAAAAAAGCATTAGAGCATGGTTAATAATATAGCCAGTCGATGGCTATAAGGAACTGCCATGTCATCTATAGCCATCATATATTATATGCACTCATACAGTAGTGTGGGCTATAAGGTTGGCTATTTCCCACAAAAAAAGGTTGGCTATTGTATTAGTACTTTTTTCCATCTCCTCTCTATCTCTTTCTTCATATTTATTGTATTTAACTAGGAATGCGTATATAGCTAGGCTCTTTCATGAGAGCTCACTCCCCTTACTTTCTCACATCTCTCTCCTCCACATAGGCCCTATATAAATGGAAGGAGGGAGTACTACTATGAGCATTGCATACTCTAGTACAGATGTTGTCAGTACTCCACTAGTACTATTGGACAGGGAGCTTAAAAAAGTTACTATTGGACTGGCTATACGTGGCTAAATCCTAGTAGGAAGAGCATGCACGGGAACAAGCACATTCACATGGTTGAAAACAAATCGGAAACCATCTCGAGTACAAATCTAGGAGTACGTACAAATCTAACAATATTGATTGGGCGTTGTTGAATGTTGATACTTTTTTCTGTAAGTTTGGTCAAAGTAGAGATACTTTGACTACACATAAAACTTATATGTAAACTAGAAAGGATCGGAGGGAGTATATTGTACGTTCAAAAACGAAACAAACATTGAATACCCTTTATATATGATTTGTGGATTCTATGATCACCGGTTCAAAATTTTGAATCCGCCTTAGGAATCACACATGCCCCCACTCGTTCTCTCTTGATTTCATCTTGGGGTCCGGAGATCGATTGAAAGAGGACTATGGTGCGTACAATACATTCGTTTCGCTTATAAACGTACAATATACTCCCTCTGATCCCCACATACCCCCCTCCCCGCGGGTCATTTCTATCATAGAAATAGACCAAACCTTTATCTCCTTGCACGACACACAATTGATCTCTCAACATCATTCAATCTCGTCAACATGTGTCAGGGCATGAACCGAATGTGATGTCAAAACTAAGACGCGAAGCGACATGTAGTGGAGGCAAAGTGAAACTTTAAACGAACCGTTTGTTTGTATGCATGTCGGACAAATTACAACATTGGAAATACAAGCATGGTCTAGGCCCACATGCGAATGATACTCGGCGGAATGTTCTAATGAGGCATGCGGGATGATGGACTCGACCGGAGGGTGACATGATTGATGGAGAAGAGGGTTGGAGAGGAAAGAGAAATAAGCAAACACCACATGACAATACTTGAACGGCTCAAATAAACAATAAGGTGTCTCACTTGGCCTACATAGTGAAAGGCTTAATGCACAATGCGAAGCACTGATGCTCGAATATGGCCAGGAAAACAGGGAGGAGCTGGCCCACAACCTCCTCGCCACCGGCAACCATTCATGTGGGTCATGGGGGCCAACAACGTGGCACAGCTCCAGCACCGCCTCTGGACACGGCGACCACGGTGAGCAACACACTCATCGTCGCTGAACACGGTTGGTTTTAGTGTGCCGAGGGTGGTGTTATTGTTGTGGCACGACAAATAGTATGTTTGGTTTGTGCCGAAGGTTGCCCCATCAAAGCATTGGCTAGCCAAAATTTTGGTTGCCCATGATTTGGCCGACATTGGCAAGAAAAATGAACTAGAGTTGGCTAGAGTTCATTGGCATGCCAAAAAATGGCAACCATCCAAACAAAGACCAATCTTTGGGTCATGACCACAATTTTGGTAAGGTGCACTTTGGCCACAGTCCAAACACATCCCAACACCCAGCTCGTCGAGGATGCATGGGGCGCCATGATGTGTCCACGGAGTGGTGTAGCGCGGCCAACTGCATCCTCAGGACCTAAGACCAAGCCGGGTCATCTTGCTTTTTCAATGACATGCAGGGATCACATGTGACCAAAGGGAATCTCCAACGTTGCCACGACCTCAGCTGACTACCCTGTCACACCAAAAACCCTCGTCCCTCGTGCTATCGCATGGTGTGTTCCCAGTCGCGCCAGCTGCCCGCATTCATGTTATACGTTCGTATGCCGTTGTTAAGAGGCTCGGTGCCCGAGGAACCAACTCCGGTGACTTAATGACGCACCCGGGCGCTTGGCCTCACCGGAATGCGCTACTTAAAGCGGCAACGCCCAGCTAACCTCCACACCATAGCGCATCGTTCCCCTACCTGGCACAACATCTACCATGACCGCAAGAGCGAATGCTTTGCTTGAGAGCTTGTCTTCGGGGATGAAGCTCAAGGTCTCCGCCCTCGCTCAAGTCGCCTCTCGCGATGCAATAGCGGCATAGCCGGACGCGGACGCGACCGCACAAGCAGTGGCCATGCTGGCAGCCGATGACAGGAGCACCGTCAGCCACGCGTCCTACTTGCCGCCATCTAGCGTCTAGCACCGCCGAGGTAGGGGACTCCTCCGAGGATGAGTAGGGCATGGGAGGCAACAGGGCATGGTGTGCCAACTGGTCGGTCCGTATCCCGTGTTCTACTCTTCCTCACCGGAGACCGCACCTTCACTTCACGGGTCTTGAACCCCACCCCCGTAAATAGAGATCGCAGATGGAGGACGTCGGTCGTCGCCATAGAATAGGTTTAGGATCGGGTTTCTTTTATTTTTCTGTCATATAAAAGTTCAAAATGTAATGAAAATCTGCCGTGTTTGCATTAATCTCGGCTGATGGATATGAACTTTCACAATAATATAGTATCTTGTAGGAGTACTAGCAAGATGCCCATGCGATGCACGGAACATCAAGATCTTATGGGAGAAAAGGATGCACGAGGGAAGGCCTTATCTGCAAATGTGGTGAGGAGTGCGGGTAAATTGTCGTAGTTTCCTTCCTATCCGTTAGATATAGATTGGATGACCTATATTCCAGGATAACAGGCACACCATCATCACCAACTCTGCTTTTTATTGAACCGAGACAAAGCTAACATGCGAAGTAAATAAACACATAGGGTCTGCACGTACACAATTTATCTTAGGCACTCCAATAGTACGTCCACTACACATTCACGCATATCACATCTTTCTACATCTACAGGAACCTACGAAAGGGTTAACGATTGCCTCTCTCTCTCTCCTCCCCTGATTTTCATGGTGGTGGGCCCCTTCCTCCCCTCAATTTACAATCAACAGCTCACACGTTTAACACTATGTTAATTACGTAACTAGAATTATGTAGGTGTAGCATTACTCGTCCTAAAAAGCCCAACTAAGCCAACCTCCCAGCATATCGCGCAGGAAAAGACCCGGCCGTGCCATTTTAGTCGGGATTACCGGATTACTAGTAGTAGTATCGATGGATCGCGTGAAGCACCAAGTTTTTTTAGGGGGCAAAGCACCTAGTTTAAAAGGAAAAAAAGGCAGTGCACTCACAGCACACTTGTCGCGGTCGCATTGCACCCCACACACGTTCGGTACTACACACGGCTCACGCAAATGAAACGCGCTTTGGCTTGCCTCTTCACTGACATGTGGGACTACACATAGAGA
>NC_041381.1:265668335-265760614 GCF_002162155.2 Triticum dicoccoides | reverse complement strand
AAGCCCCCACCCAGCCGCGCCGATATGTCGGCGCCGCGGTTCGTCGAGGGGACGCACAGCGATCCTCTTGCTCCCAGAGTACGCTCTCGTAGACTGCCGTCCTCTAGCCGCGCCGCCACCGCTAGCGATGTTCTTGTGGAGGCGCACGGCGGTCAGCGCTGCCACCGCGGGTGACATTCGTGTGGAGACGCACGGCAGTCAGCTTCTCCCACGGTACGCGCATTCTAGACAGTGGCCCCGTGCATGACGGTGTAGTGCTGAATGTTAGCTGATAGATGTTGTTAATGTCACTGTTTGCCGAAGTAGTTTACAGTCAATATGCTCTGCTTAAGAAGCTTCCTTTCCATGTTCTGCACTCAATTTGCTTAGCTAAGATGGCATGCCAAGGCTGATTAGTTGATAAAATATCCTGCCATATATTTATTGTGACGTAGATTGCCATGGTCTAGTAGCCAATCAGTTAGGTGAAATAGCTCTACACCGTTTTATACTAGATCTTTGTTGCTCCGATGGACTTCGATAGTTCGATGGTTGTGTGCTCGGCCTCATTGATTGTTGAAACAGCCTACCATAATATAGCACTCATATCTGTTTGCTGAATTAGCTTTACATATATTTGGTTACATAGATTTGCTCATCCTAATATCTTGCCATAGCTTTAGACATCGACCTAGGTATTTTTTTCTGGACTTCATAAAAAAGCATATATGTTTTTCTTGTAATATCTAGTAGAAGAACTAATTTGTATGTCTAACAGATCAACAGGACTTGGATAACTTCTGCTCGAAGATTCTCGGCTGCATATGTCGAGGGGGTTGAAAACTTCATGAACTTTATCAGAGCTGAGTATGGTGGTCTAAAATCAGATGTGCTCTGCCCGTGTAGCAGTTGTATGAATTCAGTTACAAGACCCGAGTTAACTGTGCAAATTCATCTACACTTGTATAGGATGTTGGTCACATACACTAGGTGGGTTCATCATGGTGAAGCTGTGAACGTGAATGTTATTGACTACGTGGAAGCAGTAGATCAGCATCTGGATCTACCTGATGCTCAGGTGGAAGAGGAGGAGGAGGTGGTGATGGCGGATCCAGTGAGTTTGACCAACATTGAAACAATGCTACGAAATGCTCGTGCATTTCGTGAACTTTCACCTGAAGAAGAAAAACGATGGGCCCGAATGTTGGAACAATGCAACATGGATGTCACCCCAGGAAACAAGCTGTCAGTATTCTCATCTATGGTCACCTTTCTTCAGGTGAAGACATCTAAGCGGATGACCAACAAATCATTCGATGCGATGTTGGCTGCTTTCTGCAAATCTTTCCCAGATGCGTTTGAGCTGCCACACACCTACAGTAAAATGAAGAATTTCCTTCGTGTAGTTGGAATTGGATATGATATGATCCATGTTTGTAAAAATAATTGTGTTCTGTTCCGGAAGGATTATGCCAACTTAAGTGAATGCCCAAAATGCAAATCATCAAGTGGAAAGATGGCGATGCTGTGAAGAGGATTTCTCATAATTATCTAAGACATTTTCCAATTATACCAAGATTGTAGAGGTTGTTTCATGATGCTGAAACAAGAGAGGATGCACTATGGCATTCTAGGAACCAGGAGTACAGAGATCAGAATGTAATGAGCCATCCATCTCATGGTAGTGAGTGGAAAAGCTTCAATCATAAACACAAAAAGTTTGTTGCTGACCCGAGAAACATTAGACTTGGTTTAGCTTCAGATGGATTTAACCCATTTGGCCACCAGTGCGCCACATATAGCATGTGTTTAGTGCTTGTTATCCCTTACAACATGCCTCCAAATGTCTGCAGCAAAGAATCAAACTACATGATGGCCTTGCTCATCCCCTATCCAAAAAGTCTCGAAAAGTATTTTTATTTATTCATGGAGCCTTTGTGGAGGAACTTCAACAGCTATGGAGGGGTGTTCTCACTCGAGACCTATATAGCAGCCCACCAGCTGATTTCTTTCTGCGTGCAATTATAATTTGGTGCATCCATGATTATCCGGCTTTGGGCACTATGTTAGGGCGAACAACACATGGTTACAATGCATGTGTTCGCTGTGATAGGAATCCGCTGTCATACGCAATACTTAGCAAGATCTGTTACATTGGACACCGCCGTTTTGTTGCCAAGGACAAGCCGCATCTTACAAAATACTGAAGACATGTGTTCAATGCAAAGCATGAAAACTGTGATGTGCCAAAGAGGCTCACCGCCGATGAGTTGCAAGTGGAATTAGAGAAGATCGGGCATATTACACCAGGAAACCATCCTGGTAATGGTAGCGGGAAAAGGAAGCATGGCAGGGCAAAAGAGAGATTATTGTTTACCCGCAGGTCCACTTTGTGGGACTTGAAGTATTGGAAAGATTTGGATCTGTGGCATAATCTTGATGTGATGCACATCGAGAAAAATATATGTGATAGCATTGTCGGCATACTTCTAAATATTGAAGGAAAGACGAAAGATACCTTAAAATCTAGGATTGATTTGACACACCTAGGTATCAGATAGGATTTGCAGGTGCAAGATGAAGGTGAACCAGGGGATATGGCACCAGCTGTGTACGTCTTGGACAAGGTAAAAAGAAAAGAATTCTGCGAGGTCCTGTCACGTGTGAGATTCCAACATGGATTTGCTTCCAACCCTGAAAGGAGAGAGTGCAAATGGAAAGAAGGTACAAGGGTTGAAAACTCATGACTGCCACATCCTACTTCAAAGGGTTTTACCTCTTATCCTTAGAGGATTGGGCTGCCCTGACTTATACAGAGCAGTTGCAGAGTTGGGACAATTCTTCAGGGAACTTTGCAGTAGAAACATCAGGACAGATGCTTTGGAGCGTCTTAGAGACAAGATACCAACTATCCTATGTGACCTTGAGAAGATATATCCTCCAGCCTTCTTTGATGTGGTTGTGCATTTGGCTGTTCATCTACCTGATGAGGCACTACTTAGAGGTCAAGTACAGTATGCCTGGATGTACCATATTGAAAGGTGGCTAGGCACTTTCAAGGGCTATGTTAGGAACAGAGCTAGACCCAAGGGTTCCATTGCAGAGGTCTACATTGCTACAGAAGCGTTGACATTCTGCTCAATATACATTGAAACAACTGATCAGCTTAGCAAAGAGGTGGGTGAAGACAATCTCGGGCTCAATGTTTTCGATTATTCTGTTCGAGTTACAGGGAAGACTCGACAAGAGGAAAAACCTAAAGATTTGGACAAAATGGTTTGGTATGTGTTGAATAACTGTCCTGAGATACTAGCTTATATTAAGTAAGTGCTAAGTACTGCAGCTTATACATCGTAATCTACTAAACTTGCAGCACATTCTTATATATTTAGATGTTTGACGCGATCACTATGTTGTGCAGCATCTATAAAAAGGAGTTACTGCCGCAAAATCTAAGAAACATTGACAAACTGGTTATGGCAGGATTTGTGAAATGGTTCAAGAGTCATGTAAGCTTTTGAATTGTAATGTCAGCTTTTTTAATATGTAAGCTTGTCTATTTTCTAACCATAGGTTAAGAAGATGCGGGAGGATGGGCGCCCTTTACTCACTAGGAATGGGTCCTGATACTCGGCTAAGACATTATGAATCTTGCATTGTTGGAGATGTGCGCTACAACACCTTTGCACGCGATGAAGGTAGGAAGACACAAAACAGTGCCATCATGTGCATGGATACGTATGACAAAGAGATAACTGAAATGTATGCTAACATAACAAACATTGTTCAGTTGCAGTATATCTCCAGTTTCGAGGATCATCGGTGTGTGGTTCTGTTGTGTTGTCGTTGGTATAACCTATTTATAGGATCGCAAAACCCAGAGGTGGTGATTATTTCAAATCCATCAACATCAAGGCAGCGTACCAGACAAACGAGCCTTTTATTGTGGCAAATCAAGCAACACAGATATTTTTCTTGGAAGACACATTTGCACATAGCGATGACTGGAGAGTATTGCAAAGGTTTCAGCAGAGGAATTCGTTTAATGAAGTTGCACAACAAGCTGACGCTTACACTGCTCCTGATATAAAATATAATAAAGATGTTCCTAGTATCTTTGAGAACCATCACGTCAATGACGCTGGAGAAAAGATTGCCTGTCGTGTTGTGGACATACAATAGTTGATCAAGAAGAAGCCAACGTTCAAGGACGTTGAGGATGAAGAAGAAGATGACACTGTGGGGAATTGCGATTCAGACTGATACACATGGCGAAGATGCTGACGCTGCTGCTGTGGATGATGATTGGATTGCTTTTGTCGTATTTTCCTGTCTGAAGACATTTTTATCTACTATGTGAAATTGTGTTTGCTATGACAACTGAAACCTGATGAACGTGTTGTTTAGTATTTTGCTGTGAGAACATCACTTGTTATGTATGTTGATTTTTATTTGGTGATTGTATGACGACTAAAACATGATGACATCGTTGTTTAGTTGTACTCTTATTTGGCTGTGAAACTTGAATTTGATGACATAGTTTGCTGTTGGACTGCAATTTGCTCGACGTCTTCGAATGATAACAAAGCTGACCCGACAGGTCCTCTGCTAATTTATTTATTTATTACCAATAGGGCCTCTGCTATTTATTTATTTATGATCAAAAGGGGATACCCCCTGATTTCCGTTAATTGAAATCATTAGATGTTCACAACACTACGCCCAGCCTGCTACACAGGTTTCATTCATTACTAGTTTCAGCAAAGTGCTCATGTCACAGCCACTGAATAAATCACTAGTGCTACATAAACTGCAAATAAAGAGACAATCATCCTACAGAGCACATCGATTTTGCCCATTATCTTCACAAGCTCTTTCATCTCCTCATTGCTATCAAGGCCGTCCAGCAGCTGTTGCTTAGCCATGATCAGAGGAACTGCATCTTTAACCTTCTGCTCTGCATCTACCTCTTCTGTCGTTCCTTCAGTTACTTGTCCAGCACCCCCACCTTCTGGTATTGGGATTCCTCGGCTAACCAAATAATCAGAGTAGTTGCATTCCCCCACATTAGCAACTTCCCAGAAATACAAATCACACGATTCTTCCCTTTTCTGCACAAATCAAATTGGAAGATCATCAACCAAACTATTAAAAAAATCAGCAACTGAAAGCAGCAGAACAACACTTAAACATATTATTACCCCATGATTCAGGCATTTGTAGAAGGCTCGGCCAGGGTTATTGATTGTGGTTGAGACGCGACGGATGACTCTACGTGATTTGCCGCAGTGGCACCACAACAACGGCCGCGGGTTGCGATGAGCAACCGGCTGCGGTGCGTGTGCCGGCGGGGGTGTGATGAGACCCACAGGCGATGGTACGGGTGGCGACTTGGTGCATATCTGGTCGTTGTCTGCTGAAGAGCAGCTGCACGTGCAGCCAGCGGACATGGTTGCTGCGGCCAGAGCTTCTGATGCTAGGCAGAGTAAGTACAGAAGAGGAGAAGCGAACGTTGGATATGTCAGTTTCATACTTGCAGAGTAGCATAGCACCATATATAGTCATAGTCTAGGTTTGGATTCGAACCAGTTACGGGAGCACGTCTCTCTTTTTTCTAAAACTTAGCAATGTCTCTTCACTGGTACACTAGCTTGTTCTGTACGCCTTCTCAATTCTTTGATTTTCTTTCCCTTTTTTGCGAGGATGGAAGGAGGACAAAATTGAGAGTTCCTGGGACTCGAACCCAAGACCTCTCGGTTGAAAACCAAGGGTGCTAGTCACTTATGTGGCGAACATTCTATCAGAGTAAATGACCACGGGTAGCCTAACCGCCCCCTGGCTCTTCACAAACATCGGGCCGACTGGGCCCTCAAACATCCAAGACGCACGGCTGCCTTCTCCTAGCCAGCTGTCCCAATGGCCGGCTGCTAGAAGGCGGCGAGGCTCGACGAGCCCTCCCAAAGTAGGCCGACTCCTAGCCGGCGGCCACGAGAGTGGCCAACTCCTAGCAGTCGGCCTGACCTATACCCTTAAAGTTTGCACCCACATAACGACGATGAGACAGGGCGTGGCTACAGTGAAGCCTACCACCCCCGAATCTCGGAGCGAGCAGGGCCAAGGTGCACCGTACTGGGCGGCCATCCCCAGTCTGGCGCAGCACTGTTGCCATGTTGACCGTGACGTCTCCCATGACAGGCTCTCTGTACGGCCCGCGGGCGACGGGCCCCTCCTGCCAGAGAGCTACCAGAGGGTGGCTGGACTTGACCAGTCAGCACGGGGGGAGGCTGGCTCCCAACAGCCGGCCTGCCCCTGCCCTAGAAGTTTGTGCACCATTAAGCAGACGATACGGGGTAAGGCTATAGTGAATGCCCGCCAGGCGGCGGAACTATAGCCATTCTTACCCCGACAAAGCCATCATCACCAAGAGTGAGGCTACAGTAACTAGCAGCTGACAAGACCGCCGGGCGGTGTGCCCAGCCTGACGTCCAAGAGGTCGGCAGCCGGCGGGACCCACCAATCAGCGGGCCCCAGCGCCCGGCGGAGAAGCCGGCGACCATAGACACTGACAGTCTGGACCCATCCAGCCGGATTACCATTGTACCCCTGGGGGGTAGGCCTATATAAACCCCCCAGGGCACCCATGCAAAGGGCTGATCTATGAGAACTACACACACCACATAGAAAGAAGAGAAGAGCTAGCTTTGCCCTTCTTCTTCCTCTAGCCAACAGCTCAAGGAGCATCTTGTAGATACTTGTTGATTTAGTGATCATGCGAATACCCCGCAGAGCAGGAGTAGGGGTGTTATCTTCTAGGAGAGCCCTAAACCTGGGTAAGATTCGCCGGCGTGCATGTCTTCGCCTTATCCCGTTTCCAGGCACCGGTGATGTCTTACTGGCTCCCACAATGATTAGCCACCCGTTGGCATATGTCGCACCTACCACCCAACATTTGGCGCCCGCCGTGGGGCCAGGTGCATCTTCGTTCCGAGACCTGCTCTGGACGGGAACCCTCTTCCTTCCTAGCGAGCGTAGCCAGCCTGGCACGCCCGGTGGCGCTAGCCCCGACGTGCTGCATGTAATCGACGATGCCTGCGCAGCGAGCTGCCTCGCCGACCTTCTCGGTGAGGTCCACCTCTCAGACGAGCCCGCACCAGGCGCGGGTGCAACCAGCTCCGGGAGCTGCCTTGTAGACTTCCTTCGCAAGCGCGACATCGCCAAGGAGCTCACCTCCGACCTGGAGTCGATCGGCTCCACCGACCTGATGCTCGTCGATCTGACACGACATCCCTTGACACCTTCCCCACCAATGTGGTGGTCATCAACGATCCCCTCCCTCGAGCCGACAGCAGCGGCAGCACCGTCATCGAGGTGCTAGTCATCAACCACACGCTGCGTCCGGCGAAACATCAATGACACTTTGCAGACGGCGCTCCACGATCTGTCCGCCCCCATTCCGGCCGACGACGACGCCGATACGCTAGAGGCCCTCCGCCTTGCCCTCATTGAGAACGGCAATAAGATAGCATCCATGAGACGCCTCACCGAGGCTTCTCAACGTGAGGTTGATCGTGCCGCCTCTGGCATGCTGCCTGCTGGTGGACCCAGCCGGATTGGCGCCATTAAGAAGCACAGCGTGGCCATTGCCAGCATGCTGGGTGCTGACCGCCCAGTCCACGCCAGACGACTCAAGAACGTGCGTGCCGTTCAGGAGGCAGTAGACGAGCTGGACGGGTTGGACGGCGACGAGCTTCAGCGCATGACGAGACGCATCCAGCAGCTCATCGACGCGGCCACAGAACGGCATGAAGACGGCGCCCGCGCCGAGAGTCCTCCCCCACGTCGAGAGCACGGCGCGACCTCCCGGATGCCAACTGCAGGCGGTGCTCGCGAGCGAAAAGACAAAGAGCTGACTGCTAGCCACAGTCGGACGCGCCTCACCATTGAGAGCGACGCAGAAGGCCGCCCGCGAGCCGTGGATGGACGAGGCAATAACCCGCCTCCTCCTCCGCCCCACAGGGAGAGATATCCCTCCCCTCCGTGTGTTGAGCACCCGACGCTCAGCGGCCGACTAGGCCGCCGCGAAGGAATCGGCGAGAACGACGCCCGCCATCGGATCGACCGCCTGGCATGATCTCTAGCGTTGGAAGAAGAAGATGATGTCGGCCCACCTTGTTTCGGCCCCCGCATTCGAGACGAGCCCTTTCCCAAAGGGTTCTCGCGACCAAGAGACACGCCCAAATACAACGGCTCCGTGAAGCTGGAAGACTAGGTGATAGACTACTCCACTGCCATCAGCATAGCAAACGGCAAGAGTCACGTTGCCGTGAAATACGTCCCCCCCATGCTTCAAGGCACGACACACACCTGGTTGAACATCCTCAAGCCTTACAGCGTCAACAGCTGGTTGGACTTCACAGAGGTCTTCATCCGCAACATCACCAGCACGTACAAGCGGGCGCCCAAGCAACGTTAGCTTTCCATGTGTGTCAAAGGGCCGACCGAGTCCAACCGCGACTATCTAACGCACTGGGCCGAGCTCCGCAACTCTTGTGAAGGGGTGCACGAGGTACGAGCAATAGAATACTTCACCGCCGGGTGCCGAGAGGGCACCCTCCTCAAGCACCGACTTCTCTGCGACGAGCCGACTACACTCGACGAGCTGCTGATCATAGGAGACAAGTACGCCATCGCCGACTCCTCAATGTAGACTAAGCTCTGGGTGGACGCCTCTGGAAAGGTGCTTCCTCTGGCTCTGAAAACACTGGCTGGCGACTCCAATCGGCACCCGCATCAGAACGACAACAAGCGCAAGGCCCCGATGCCGACTTCCACCAGGTGGCAAGTGGCGACGATCGAGGATGAGCAGCCCGAAGGGCAGCCTATGCCCAAGGGTCTGAAAGGCGGTAGGCCGGCTTGGCAGCTTGCTTTCTCCTACGAACAAACCCTTGATGGCCCCTGCAAGTTCCACAGCGGCCCGAAGCTGTCCAACCACATAACCTAGAAGTGCCATTGGCTAACCCGAATTTCCAAGGGCGAAGGACTGCTGCCTCCTCAGCCTGCTGGCCAGCCGCCTCCGGCTCCTTAGCAGCTGGCCAGCCGCCCAGCAGTTGGAGCCATTCAAGACGACTTCCCTGATGAGCATGCAGCCTATGTCATCTTTACAAGAAAAGCTGAAGACAGGCGCAGCCGGCGCCGACAACACCAAGAAGTCAATGCAGTCGCCTCCAAAGATCAAGAGTTCATGCATTGGTCTGAAAAGCCCATCAGCTGAAGCTGAGTTGATCACCCACAGGTGATGCCTTCTCCGGATTCCTACGCTTTGGTATTGGATGCCACCTTCTCCTCAGAGAGGCGAGCTACTCGCTTCTCCTGAGTTCTGATTGATGGCGGAAGCAGCATCAACATCATGTACCGTGACACCATGGAGAAGCTGAATATCAAGACAAAGCAGCTCTTGCCTAGTCAGACCGTCTTCCATGGCATTGTACCCGGCCTATCATGCTCACCAATCAACAAGATTAAGGTAGACGCCCTCTTTGGATACAAAGTCATTTCTGCCGTGAAGCAGTTTGGTTTGAGGTGGTGGATCTAGGGAGCCCTTATCACGCCTTGCTTGGCCGACCTGCCCTGGCCAAATTCATGGTTGTGCCCCACTATGCTTACCTCAGGATGAAGATACCAAGCTCCAAGGGCATCATCACCATAGTCGGAGACTACAAGAAATGCTCTGTCTGCACTGCAGGTAGCAACCGACTGGCCGAGTCCGTCGTGATTGTTGCTGAGAAAAAGCTCCTTGACCGGGTTGTGGCCATGGCCGGTAAGCAGCCGGACCTATCGCCCCATCCCAAGGAGTCAGAAGCTCAGGGCTCCTTCCAGCCGGCCAAGGAAACACGGAAGATACCTCTGGACCCAGAGCACCTGGAGAGGTTTTCTGTTCTAGGAACAAACCTGGACAACAAATAGGAAAGCGAGCTCGTCGACTTCCTCTGTGAGAATCAAGATATCTTTGCATGGTCCCCCAAGGACATGTCGGGTGTTCCAAGCACAAGTTACATGTCCGAGCAGATGCAAAACCCGACAAACAGCCCCTCCGCCGACTGTCGGAGGAGAAGAGAAGAATTGCTGGAGAAGAGATAGCCCGGCTTCTGGCAGACGGCTTCATTATGGAGGTGCTCTTTCCAGAATGGCTTCCCAACCCAGTCGTTGTACTAAAGAAGAACAAGAAGCTTCCCCCAAAGATCCGTTTGCTTTGCCCTGGATTGACCTAGTGATAGACTCCACAGCCGAATGCAAGCTCTTGAGATTCTTGGATGCCTACTCAGGTTACGAACAGATCAAGTTGGATCCAGCTGACCGCCTGAAGACCGGCTTAATCACACCATTTGGAGCTTTCTGCTACCTGACTTTGACATTCGGCTTGAGAAATGCCGGTACCACTTTTCAGCGTTACATGCAGAAATTCCTCCTCAAGCAACTCGGTAGAAATGCCCATGTCTACGTAGACGATATTGTGGTGAAGACAGAGAAGCGCGGCACCCTACTGGAAGATCTCAAGGAAACATTTGACAACTTGCGCCGATTTCAGATCAAGCTCAACCCTGAGAAATGCGTGTTCGGAGTACCAGCCAACCAGCTCCTTGGTTTCCTGGTCTCTGAACATGGCATTTAGCGCAACCCGGTGAAGATCAAGGCCATTGAGTGGATGGAGATTCCCACCCGGCTTCGAGAGGTCCAAAAGATCACCGGGTGCCTACCCTCCCTTAACCACTTCATTAGCCGGCTAGGGGAGAAGGCTCTCCCCCTGTATCAACTCATGAGGAAATCCACTCGCTTCGAGTGGAACGACCAGGTGGACGAAGCTTTTCACAAGCTGAAGAAGATGTTGACCACACCGCCTGTCCTGGCGGCGCCGACTAAGAAAGAGCCCATGGTCCTTTACATTGCCGCAACCAGCCAGGTGGTCAGCACTGTCGCCGTGGTTCAGCGCCCAGAAGAAGGCAAAGCTCAGCTGGTTCAGAGGCTGGTGTATTACTTGAGTGAAGTACTCTCAAGCTCGAAGCAGAATTACCCCCACTCCCAGAAGATGTGCTACCGCGTGTACTTTGCCACCAAGAAGCTCAAGCCCTACTTTCAAGAGCACCCCATCACGATCGTTTGCACTGCCCCGCTTGCCAAGATCATGGGCAGCCGGGATGCATTTGGCCGGGTGGCCAAGTGGGCCATTGCGCTGGCTCCTTACACCATCTTCTACAGCCTCGCACCGCCATCAAGTCCCAGGTGTTGGCCGACTTACTTGTTGACTGGGTCAAGACCTAGTACCTGCCACCAGCTCCCGACTCCAATGATTGGCGGATGCACGTTGATGGATCCAAGATGCGCACCGGTTTGGGAGCCGGCATCGTCCTCACCTCTCCGAAGGGCGACAAGCTCATATACACATTGCAAATCCATTTTGCCGCCTCCAACAATGTGGCCAAGTATGAGGCGCTCATACATGGGCTCCGGCTAGCCAAAGAACTCGGCTTCCGCTGGATCCTGTGCTATGGCGACTCAGACTTTGTGATTCAACAGTCGTCTGGTGATTGGGATGCCAAGGACGCAAACATGGCGAGCTACCATTTCCTCGTTTAGCAGCTCCGCAGATATTTTGAAGGGTGCGAGTTCCTCCACGTGCCATGGGCTGACAACGAGCAAGCATATGCCTAGGCACGAATTGGCTCCACCCGACAAGCTATACCAACCGGTGTCTCCCTTTAGCGCCTCCTCAAGCCATCTGTCAAGCCATCTCCAGAATCAGATTCTATCTTCGTGCCGCGTGGCCCTTATGCAGTCAGATCCGACTTGGGGAATTCAACAGGAGGCTTGGGGACTTTGGCAGGCGGCTCGGGGACTGCTATGGTCACACCCGGCTCGGGGACTGCAGCAGTCGGCCCAGGGACTTCAACGACACAACAGGCAGTGGCCGACTCCAACCTTCCACCTCCCAGCCCAACTGCCCTGGTCGCAGTAGCCATGTTGGCAATAGAAGAAGTCATAGCTCCATCATGGGCCCAGCCCATCCTCAACTTTCTAGTAAACAGAGAGCTGTCGACTGACGAGATCTCAGGAAGATAAGTTCAACGCCGAGCTAGAGCCTACACAATAGCGAACAGAGAGCTCGTTAGGCGTAGCGTGACTGGAGTCTTCCAGCGCTGTGTCGAGCCAGAGAAGGGCATTGCAATCCTCAAAGACATCCATTAAGGCGAGTGCGGCCACCATGCGGCCTCAAGATCACTCGTCGCCAAAGCTTTCCGCCATGGTTTCTTCTGGCCGACTGCTTTGAAAGACGCCAAAGAGGTTGTCAAACACTGCAAGGGGTGCCAAGTTTTCAGCTCCAAGCAACACCTGTCGGCTTCCGCACTCAAGACCATCCCCCTCACCTGGCCCTTTGCCATTTGGGGGCTGGATATGGTGGGCCCATTCAAGACAGCACGCGGCGGCATGACACATCTACTTGTTGCCATAGACAAGTTCACCAAATGGATCGAAGGAAAGCCAATCAAAAATTTGACTGGGCCGACGGCTATGACATTCATCACAGACATCACATCACACAGCATAATCACCGACAACGGCACATATTTTGCCAAAGGGGCATTGGCTCATTTCTGCGCGACGCAGGGCATCCGACTGGATTTAGTGTCCGTTGCCCATCCGCAGTCAAACGGCCAAGTCGAGTGAGCAAACGGCCTCATCCTTTTCGGCATCAAGCCCCGACTAGTCGAGCCACTAGAGAGTTCGGCTGGCTGCTGGCTCGAGGAGCTGCCGGCCGTCCTCTAGAGCTTGCGTACCACTCCAAATAAGTCAACCGGCTTCACTCATTTCTTCCTTGTGTATGGTGCCGAGGCTGTCATCCCTCCTGACATCGGGTTCGACTCACCTCGAGTCACCATGTACATGGAAGTGGAGGCGAAGGAAGCACGAGAAGATGGAGTTAACCTGCTGGAAGAGGGCCGACTGTTAGCACTCAGTCGGTCCGCCATCTACCAGCAGGGTCTACGCCGCTACCACAGTCGAAAGGTCAAGCCAAGATCCTTCCAAGAGGGCGAACTTGTGCTCCGGCTGATCTACCGAATAGCCGGCCAACAAAAGCTCTCGACCCCTTTGGAAGGCCCCTTCGTCATCAGCAAGGCCTTGGGCAATGACTCCTACTACCTGATCGATGCACAGAAGCCCAAGGCACGCAAGAGAGATGATTCCGGCAAGGAGTCGGTACGCCCATGGAACGCCAATCTCCTTCGAAGATTTTATAGTTAATGCAGTACGTATCACGCTATCTTTTGTATTAAGTACAAGACATCGGGCCCCCGGAGGAGTACTTGGGGACTACCCTCCTTTATCTATATGATGAGTATCATGCCTATGAATGTGTTAGTACATTTGTTCTTTCGTCCTGCACCGGGTTCGACTAGTCGGCCCGGGGACTTGCGGCCTTGAATTATGTTAAGCACTACCTGTAGTCAGACAAGTAGTGTGCCGGTACCTAAGCCCCCTCTTGCCGAATGTCGCATCTCGTAGAAGCGGTTGTTCGACTGGCAAGGGTTAAAGGCAGGAAATGATGCCCACACGAGAAACGACTAAGGACCAATGGGCTTACATAACACAAGCCGGCCCCCCACCCTGCCAACCGACCGCTAAGCAGCCGGCTGGCCGGCTCCCCACTCACCTTGCCACAATCTATGAAAGCTAAAGTACTTGCCCTCCCACACGGCCAATTACTTTCCCAGCCACAGACTGTAGAGCAGCTGTCCGGCTAGGAAGGCGGCGACCAAGGGAGGGCGGCAAAGGAAACAACCGTAAAAAGATTTAAAGCAAGCAAAGTCGGAAGCCGACACCAGCATAGCACATGCAAGATTATATTTACACAAAAGGCATTCGAAGGCTAGAGTTCAACGTAGTTTGCATACACCCCCGGCGGGTGGAACTGCGCAAATTTAACGAGCATTGTTCAAAAGACTAACGAGCAGGAACACAAAGATAAAATTGGCCGCTCAGACCAAGGGAGCAACTGGTGAGCTGGCAGGTCGGTGGAGACGACGGCGCTGGCTGGAGGAGTGGTCGGGTGGCGAGTCTCGGCTTGATCATCGCCGGCAGCAGGCGGCGTGTTCACACGTGCCTTGTTGCAGGAGGCACGGTCAGGCTAAGGCTGGCCGGCCGCTCCACCATCTGGCGCGACATCTTCACCGTCCCCTTCGTCCTCCTCACCCTCGTCGCTGGAGTCGATCTCCTCCGCCGAGTCTTCACCATTTGTCGGGTTGAGCCCAAACCAGCCCACTGGTAGCTCAGCACCATCGTCGTTCAGGTCGGGGACGAAGACGCTAGTGTTGGTGTACTCGGCAATCACCGCAGCACGATGAATGATAGCCGGCCGCACCGCCACTAGCTCCTGGTGGGCCTCCTACCGGAACGTGGCCAACTGGGATAGGTCCAGCCCAGGGTACCACGCTCGGACAAACCCCAATACCCGCCTGGCATCTGCCCGGGCCGCAGAAGCCTTTCACGCCTCGAAGCGGTCGACTGCCACCTCCAGCCAGTCGGCAGTCCGACTGGGAGTGCGAGGAATCATGGTGTCAGGCCAGCGGGCGGAAAGCAGCTAAGCTCCAACACGCTGAAGGCGGAGGAGCATCCAGTGGGCCGGTTGGAGACGAGCCTCGATGGCCAAGAGCTGCTCCTCAAGCGTTTGGCGAGCATTCAGCGCGATTTTAACACCAGCCTGCCTCAGCGCGTTGCGGTGGGCCTCGATGACCTGGCTGGCGGCAACAGAATAGCCGGGGAAGTACTCTACATGAAGAAGAGAAAATAAAAATACCAAGTCAAATGTCGGACCAAGCAACAAGCGGCAAAAAAAGGGGGAAAAGAGGAAGGCAGCTTACCGTCAACCATGTCTTCGATCTGGCCGTAGCCGCCGTTCAACGCTTTCTCTAACTCGGCCCAGTTCACCACCTCGGTCTCATACTCGGCTTTGGAGGGCGGCCTGGCTGTCCTTCACCGCCTGGATAGCCGCCTTGTGACTCTCCTTCTGGTCAGCCAGCTTCTTGGCCAGGTGGTCGTGCTCCTGAGCCGCCGCATTGCACTCCACCTCCTTAGCACGCAGCGCGGTCTGGGCCTCACCCAGTTGCTGCTGTAGGGCGGCGTTGGCCTCTGTAAAGACAACAAAGAATAATAAATAGTAAGGAAGAAGTCGCCAGAAAAGATCCGGCCCGACTACTCAGCAGTCGGCCCGAATCTTGGGGACTACACCTAGTGGGTGCGCCAACGCGTCCCCACGAGAGAAAGAAGGCGGAACACTTACTCCGGCTTTCAGACAGGTCAGCGGTCTTTTGAGTCAGCTCCCGGACATGGAAATTGAAGGCGGCCGTGCGAAGGTTATGATAGTCCTACAAAAAGGATAGAAAAAAAATAAGGACAAGTCAGCACCTGAATCTACTTAGAAGTTCAAGGCCGCCTGCTCAGCAGCCGCCTCAGAACTCGGGGACTACACCCAGTGGGTGCGCTGACGCGCCCCGACGGAAGAATACAAAAGCAAAAAGCAAGGAAGCGAGCAGGGTTCCCAAGCCCACCATCCGGGTGCCACTTCGTACACCGTGCCACTGCACCTAGACTGTCCCAAGCCCACCTGTACTGGGTGCCCCTTGGTAGACTACTAGCACTACCAACAAACACCAGAAACTAGTTGCAACTCCTGGACAGAGATCGAGTTGATTAATAAGTCGAGAGGGGCACTTAAGCATTCCAATACGTGGTAGTAGCTGTTCATGGATCACAAACACAGAACTCAGTTCCTGAGGACGGCTTCAATGAGACAACCCACCATGTACTCCTACATGGCCTCTCACCGCTACCTTTACCAAATCGTGTTCACACATTTAGCTCACACATAGTAGGACATGTTCACACACCTCCAATTCATCCCTGATGAATCAGACCTGACTCAACTGTAAGCAGTAGCAGGCATGACAAACAAGCATGAATGAGTAGGCACATCAGGGCTCAAACATCTCCTACTCATGCTAGTGGGTTTCATCTATTTACTGTGGCAATGATAGGTCATGCAGAGGAAAGGGGTTCAACTACCGCAGCATGTAACAGTTGAATCGTTGTTGTCCTAATGCAGTAAAAGGGAGCAGGAGCGAGAGAGTGGGATTGTATCGGAATGAATAAGGGGGTTTTGCTTGCCTGGCACTTCTGAAGATAGTATAGCTCTTCATCGGTGTCATCGAACTCATCGCCGGAACACGTTTATCGAAAGGGGACAACCACCGGCAACAAAGAAGGAACAAAGTCAATGCAATGCAGAATATGATGCATGATCATGGCATGGCAATATGAGTGTGTTGGCCTAATGCAACTACAACCAGATGGGTTTGAGTTATTTTCAACCCAAGGTTTAAGTTCAAACTCAAACTATTAATTTATAAAGTGCATTATCATGTTTTGATATAAACAGCAGGTTTAAGTTGCTTTAACATGCATGAAACTAGTGCAGATGGATATATTGGATTTTTCTGATCATTTTTCATATATAAATTATTTAATTTGGAGTTATGGTTGAATTTCTATGAATTCTAGAAGTTTTGAGTATTTTCTGAAATAATAAATCATTTTATAATTTATTTTAAATTCCAGAAACCTTTATGACGTCAGGGTGACATTAGCATAATGCCAGCAGGTCAAAGGGCCGGTCCAGGTCAACCCCGACCAGCGGGGTCCACACGTTAGTGACTAACCCAATTACCTGAGTTAATTAGCATTTTAACTTAAGATAACCTTGGTTAATTAGGCGGTCTGGGCCCGCATGTGGGTGACCTAGGGGGAGGTCAAACCCCTGGTCAACCGCGGTTAAAATGCTGGAGTTTAGCCCCCGGCAGCAGCAGATGCGGCGAGGCACTCGGGCACGGGCTGTGGTGCCCCGTTCGCAGCGTGGCTAGGATCGTTTGAGACCCCAGACCAGCGCGCGTCGGGTGGTGGAGCCAGCCGGGCCTGGGGCGGCCGGAGCTCGGCTTCCAGCGGGTGCAGGGCTGCAGCTCGCGTACCGTGAACGGGGCGGCACAAGAGGCATCTAGGGGCAGCATAATCACACCTGTGCCACGGGGGCAAGCAGGGGAAGTTCGAGAGCGCGGGCTCGCCGGCCATGGCGGACGGCGGCCTCGGTTGCTCACAGGGCGGCGGCTAGAGGAGAAACACGCCAACGGGGAGAGGGGTGAGAGGTGCAGGAGCTCACAAGGAGGCATAGGAGATGGTCAGCGAGCTCGGGGACGGCTTGGAGACAGTGAATCGGAGCCGGCGATCTTCAGTGCCCGTCGGTGAAGACGACGATGATGGTGTTACTACAGGACTCCCGGCGTTGTGTCTGTTGATGGAGACGACGTACGCGATGAGTGCGAAGCTTCCAGACAAGTGGGGAGGTGAGGGGAGAGAGAGCCAGAGCGGTGGGGAGAGGCTAGAGAGGTGGAGGGAGTGGGCGAGGGGGTGCTAGGCGTTTCCAGGCGCAGACAGGCTCGGAGGGGAGGCCGCCAGCACGAAGCAGGAGGTGGAAACCTCAGGTGCGTGCGCGGTTGACACGGCGTCGTCCTCCTGGTAGGAGCTAGGAGATGACTTGCAGAAGGCCAGGTGGCATGGGCTGCACACCTGGGCCGGCAACAGTAGCACGCCGCGCAGGTAGGCTGAGGTAAGTTCTGCTCTGTTTTACTTCTCTTCTGTATTGTTTAGTTTTGCCACTGTTTAAAATAAAAACAGATTCAACACAGTGCCGAATATCCTCTGGATATTTTATGTTGCTGAATGGACTACTCCAAATGCACATAAGATGTTTCAAAGTTTTTCTAAAAATATATTCTATCTATTACGAATATAATTCCTAATTCAAATAAAAAATGATTTAAATTCCATGCCCAAAATATTCCACAAAAAATGTTCACTATTTTTGGTTTGGTTCAGGAACCTTGCCAAAAACATTAAACAATTATAAGAACATTTTGGGAGACATTGAATGTGATTTTTCCAGGGTTCTTTGCCCCTCTTATATTAAATTTTGTGTCACGACCGGTTTTTCAATAAAATACTTATTGAGAAAATCGATCTTTAGATCCCAGTATAGGAAAAGTTATCCTCACTGGTAGAAAAATACTTGATAAACAGAGGACCAGTAGCATTAAATATATTACAGGGTTGAGCAGAGGCTGCTCAACAATTTATTACAAACTCGCCAATATCTTACATAAGGGCGGTTATGACACAGGGGTGTGGTGACATGCTACTAGCTCGAGATAAAAAGTGGTGGTGGATAACTTGACTCCTAACTGGCACCTCATCGAGCATCGAGGTGAGGCTCGATGGATTTATTTCTGGGGTGGCGGAAGCGGATATAATACAGTGACCAAATGCAGGATCGCACGGGACTGACTGGGACTCCTCTAGGCGTCGGACTCGCTATCGAACTCTTCATCCATGAGATCGCGTTCATCAAACTCTGGCCAAATCAACAAGCCAGGTGAGTACTTTGAAAGTACTCGCAAGACAGTTCAGACAAAAGATATAAGAAATAATGATGCTCATTCCAATAATAATTTTTTTGCACGACTTGATAAGTAAAACAAATAACTGAAAATCGATCGGGTGTCTGGAGCGACACCTCGAAAGGTAAACAAATAAAGCTCATGCCGCAGTCGGGCGTCTAAGTGACACCACATAAAGGGCTTATAAAAGAAATGCCACAGTCGGGCGTCTCAGCGACACCACATAAAGGGCTTATAAAAGAAATGCCACAGTCGGACGTATGAGCGACATCGCAGAAAGGGCTTATAAAAGAAGTGCCACAGTCGGACGTCTGAGCGACATTGCAGAAAGGGCTTGTAAAAGAAATGCCACAGTCGGACATCTGAGCGACATCACAGAAAGGGCTTGTAAAAGAAATGCCACAGTTGGACGTCTGAGCGACATCACAGAAAGGGCTTGTAAAAGAAATGCCACAGTCGGACGTCTGAGCGACATTACAGAAAGGGCCTGTAAAAGGAATGCCACAGTCGGACGTCTGAGTGACATCACAGAAAGGGCTTATATCAAATGTAAATAACAAGCCTGCCACAGTCGGACGTCTGAGCGACATCACAGAAAGGGCTTATATCAAAAGTAAATAACGGGTTAGTCCATCCACAGTAATAAACTTTTAACCGGATTTAAAACTCATGTAGTCCACCGGGTTTTTGTCATTGAGGCTGATATCTGACAAGATAAGATGAACACAGTACTTGGACATGTACAAGATGATTTAAAGGATTTGTGATTCTGCAGAGTTTGTACTAACTGACCACATCCAACGGATTTCCGTAGTCACGAAGGACTAGTTCCGTTTACGGTATTTCGGTAGAAACACATTTAACCAATAAACACACATTCCACCTCACGATGCCAGGAATCACCCTAGACAACGTCCAAGAAAAACTTTGAGACAGGGAGGTCACAACCTCGAATAGCATGGGATCAAATTTCTATACGCGCGCTCTAAGGGGTGCCCCCCTCTCGGTCCCAACCGGAAACACCCATGCCCCTTGACCGGATGACGGGCTTTAATCCAGGGCCATGGAACCCTCATCCCAGTCTCTCTATTTGGTGTGTACCAGGAAAATGGTTTGCAACTTACTAGGCCATATTCCTTGCGAAAACATGTGGCAGTACAGGGATGGGAATGAATGGAAATGTGATTGATTCACGATGACACTGAAAGCCAAAATAGACTGGCGTAAGACTAGCATGCCACAACACTGCCATCTTACCCATCCTCATGCCATCACATGGCCATGCAAATATGTATCCAACAACATATGGCTTTCCAAAACTTACTTTCCACTTCTATGCATGAAATATAACATTCAAAGAAATGTTCATAAACATGCCATGAAACTCCTAAATGCAAACATGAAATAAACACTCATCATATCAAGAGTTCAAACATGCTTGCCTGGTTCGGAGTAGTCGGAGTCTAACTGGGTGAAGTTCGCGGCTCCGTCACCTCCTCCGGTATCTACGGTATAAGAAAATACGCACGTAACATAAATACCGCAAGGTGCACAGAAAGTAATCCAAATAATTTTCAAATAAATCTGATAAAAAACTAGACAAAAATTTAAAGAGAACAAAAACGAATCAAACAAAAATCCTTTTCTGTTTAAAAGTTATAAGGGTTTTGATTCAGGGACCTTTCTGTAATGAAACAGAAAACTCTCAGGGGGTTCTGCAGAAAATTCTAGAAAACGATTCGTTTAAAAGAAAAGAATGAGAGACTGACGGGCGGGTCCCACCTGTCAGGTTTGAATATTCAAACAAGGGAGACGGAGCTCGACAGCGCCCGAGAGCTGCGGTGGTCGCCGACGGCGATCCACGGCGACGCAGGGGGATCGGGTGGTACCTCCGTGTTCAGTACGTCCTTCCGCATCGGTGGGTGGTGGTGGTGGTCGCCGGCAAGCACCATTTCAACGGCGGCCCTTGCTCCGGCTGACGGTGGTTCGGGTAGTCGTGGACCTCATCGAAGAGAGCTGCGGGGATCAAATTGGAGTGGTGGTTACTCTCCTAGAGGTGCCATGAGTCTACGGGCAAGTCTAGGGCAGTGGAGGAGTTCTCACCGGAGAGAACGCTGCCGGAGCCCGAGGCGGACGGAGGTGGCCGGAGTGGAGGAAAAAGGGCCCCTCGAGGCTCTTCCAGTGGTTGGGCGGGGTCTAGTGAGGTGGTGGAAGTGTGCGGGGTCGAGAGCGAGCTCGGAGGCGCTATTTATAGCCGGCCAGAGGCGGTTGCCGTGTACGGGATAAGTCCGGCGAGCGATTACGGCGGCGCTGTGGCTGGACGGTTGGTTTAGGGGCTTGAGCATCATCTAGATGGAGCACTGGTTCCATTCCAGTGTCTAACTCAGCAAGGTAGGGGTGGTTACGGCCTGTCCCAGACGGAACAGCCGTACGGACGTCGGCGGCAGAGAGCGCGCCCTGAGCGTGCCAAGCCATGGCGACGGTGTTGCATGTGTGCGCTGGCAAGGGAGATGGCCACATGGAGCTCTCAGGTGGTTTGGGCGGTGCCAAACGGCGTTATGCCGCAGGATGCCCTCTCTCGGCCGCCACGGGAGGCTCTGCCGCCGCGGAAGACGCCGACGCAGGCGGGCCAGGGTGCCACCGACGCCAGGAACGAGCCAAGTGCACGTGTGGTGCTCCGGACAGGGAGGATGAGCCGTGCGCAACGCGCCAGGCGCACAGTCGACATGTGACTGAACTCTGACGAAGAAATGACACTGCACTTACTAAATTTCTGAAGATGTACAGTAACAGTGCAGGCCAGGTGTTCGACAGAATGATTTTGGCATGTAGGGATTTTTCCTTGAGCTGGTTTTTGGTGGAGTGGTCTCTCATTGCAACTGGGGGTTGCCTGAATTTTGGTGGAATTTTTGGAGAAGTGGAGATATGAATTTCACCAAATTTGACAAATCTGGTCCAAACTTGCAGAGGGTGAAATTTGAAAATTTTGAAAAGAAGAAGAGTGGATCTTGATGGTTCTAGGTTGTGGGTGCTAAGGACTATCCAGAGGAGTTGATTTGAGACCAAAGCTCAAAGGCATTAAGGTACTTGCTTTGCAAATTACCTAGGCTCAAAATAAAGGGCAGAGTTGTTTTGGGAAAAGAAATAAATGATATAAAATCCAAAAATGGATTTAACTAGTTGGGACAGAATGTTTGAGTTGTCGCAAAGTGGAAGGAGGGGTTTTGGGAGAATTTTACCATAAAAGGCATGGTAAAAACAAGAAGGGATCAAAACTAAAGGAAATCCCAAAACCAAAAAGATTTTCTTTTTAGAAGAAACTAAATCCAAGAAAAGATTTTGAGAGGGAAAACTCAGAAGAGAGGTTTTTAAGAAGGATTTAAATGACCTCCTTTAAACCAAGCAAGGCTCTTTCTGAAAACAAAAACCACCAAAATTTTTGGAGTGTCACAGCATCTACCCCCTTAGGAAAAATCTCGTCCCCGAGATTTCAGCTGATCCTTAAACAAGTGTGGGTGCTCCGTCTGAAGAAAATCCTCTCTCTCCCAATTTGCTTCATTCTCGGTGTGATTGCTCCACTGAACACTGAAAAACTTGATGGTTTTCTGTCGGGTCCTCCTCTCAGACTCTTCAAATATTTTTATTGGGTGCTCGCGGTAGGTGAGGTCTGGTTGCACGTCAATATTCTCATGTGATACTTGCTTCTCTGGGTTGCTCACGTACTTTCTCAACTGCGAGATGTGGAACACGTTGTGGATATCGGATAAATCCCCGGGTAGGTCTAGCTAGTAGGCTACCGTGCCTCTTCGGGCCACTATACGGAATGGTCCGATGAATCTTGGTGCTAGCTTTCCCTTAATCCTAAATCACTGTAGACCCCTCATAGGAGAAACTCTTAGGTATACAAATTCTCCGGGTTCAAGACTGATTTCCCGATGCTTTCGATCGTAATAACTCTTTTGCCGACTTTGAGCTGTCTTGAGTCGATCTCTAATCGTCTTAACTTTCTCCTCAGCCTCTTTGAGCATATCTGGGCCAAAGATGTGGCTGTCCCCGGTTTCTGACCAGTTAAGTGGGGTACGACATCTTCTCCCATATAGAGCTTCAAAGGGTGCCATTTGCAAGCTGGCTTGATAACTGTTGTTGTATGCTAACTCTGCATATGGCAAGCTTTCTTCCCAACTGGTTCCGTAGGTGAGGACACAGGCTCTCAGCATGTCTTCTAGAATTTGGTTTACGCGTTCAGTTTGCCCATCAGTCTGGGGGTGGTATGCGGTACTCAATGCTAGTTGGGTTCCCAGTGCCTGTTGTAGGTGATCCCAAAATCTAGAGATGAACTGTGTGCCTCTGTCAGATATGATAGTCTTTGGGACTCCATGCAGGCAGACGATATGGGCAAGATAAAGTCTGGCCAGTCTCTGAGTGGTGTGAGTTGTCTTCACCGGGATAAAGTGTGCTACCTTTGTTAATCTGTCGGTGATGACCCATATGGCATTATTTCCGTGTCGTGACCGTGGTAGTCCAACAATGAAATCCATTCCAATATCGTCCCACTTCCACTCGGGTATCTTGTTTGGCTGTAACAGCCTGGCTGGTTTCTGGTGCTCGGCCTTGATGCGTTGACAACAGTCACAGCATGCAATGAACGTGGCTATGTTTCTCTTCATACCGTGCCACCAAAAATTTTCCTGAAGGTCTTTGTACATTTTTGTTCCTCCGGGATGGATTGAAGACGGAGCGGTGTGGCTTTCAGCCAAAATCTGTTGTTTGAGGTCCTTGATATTTGGTACGCAAAGTCTCTCTCCGTACCACAATATTCCTTGCTCATCTACGTTGAATTCTGAGGCCTTCCCCAAACTCACTTTCCTTTTTATGACATAAATGCTGGGGTGTCCATGCTGAGCCTCCTTAATCTTTTCCATTAGGGTAGGCTATATTTCCAAATTCGACACACTGCCTTCGGCGACCATTATTAAATTGAGTTTGGCAAATTCCTGTTGAAATTCTGGCCTCAAATTTGGTATATTGTCGTTGTCCGTGCTTGGATTCCGACTAAGGGCATCTGCCACAACATTTGCTTTTCCAGGATGATAGTGGATTCCAACATCATAATCCTTCACCAACTCCAACCAGCGTCGTTGTCGTAAATTAAGTTCCGGCTGTGTGAAAATATACTTAAGACTCTTATGGTCTGTGTATATTTCACAACGATTTCCAAGTAGAAAGTGTCTCCATTCCTTGAGTGCATGGATGACCGCTGCCAATTCTAAGTCATGAGTGGGATAATTTTCCTCATGCTTGCGGAGTTGCCTGGAGACATACGCAACTACCTTGCCTTCTTGCATCAATACGCATCCGAGGCCTTTCCGGGATGCGTCACAATATACCTCAAAATTCTTGTGTATGTCTGGCACAATTAACACTGGTGCCGTTGTTAATTTCCTTTTTAGTTCTAGGAAGCTTTTCTCACATGCTTCTATCCATTCAAACTTCTTGTCTTTCTTGAGCAATTGCGTCATTGGCTTTGATATGGTGGAGAATCCTTCAATAAATCTCCGATAATAGACTGCCATTCCCAAGAAACTTCGTACGTCCGTTACGCTAGCTGGTGGTTTCCAGCCAAGTACGGCCTTGACCTTTTTCGGGTCTACTGCAATACCTTGTTGGGTGAGTACGTGGCCCAGAAATCCCACCTGTCTTAGCCAAAATTCACATTTGCTGAATTTGGCGTACAGTTGATGTTTCCTGAGTTCTCCTAGTACAATCCTGAGATGCTCGGCGTGCTCTTCTGGTGTTTTGGAGTATATCAGAATATCATCAATGAATACCACAAAAAACTTGTCCATATACTTCATAAATACTTTGTTCATGAGGTGAACAAAATATGCGGGGGCGTTGGTTAGCCCAAATGGCATTACTGTGAACTCATACAGTCCATATCTGGAAGTGAAGGCTGTCTTGGGAATATCTTCTGTTCGCACTTTTAATTGGTGGTATCCCGATCTCAAGTCAATTTTTGAGAAGACTTTGGCCTGTGCGAGCTGATCAAATAAATCATTGATTCGGGGCATTGGGTATTTGTTCTTGATTGTGACCATGTTAAGAGCTCGATAGTCAATACACAATCTCAGTGTTCCATCCTTTTTCTTGGCAAATAAAATTGGAGAACCCCAAGGTGAGGAACTGGCTCGTATGTATCCTTTCTCCAATAATTCTTTTATTTGCTTCTTCAATTCTACCAATTCGGAGGGTGCCATTCTGTATGGTTTCTTGTAAATGGGAGCGGTTCCGGGTGCTAGCTCAATGCTGAATTCTATCTCTCGGTCCGGTGGCATGCCTGGTAGTTCTTCTAGAAATACATCTAGAAATTCACACACTACTGGAACCTTGTTCAGCTCAGAAACGTCCACCTTGTTTAATCTTGGTTGCCGAGGTATTTGTCTCTCTTTGGCTGAAACTTTTATTGTCTTCCCGTGATGGTGTGTGAGAATCATGGTCCGGTTGAAGCAATCAATAAAGCCTTTGTTGGTGGTTAACCAATCCATCCCTAGGATGACATCCAGTCCTTTGCTTTCCAATACAATAAGGTTGGCGTAAAACTTCAATCCTTCAAATTCAATAACCACACCTTGACAATAACTCTGGGTCACTTGCTTAATCCCAGGGGACTTGATGATCGTTGATTTTTCCAAGGGAAGCATCGAAAAATTATTTTCCAAAGCAAAACTCTTTGAAATGAATGAGTGAGAAGCTCCTGAATCAAACAAAACCTTGGCAGGTATTGTGTTGACGGGGTACGTACCGAGTACGATATCTGGGGCCTTTTGTGCTTACTCTTTGGTCACGTGGTTCAGGTGACCCTTCCTGTGGTTGTTATTGGGGTTGAAATTGTTTCGCTTGGGCGCTGAATTATTGCCACCATTGTTAGGCTTCGGGGTTGAGTTCCTTGGCTTGGGGCACTTCTTGGCATAGTGCCCTTCTTCTCCACAAGCGTAACAAGTAATGCCTGGGCGATATGTGAACTCCTTGTCTCTTGCATGAAGATTCTTGATTGGGCATGAATTATTCGTCGGGGTTTTGTGTGTACCACCCTTCTGAATTTCTATCTTGCTTCTGTGGTTGCGAGCAAAAGTAGACTAGTCCCTTTTGCGTTTGCGGAAATCTTCCAAGCTGCGTCGCTCATTTTCCAGAGTAATGGCCTTATCCACCAGTGTTTTAAAATCTAGGAAGGTATGCACAACCAGCTGGCATTTAAGCGCGGGTGCCAGGCCTTCCAAGAATTTTTCCATCTTCTTGCTCTCGGTCATGCGCTCTTCATTGGCGTAGCGAGACAGCAGAGTGAATTGGTTGTTGTATTCTAACACTGTCATGGTCCTTTGCTTGAGGTCATCAAATTCTCTCTTCTTGATTTTCATAACACTCTTAGGAATGTGTGCCCCATGAAAACCTTCTTTGAAATCCTCCCAGGTTATTTCATTTTTGTTGGGGTGCATGTGCAGGAAGTTTTCCCACCACGATGCAGCTGCTTCGGTGAGATAATGTGATGCATACAATACTTTTTCATGGTCTGAACACTGTGCAATAATTAATTTTCTCTCCATGTCTTGAAGCCAGTCGTCGGCCTCAAGAGGCTTGTCAGTATGAGAAAATGTTGGGGGACGCGTCTTCTGTAACTCAGACAACTTGGATTGCTGCTGATACTGACCACGGTGATTTCCCATATTGATGAATTGGTTCATCATTTCTTGGTGTTGTTGCTGACTCTGTTCATACAGACGACACACTTGGGTAAATGCTGTTTCACTGTCCTCTTGACTTGTCTGTCCCTGAGTGAAATTGTGGTTTGGTGGTGTGCCATAATTTTCTTCGGGCTGATTTGGCATGGAGCGCGTCCACGCCAAAGACATCTTTCACTCTGGGGATATATTTTGTGATACTCGTAAGACAAGAAAGAGAGTCGCAAAAGTCAATAAAAACACACATAAAACTCCAGGATTTTTTTTGAAAATACACGATTGCGCGCGGAGAAGGACTATTACATATCTTACACGCAGGCATAATTATACATTACATCACTCAAGATATGCGTACATAATCCTGACATGTTATTGAGACTAGTGCACTTCTCTAGATCCTACATGATGCACAAACATGCTACTTCTCACAACCTATGTACATATAAACATATCACACAAGTCGGTACATCGCATGGCGTCTAAACGTACTCAGTCGGAGATGGTGAGGATCTCCCTTGGCCTGCCGAGGGTGAGATGCAGTGACACTGGGGACTCAACCTCCTCCTCGCTAATAGGTTCCAGATGAGAAACGCTGCGCTGAGCTTATGGAGCAGGTGCCATAGGCGGAGTAACACGAATATGATTGGGTGAAATAGGTGGAGTAGTACGTATGGGAGTGGGTGCAGAGCGAACGGGAGTGGGTGCAATAGCTTGGTTGAATTCCTCAGTGGTAGGCAGACGACGAGAAGTGGCGATAATGGTAGGTGAATGAGAAGCTGAGGACGAGATAAAAGTCAGCGGTGGAGTGGTGTGCAGGAGTTCCCTCCTGTTGGCGGCACAGCCATGGACTGAGTCCATGCGGGCAGCTACGAGGTCGTCCACCATGCTGTCGAAAGATGCCTCCAGGGCTCGGAGGTACTCGAAAAGCATCTCTAAGGCCTCGTCTCGCTCTCCTCTGGGGCAAGAGAATGAGTAGTGACAGGTGTATGCCATGTGGCATGGAAGGTGGCGGTAGCGACGGGTCTTCATTGCAGGAAGGACATCCCGAAGACGAGCTATCGCCTCGCGGGCAGCCATCTGCATAGCATGCCTCTCTGTAGGCATGGCTCTCCCCAAGAATCGGAAGCGGCGTATCTCAGCATGCCCTCCCCTGAATTGCACCGCGGCCTGGTGCATGGTCAGACCGTCGTTGATCTTGTGTGGATAAAGTGTGAAGACCGGGCGCACGGATGGCCCCATCGCGACCTGAATGATGAAGGAGAGGAGCATGACGAACCCCTCAGGCACGTTAGTGAACATTTGTGACTCACAGTCGTTGCCAGCCATCTACAAAAGTAGGAAAAAATTCTGGGCGATCAGATCATAAATTTCATGCTGACTGTCAGAAAAATGACTACATTTGTAAAAACATGAATAAACTCTATCATGCTAATAACCGATTAGCGATCGCACCTAGTGGCTTCCTACAGTCAGCCTGGCTCTGATACCAAGTCTGTCACGACCGGTTTTTCAATAAAATACTTAGTGAGAAAATCGATCTTTAGATCCCAGTATAGGAAAAGTTATCCTCACTGGTAGACAAATACTTGATAAACAGAGGACCAGTAGCATTAAATATATTACAGGGTTGAGCTGAGGCTGCTCAACAATTTATTACAAACTCGCCAATATCTTACATAAGGGCGGTTATGACACAGGGGTGTGGTGACATGCTACTAGCTCGAGATAAAAAGTGGTGGTGGATAACTTGACTCCTAACTGGCAGCTCATCGAGCGTCAAGGTGAGCCTCGATGATTTATTTCTAGGGTGGCGGAAGCGGATATAATACCATGACCAAATGCAGGATCGCACGGGACTGACTGGGACTCCTCTAGGCGTTGGACTCGCTATCGAAATCTTCATCCATGAGATCGCCTTTATCAACATCTGGCCAAATCAACAAGCCAGGTGAGTACTTTGAAAGTACTCGCAAGATAGTTCGGACAAAAGATATAACAAATGCATGCATGAATGCGTCCTGAGAAATAATAATGATGCTCATTCCAATAATAATATTTTTGCACGACTTGATAAGTAAAACAAATAACTGAAAACCGATCGGGTGTCTGGAGCGACGCCTCGAAAGGTAAACAAATAAAGCTCATGCCGTAGTCGGGCGTCTAAGCGACACCACATAAAGGGCATATAAAAGAAATGCCACAGTCGGGCGTCTCAGCGACACCACATAAAGGGCTTATAAAAGAAATGCCACAGTCGGACGTCTGAGCGACATCGCAGAAAGGGCTTATAAAAGAAGTGCCACAGTCGGACGTCTGAGCGACATTGCAGAAAGGGCTTGTAAAAGAAATGCCACAGTCGGACATCTGAGCGACATCACAGAAAGGGCTTGTAAAAGAAATGCCACAGTCAGACGTCTGAGCGACATCACAGAAAGGGCTTGTAAAAGAAATGCCACAGTCGGACGTCTGAGCGACATCACAGAAAGGGCTTGTAAAAGGAATGCCACAGTCGGACGTCTGAGCGACATCACAGAAAGGGATTATATCAAATGTAAATAACAAGTCTGCCACAGTCGGACGTCTGAGCGACATCACAGAAAGGGCTTATATCAAAAGTAAATAACGGGTTAGTCCATCCACAGGAATAAACTTTTAACCGGATTTAAAACTCATGTAGTCCACCGGGTTTTTGTCACTGAGACTGATATCTGACAAGATAAGATGAACATAGTACTTGGACATGTACAAGATGATTTAAAGGATTTGTGACTCTGCAGAGTTTGTACTAACTGACCACAGCCAACGGATTTCCGTAGTCATGAAGGACTAGTTCCGTTTACGGTATTTCCGTAGAGACACATTTAACCAGTACACACCCATTCCACCTCACGATGCCAGGAATCACCGTAGACAACGTCCAAGAAAAACTTTGAGACGGGGAGGTCACCACCTCGAATAGCATGGGATCAAATTTCTATACGCGTGCTCTAAGGGGTGCCCCCCTCTCGGTCCCAACCGAAAACACCGATGCCCCCTGACCGGATGACGGGCTTTAATCCAGGGCCATGGAACCCTCATCCCGGCCTCTCTATTTGGTGTGTACCAGGAAAACGGTTTGCAACTTACTAGGCCATATTCCTTGCGGAAAACATGTGGCAGTACAGGGATGGGAATGAACGGGAATGTGATTTGATTCACGACGACACTGAAGCCAAAATAGACTGGCGTAAGACTGGCATGCCACAACACTGCCATCTTACCCATCCTCATGCCATCACATGGCCATGCAAATATGTATCCAACAACATATGGCTTTCCGAAACTTACTTTCCACTTTCGTGCATGAAATATAACATTCAAAGAAATGTTCATAAACATGCCATGAAACTCCTAAATGCAAACATGAAATAAACACTCATCATATCAAGAGTTCAAACATGCTTGCCTGGTTCGGAGTAGTCGGAGTCTAACTAGGTGAAGTTCGCGGCTCCGTCACCTCCTCCGGTATCTACGGTATAAGAAAATACGCACGTAACGTAAATACCGCGAGGTGCACAAAAAGTAATCCAAATAATTTTCAAATAAATCTGATAAAAAACTAGACAAAATTTTAAAGAGAACAGAAAAAGAATCAAACAAAAATCCTTTTCTCTTTAAAAGTTATAAGGGTTTTGATTCAGGGACCTTTCTGTAATGAAACAGAAAACTCTCAGGGGGTTCTGCAGAAAAGTCCAGAAAACGATTCGTTTAAAAGAAAAGAATGAGAGACTAACAGGCGGGTCCCACCCATCAGGTTTGAATATTCAAACGAGGGAGACGGGGCTCGACGGCGCCCGAGAGCTGCGGTGGTCGCCGACGGCGATCCACGGCGAGGCAGGGGGATCGGGTGGTACCTCCGTGTTCAGTATGTCCTTCCGCGTCGGTGGGTGGTGGTGGTGGTCACCGGCGAGCACCGTGTCGACGACGGCCCTTGCTCCGGCGGACGGTGGCTCGGGTAGTCGTGGACCTCGTCAGAGAGAGCTGCGGGGGTCAAATTGGAGTGGGGGTTAGTCTCCTAGAGGTGCCATTAGTCTACGGGCAAGTCTAGGGCAGTGGAGGAGTTCTCACCGGAGAGAACGCTGCCGGAGCCCGAGGCGGACGGAGGTGGCCGGTGTGGAGGAAGAAGGGCCCCTCGAGGCTCTTCCAGTGGTTGGGCGGGGTCTGGTGAGGTGGTGGAGGTGTGCGGAGTCGAGAGCGAGCTCAGAGGCGCTATTTATAGCCAGCCCGAGGCGGTTGCCGTGTACGGGATAAGTCCGGCGAGCGATTACGGCGGCGCTATGGCTGGACGGTTGGTTTAGGGGCTTGAGCATCATCTAGATGGAGCACTTGTTCCATTCCAGTGTCTAACTCAGCAAGGTAGGGGTGGTTACTGCCTGTCCCCGACGGAACGGCTGTACGGCACGTCGGCGGCAGAGAGCGCGCCTTGAGTGTGCCATGCCACGGCGACGGTGCTGCATGTGTGCGCTGGCAAGGGAGATGGCCACTCGGAGCTCTCAGGTGGTTTGGGCGGTGCCGAACAGAGTTATGCCGCAGGATGCCCTCTGTTGGCCGCCACGGGAGGCTCTGCCGCCGCGGAAGACATCGGCGCAGGCGGGCCAGGGTGCCACCGACGCCAGGAACGAGCCAAGCGTGCGTGTGGTGCTCCGGACAGGGAGGAGGGGCCGTGCGCAACGCGCCAGGCGCACAGTTGACATGTGACTAAACTCTGCCGAAGAAACGACACTGCACTTACTGAATTTTTGAACATGTAGAGTAACAGTGCAGGCCAGGTGTTCGACAGAATGATTTTGGCATGTAGGGATTTTTCCTTGAGCTGGTTTTTGGTGGAGTGGTCTCTCATTGCAACCGGGGGTTGCCTGAATTTTGGTGGAATTTTTGGAGAAGTAGAGATATGAATTTCACCAAATTTGACAAATCTGGTCCAAACTTGCAGAGGGTGAAATTTGAAAATTTTGAAAAGAAGAAGAGTGGATCTTGATGGTTCTAGGTTGTGGGTGCTAAGGACTATCCAGAGGAGTTGATTTGAGACCAAAGTTCAAAGGCATTAAGGTACTTGCTTTGCAAATTACCTAGGCTCAAAATAAAGGGCAGAATTGTTTTGGGAAAAGAAATAAATGAGATAAAATCCAAAAAATGGATTTAACTAGTTGGGACAGAATGTTTGGGTTGTCCCAAAGTGGAAAGAGGGGTTTTGGGAGAATTTTACCATAAGAGGCATGGTAAAAACAAGAAGGGATCAAAACCAAAGAAAAGCCCAAAACCAAAAAGGTTTTCTTTTTGGAAGAAACTAAATCCAAGAAATGATTTTGAGAGGGAAAACTCAGAAGAGAGGTTTTTAAGAAGGATTTAGATGACCTTCTTTAAACCAAGCAAGGCTCTTTCTGAAAACAAAAACCACCAAAAATTTGGAGTGTCACATTTTGAGGCTTAAAATTCCCTCAATTCAAATTCCTTGAATTTAAACATGATGCTTGAAGGTCACTGGTGCAACTAATTACAGTCATCAATCTAGGGCTGTGACAACTCACCCCCACTAAACAAGAATCTCGTCCCGAGATTCAAGACATGAAGTAAGAGGACAAAGGGGACTCAAACTAACACAATCCTCATGATCCAATTGCTCTTCTCGAAGATATTTATTCATTGCATCATCTTGATTTTAACGTCTTTTCTTTCTAGATCTTCACCCAACTCCATGACGTCAGAAAGAAACTCTATCGGGAAGGATCATTGAAACTCTCCATACTAGGCTAAGGCAATTCACCAACGATCATTTGGCGGAGTGCGAAGGAATGGCATACCCAGACTAGAATGGATGATATGGATTACCTTGTTGAAAACAACACAAGGGATGATTTTAGTAACTGGGGAGAAGCTCAATAGTAGAGAGTGAGTCCACTATTTGAAAAGTTATAGCATAACCGAGGAAACTGAGAGCAATCCCATTTAGTGCCGATGATAACACCTAGCGCTTGTGCGTGCTCTCATGAACTTGAGCATTTCCATATTCATCAAGGTTTTACCAATATCCATGTCAAGGATCCTGGCAACACCACATACTACCATGATGAATAATGGTGGAGGATGCAGATGGAAAGGAAGATAACACCTTCTTAGAATTCACCTTCGCGAGGCCAAGGAAACAAAATTTGGATGATCGACCGCGAGACATTTAGCACTCCGCTTCTAATGTTCTCCTTGATGTGCTAACGTAACCCATTTATAGATATGGTTTGGTATCTAGGACATCAAATTAAAGGTCGGACTTCGGGAGCTCAAAAATCCATAAGGAACAACTACTGGAGTAAATCCTACGAAATTCTTATGAGGATGTGGCCAACTTCCTCAATCAAGATACTACAATAATAGGTCTTTCGGCTGGGTGTTTTGGCCACGACATTCACTTTACCGGTTTACTAAGAGACCAACATTATAGTTCTTGGGAAACGTTCCAACCATAAATCTGCCTGAGATTTAGATCTGGTTGGTGTCAAAATATTCCAGACTCATCAAGTCTAGAAAGCAAAATTAAAGTTTGCAACACAAATCGATGAGAAGACGTTGCGAGATTCTCGGGGAATCAACTACGATAGCAAGCTCCAAAACATGAGTTGGTTCTGCTGCACACGTGTGAACATGATGTCTCAAACAAGCATGATCACATGGTAGTCTTATAATAAAACACTACTGAGTTCAGATGGGGAATCCATCATCGAGGATATCGAAGTCCGTACATAAGTCTGGATTAGCTTTTATGAAGGAACTCCTTCTGCTTGAGAAAATCAACCAGTGGCTTCGTGTGCTACGGAATACATATGGAGTGGAGGTAATTAATCTACCAAACCATAGTATACTTTGCACATGTATGACTGACTAGGGATGATTCCAAAGGAAGCAAAAACAATCTTTCTCGGATCCACGGCGACAACTTACACAAAGTGCACATGAATTAGAGGAAGTCACTTCTTTCATCCAAACATATACTTCATGAACGGGGCATGAACACAAGTTTCCAACACCAGCTGGATGTTCAACAGAATCATGGAGGAGACAAAATGTCGCTGATGGGATCAACAACAACTCATCGGATTTTCCATATCACTGGACTTCCACCATTATGTGAACAATGTGATAGTATTGGTCAGACCAAAAGATGTAATGGTGTATGCTCGAGGAATCAACCAAGAGTAAGACAACATTACGAATATCATTGGTTCTAACTTGATTTGACGATGGCCCACACTCAAATCAAGGTTTGGGCAAGACGATAGGGTCAACAACTGATCACGAGGACCAATCGATGAAGAAATCATCTTTCTACAACAAACACACAAACACAAGATATCCCTTTCGACATGAACTAAGTTAGGCAAGCTTTTATCTACCAACTCTCTAAGTTGCTGTTCAGCTTAACCAACTAGGTCAGGGTATCCAACACAGATTCTTGAAGGGGTGGTTTATAAGAAAACCAACTTGGTCACGAGCTCAACATAATAGTCAGGGGATAACCTGGTAAAACTTTCAAGAATTTCTAGACTCAACTTCGACCAGTTTGGCTTGGTAATCCTACATGCAGTCAAGCTCTGATACCAAAGCTGTCAGGACCCCGACTCAATGCCACACCGATCTAGCATGTAACACCTCATATCACTTTGCGGCCTCACGCACGGTATTCCCACGGGTGTCGCCTTACCAGGCCCGGGACCATTTGTGCCTTTTGGCACACGTATATGATAATGTCGCTAGCATCCATATGACAAGGAGCCCGGGCTGACATGGCTAGTCGTGAACCCAGTGGCACTAACTTACAGGGACAGGCATACTTGACCCAGCAACGAACGTGTCGGTCATCAGCGAATGAATCCGGGCTGTAGCAACTGGGCTAGCAGGACTCCGATAAACCGGGCTATAGCAGGCTAACAGGTCTCCGGTAGACACCGCGTGACATTTCCCCGAAGGGATAGACACAGGAACGAAGAAGGACACATGCTGGCTAGCCTAAGTGTTCCGGAGCAGTAGCAAGCTACCAAGGCTCAGTGGAAGCACTAGGAGACATTTCCCGGTAAGAGAGGCTAACAAGGATAAACAACTAGATAGTCAGATCCCACACATACCAAGCATTTCAAACATATACACAATACGCTCGATATTTGCAAATACAACATGGCATCACAACAAAACTCTATGACTCAGAGTATTTATTCAGTCGGCTCGGAGGAGCGAGATATTACAAACATGGGTCTCATTACCCAACACTCAGAGCATACAAGTCAAAGCACAAGCAGAAGCTTAACATGTCTGAGTATAGACATCTACAAATGAAAAAGGCTGAGAAGCCTGACTATCTACCAGATCCTGCCGAGGGGACAAGATCGTAGCTGAGGTAACAAGCTAAATGTCTAAGTCCACGCGAAACTACTAGTGAGACGGAAGTCTCTGCAAAAACATAAAATAGGCAAACGTGAGTACAAATGTACCCAGCAAGACTTACATCAGAACTAACTACATATGCATCATTGTGAACAAAGGGGATGGTGGAGTTTAACTGCAGCAAGCCAGCTTTGACTCGGTGGCTAACCTGAACTACAACTGCAAGTAACTCTTTTGAGGTGGCGCACACGAGTCCACATATTCACCAAATCAATTTACCACTATGGATCCGCTCCCGTCTCCTACGAGAATGCCATCCATAGCACTCATGCTTATCTTGCGCATTTTAGAGTATCCACTTCAAGTTATCTATGAACTGTACAGGCAACCCAGAATTCCTTTACTTGGACACGGCTATTCGAATAGATCACATTAACCCTGCAGGGGTGTACTTCTTCACACATGCTCTCGCCACTTACCGCCATGTACACATCATGTATCTCGGCAACCTTCAAGCGGAAGACTAGCGAGGGAGACGGCCACGACCTGACTAACCACACAAGTCTCTAGTCCAGGTTTATCGCCTATTCGGGTTCCATCCGCAAGGAGATCCGTCCGGGGTGTCGCTCACGGCCCCAAACGATGTGAGCAGGGTTCCCAAGCCCTCCATACGGGTGCCACTTGGTACACCGTGCCACTTTACCTAGTCTGTCCCAAGTCCACCTGTACCGGGTGCCACTTGGTGGACTACTAGAACTACCTACAAACACCAGAAACTAGTTGCAACTCCTGGACAGAGATCGAGTTGATTAATAAGTTGAGAGGGGCACTTAAGCATTCCAATGCGTGGTAGTAGTTGTTCATGGATCACAAACACAGAATTCAGTTCCTGAGGATGGCTTCAATGAGATAACCCACCATGTACTCCTACATGGCCTCTCACCACTACCTCTACCAAATCGTGTTCACACATTTAGCTCACACACGGTAGGACATGTTCACACACCTCCAATTCATCCCTGATGAATCAGACCTGACTCAACTCTAAGCAGTAGCAGGCATGACAAACAAGCATGAATGAGTAGGCACATGAGGGCTCAAACAACTCCTACTAATGCTAGTGGGTTTCATCTATTTACTGTGGCAATGACAGGTCATGCAGAGGATGGGCGTTCAACTATCGCAGCATGTAACAGTTGAATCGTTGTTGTCCTAATGCAGTAAAAGAGAGCAAGAGCGAGAGAGTGGGATTGTATCGGAATGAAACAAGCGGGTTTTGCTTGCCTGGCACTTCTGAAGATAGTATAGCTCTTCATCGGTGTAGTCGAACTCATCGCCGGAACACGTCTATCGAAAGGTGACAACCACCGGCAACAAAGAAGGAACACAATCAATGCAATGCACAATATGATGCATGATCATGACATCGCAATATGAGTGTGTTGGCCTAATGCAACTACAACCAGATGGGTTTGAGTTATTTTGAACCCAAGGTTCAAGTTCAAACTCAAACTATGAATTTATAAAGTGCATTATCATGTTTTGATATAAACAGCAGGTTTAAGTTACTTTAACATGCATGAAACCTATGCAAATGGATAGATTGGATTTTTCTGATCATTTTTCATATATAAATTATTTAATTTGGAGTTACGGTTGAATTTCTATGAATTTTAGAAGTTTTGAGTATTTTCTGAAATAATAAATCATTTTCTGATTTATTTTAAATTCTAAAAACCTTTATGACGTCAGGGTGACATCAGCATAACGTTAACAGGTCAAAGGGCCGGTCCAGGTCAACCCCGACCAGCCGGGTCCACACGTCAGTGACTAACCCTGTTACCTGGGTTAATTAGCGTTTTAACTTAAGATAACCTTGGTTAATTAGGCGGTCTGGGACCGCATGTCGTTGACCCAGGGGGAGGTCAAACCCCAGGTCAGCTGGGGTTAAAACACCGGCGTTTAGCCGCCGGCGGCAGCAGACGCGGCGGGGCACTCGGGCACGGGCTGTGATGCCCCATTCGCAGCGTGGCTGGGCTCGCTCGAGAGCCCAGACCAGCACGCGTCGGGTGGTGGAGCCAGCCGGGCCTGGGGCTGCCAGAGGCGACGGTGAGGAGCTCGCCCGCTGCGCCCGGGGCTCTGGTTCCAGCGGGCCAAGGGCTGCAGCTCGCGTACCGTGAACGGGGTGGCACAAAAGGTATCTAGGGGCAGCATAATCACACATGTGTGTAAGTGCATCTAGTGCCACCCCTAGTTGGTTTTGGAGTATTGACGACAAAGTTGGTTGAGGGACTAATGCGTTTGTGCGAATTGCAGGATAACGCAGGTAGTGTCCCTCATTGATTCGGTTTACCTACCGGAGATGGCCCCTAAAAATGTATGAAGACATTGAAGACAATGGTGGTGTGTGAAGAGGTTCACATTGAAGACTATGACATGAGAAGACATTGAGTGAAGACTATGGAGTGCGAAGACTGAGTTGTTTCGTTGTTTCCTTTTCTTCTGTGTTGAGTCATAGGAACCACCGTACTATTAAGTGGGGTCCAAGTGATCTAAGTCAGAGTGACTGAAGTGATGCTCAACCCAAATCCTACGTCTTCGAGCGAAGACAATGAGAGCAAATCTTATCCAGAGCTGGATGAGTCAGCTTTGCTTGTAGCCCAAGTAAAGTTGCCGTGTGTTTTTGAAATCTAACCGTTGGAACACGTGTCAGTTCCTTAGTGACCCAGGGTCATTTCGGACATATCCGGTCGGGTTGCCTTGTGGCTATAAATAGCCCACCCCTACACCGTAAATTGGTGGCTGCTCAGAGTTAGTTTACGGCTTTTGTCGTTTTGAGAGCAACCCACCTCGAAGCCTTTGAGAGAGAAATCCTTGCGAGGACAAAGCCCAAACACCCAGAGCCAAAGAGTGTTAGGCATCACTGAAGTCTTTCTGTCTGTGTGACCTGAAGACTTATTACACTTGAGGACTGTGTATCCTCCAGCCAGTTAGGCGTCGCGTTCTGAGCATCCAAGAGTCATTGTGGATTGCCGGGTGAACAAAGTCTATGAAGTTGGGCGAGGACTAGGTGTCCTTAGCTCAAGGGGAATAAGGTGAAGACACGGTCTTCTGAGTTGAATCTCAGCCTCCCTAACCAGATGTACAGTTGTCACAGCAACTTGAACTGGTCCAACAAATCCTGTGTCTTCAACAAGTGACTGGTTCTATCCCTTCCCTCCTTTACTTTGAGTTTGTCTTCGTGAAGTCATTGCTTATCTGTCTTATCTGTTTGACTTCAATTTTTGACTACTATTGTTGATTGGCTTCATACTATCTTCCATCCTGATCCTTACTACCTAGCTGCTATTAGTCTTCGTACGTTAACACTATTGCATACTTGACTATGGCTTGCTCGTTGTAGTTTATCTTCCGTTGCATATCAATTAGGTCATTTCTATTGTTTGTCTTAGAAACTTCCACATTTTGAAGACTTTGATAAAAATCGCCTATTCACCCTCCCCTCTAGTCGATAACTAGCACTTTCAATTGGTATCAGAGCAAGGTACTCCCTTGTTCTGTGTGATTCGGTTTAACCACCTGGAGTTTAGCTATGTCGACTGCAGGATTGAGGAATGTATGTTGCCCCACCTTTGACGGTCATGAATATCCTCGATGGAAAGCCATGATGAAGAAGCAACTCATGGCTATGGACAGCGAACTGTGGACCGTCCCCGAGATTGGTCTTACCGATCTATGCAAGATGGCGGAGGCTGATGACATTTGCAAGTACACTCTACTGAACCTCACAGCGAAGGATGTCATCTGCTCCTGCATGTCCCGAAATCAGTTTAGGAACGTCATGCACCTCAATCACGCGAAGCTAATCTGGGACCGGCTTTCTGAGGTCTATGAAAGTCATCTTAATCGTCATGATCCTTGGCTTGATGACTACAAGGAGTCTCTTAAAGAGATGACCTTTCCACCTGAATCATCTTCATCTTCACCATGCCTCATGGCAGGGGGTGCTAAGGTAACTGAATGCTATCTCTCTGAAACTAGTGATGATGAATCAGGTGATGAATTTGGCCCCAGCTATGTTGAACTTGCTTCCCTTGCCACTAAACAACAAAGAGCTTTGGAAAAGATTCAAAACATGCTTAGTAAGAGCGATGATATGTTGGGCAAAGAAATGGATCAGTCAAAAGCTTTGGCTGAGAGTCTTCGGAGACTTCATTCCAAGTTTGACGCCCTTCAAGATCAACATAATGCTCTCTTGTGTGATCATGAGAAACTTTCTTCTGAATGTCTTTAAAGAGAGCAAGATCTTGAAAAGATAAGAGTGGATTATGAAGATCTTCTGAGGAAGCACGATTCATTACTTGCTCAACAAATCAGTGTTGCTCGGGATGAATTTGAACCACCATGTTTAAAATGCATTGAGCGCAATAATGCTGCCTCTATTGCTGAATGTTCCAATGCTGCTACTGTTGCTCTGTCTTCAACTACTGATGTGGTAACTAACCTCTCTGCTGAGAATATCACTACTATTGCTGATGAAAATGCTAGGTTGAAGACATTGCTTGAAACAGGGATGTACAAAAGTCTGAAAGGGCATCAGACACTTTGCGATGTCCTCAAAAAGCAGATTCTGAACCGAAACCCTAGGAAAGAGGGTGTTAGGTTCGAGAGGAAAATGAATGCCGATGGTTCCTACTGGAAGCCTGAGCAGTATCCCAAAACCACATGCTGCAAAGGAACCTTCAGTGGATCCATCCACTTTATCTGGTTTTACCTGTGATAATCCTATTATCATTGATGAATCCTTTGATGCAAACTATAAACTGTTCAAAAATCAGAACGATGAAGTGTTTGCCAGGTATATTGGTACTAACTGCAGGAATGGACCCCCAATGAATAAGATCTAGGTTCCCAAAAGCTGTCTTGAAAATCTTCCTGTGAATGTCATCATGACACCACCAGGGAAGAAGATAAACCCCAGACCAAAGGCATCATATGGTCCAACGGCTTCATACGAATACAGGACTCACTTGAGTCACCCTAACGCCAATGTTTTGCAGAGAAATTGTGCTCAAACTTATGAATATGAACGTGTGTCCTCAAAACGCCATGTTCATAGGACTAAGAACTTTTCTTCTTATTCATATGAGTATCATTCATCTCCTGCAAGGCTATTTGCTAGGGCTTCAAAGCCAAAATTCTCAGATGCTGCACTTAGACTCATTGCTTCTAAGCCACCCCTGAAGATGTGGGTGGTGAAGAAGAACTAACTCTCTTTTGCAGAACATGGTCTCCAGCCATCAATCAAAGGCGTCCAATATAATTGCTGGGGACCTAAAACACAAAGGGATGCATGATAAAATGACTTACTATGTATTCCACATATGAATCGCTTACCTGTCATACTGTGTGCTAACTTTCATCTATGCTATGATAATCCAAGTGTGCATCAAATGCTTATGCTTCACAACATACCTTGTGAAGCCTATCCTCCTAACTACACTGTAGGGTATGACACCTCGTTCTTCATAATTGATTATGGACAGCGGATGCACTAATCATATGACTGGTGATCGAAGTCTTCTCATGGACTCAACCTTATGTCCATCCGACAAGAGTCAAATCACATTTGCTGACACTGGTAAAGGCAAGGTATTGGGTCTAGGTAGAGTTGCAATCTCAAAGGATCAACACATGGATAAAGTGATGCTTATTGAATCCCTTGGATTCAACTTAATGTCTGTCTCAATGCTTTGTGACTTAAACATGATTATGATATTTGGAAAATATCGTTGCCTTGTACTAATGGAATCTGACAAGTCTCTAGTCTATGAAGGGTATAGGAAAGGTGATCTATACATGGTAGATTTCTCAGCAGGTCCACAGCTTGCCGTATGTCTTGTTGCAAAAGCTTCAGAATGCTGGCTCTGGCATCGAAGGCTAGGGCATGCTGGCATGAGGAACTTACACACTCTCGTCAAGAAGAAGCATGTCATAGGCATCAAAGGTGTCAAGTTCAAGAAAGATCATTTGTGTGGTGCCTGTGAAGCTGGAAAGATGACGAGGGCCAAGCACCCCTCAAAGACTATCATGACAACATCTCAACCCTTCGAGCTGTTGCACATGGACTTATTTGGTCCTACTCACTACTCCACCCTCACAACAACGGCGTGTCTCTATGGCTTCGTCATTGTTGATGACTACTCAAGATATGCATGGGTGCACATAATTCACTACAAGACTAAAGTACAAGATGTCTTCAGACGATTCGCCAATCGAGCAATGAACAATTATGGCGTCAAGATCAAGCATATCAAAAGTGATAACGGCACTGAATTCAAGAATACCGGCCTTGATCTTTATCTGGATACAATAGGAATCACTCATGAATTTTCTGCTCCATATACACCTCAGCAAAATGGCATTGTTGAGCGCAAGAACAGAACCCTCATTGAGATGGCTCGAACAATGCTCAACAAGTACAAGACACCAAGAAAGTTCTGGCCTGAAGCTATTGATACAGCTTGTCACATCATCAACCGTGTCTACATCCATAAGCTTTTGGGCAAGACATCCTATGAGCTCCTTACTGGCAAGAAGCCAAATGTCAGCTACTTCAGAGTTTTTGGTGCTAGATGCTGGATCAAGGATCCCCATCACAAGTCAAAAATTGAACCCAAAGCTCACGAAGGCTTCATGCTTGGCTATGGAAAGGATTCACACTCTTATAGAGTCTTCAACCTCTTTCACTACAAAATCGTTGAAACTGTGGACGTGCGATTTGATGAAACCAATGGTTCACAACGAGAGCTCTTGCCAAGCACACTAGATGAAGCTCCTTCCAGGGAATCTATCAAGCTGATGGGAACTGGTGAAATCATGCCCTCTGAAGCACAGCCTAAAGAGGAACTTATCATTTCTGCACCAAACCAACCTGAAGACAATGCTCAGACCGAAGACAATCCTCCCAATGATGACAATGATCAACATGAGCAAGGGCTTCGTCCAGTTCATCCTCGTGTTAGAAATGAAGTACAAATTGAGAAGATAATTGATAGCATCAACGCACCTGGTCCGCTTACTCGCTCAAGAGCAACACAGTTAGCAAATTTATGTGGGCATTTTTCATTTGTATCAATATCTGAACCCAAGAAAGTTGCTGAAGCCTTTATGGAACCTGAATGAATTCAAGCTATGCAAGAAGAACTTCAACAGTTCAAGCTGAATAATGTTTGGGAACTTGACAAGCGCCCTGACCCTCGCAAGCATAACATTATTGGCACTAAATGGATATATCGAAACAAGCAATATGAGCATGGTCAAGGTATTAGAAATAAAGCACGTCTAGTGGCACAAGGATATACTCAAGTTGAAGGAATTGACTTGGATGAAACTTTTGCTCCTGTGGCTAGGCTTGAAGCTATTCGCATACTGCTAGCCTATGCTAATCACCACAACATCTTGCTATATCAAATGGATGTGAAAAGTGCTTTCCTCAATGGCAAGATTGAAGAAGAAGTGTATGTTGCTCAACCACCTGGCTTTGAAGATCCAAAACATTCTGATATGGTGTACACACTAAACAATGCACTGTATGGCCTCAAACAAGCTCCTCGCACCTGGTATGATACAATCAAAGACTTCCTGAAGAGCAAAGGCTTCAAACCAGGATCCCTAGATCCCACACTCTTCACGAAGACATATGATGGTGAACTGTTTATGTGCCAAATATATGTGGATGACATAATCTTCGACTGTACCAACGAGAAGTATAGTGATGAGTTTGGATACATGATGCAAGAGCAATATCAGATGTCCATGATGGGTAAGCTGAAGTTCTTCCTTGGTCGTCAAATTCGTCAGCAAAGAAATGGCATCTTCATATCTCAAGAAAAATATCTCAAAGACTGCCTGAAGAAGTTCGGCATGCAAGATTGCAAAGGTTACACGACGCCAATGCCAGCCAAACATCATCTTGGTCCCGACGACAATGGTAAAGAGTTCGATCAAAAGGTATACCGCTCCATGATTGGTTCTTTACTTACCTATGTGCATCTAGGCCAGATATTATGCTTAGTGTTTGCATGTGTGCTCGATTCCAAGCGGCACCAAAGGAATCACATCACTTAGCTGTGAAGCGAATTCTTAGATATTTGGCTTACACCCTAACACTCGGATTATGGTATCCAAAGGGCTCAAGATTTGATCTGGTTGGATTCTCGGATGCTGATTATGCTAGTGACAAGGTGGATCGCAAGTCAACATCAGGAACATGTCACTTTTTGGGACGATCACTTGTCTGTTGGCCTTCAAAGAACCAAAACTGTGTATCACTCTCAACTGCTGAATCTGAATACATTGCTGCTGGATCTTGTTGTGCTCAGCTTCTGTGGATGAAGCAAACTCTCAAGGACTATGGCATCAATCTGAAGCAAGTCCCTCTCTTCCGCGGCAACGAAAGCGCCATCAAGATTGCCAACAATCCAGTTCAGCACTCGAAGATAAAGCACATTGAAATTCGTCATCATTTTCTCAAAGATCATGTCATGAAGAAAGATATTGACATTATTCACGTCAACACTGAAGAGCAACTGGCAGATATCTTCACAAAGCCCTTGGATGAGAAAAGGTTTTGCAAGTTATGGTGTGAGCTAAATATCTTGGAATCCTCACATGTCCTGTGATCAGGCACACATCCTAACACTTATGCATGTTGATGACTTAGATGTGCAACACACGAAGTAAAGTATATCTTCAATCAATGAAGACTTACATTCTGAGTGTGAATACATTAAAGTGGAATTTGACTTCGGAGCGCCACGATAATTGTGCGCCGTGTCTGGGTCTAATACTTCCTATACGCTGAGTAACACCACCACCAAATTTCTTGGTTTGAAGTGTTTCACTCATGGCGTTATTGTTGAATATCTTCGCATATTTATTTGTCTTCAACTTTCAACTTATCTTCATGATTTACTTCCCTATGTTGTGTTGATTGCCTTCTCATATATATATACTAGTATTTTGTCCTATACAGCATTCACTTATAGCTATGTCTTCATTGTTGAATCTTTTGAACTAAGTGAATGTGATCGGACCCTAACCTCTCTATGCTTACTATCTCAAACTCTATCTGTCCAAATCATATGCATTCTGTTGAAACTGTCGAATGTCTTCTCTGCATCCTTGTCAGCAGAAGACACAGAGGCAACCATCGAGTCCTTTTTAAATGATCCATATTTATTGTCGATATCCAGAGAAGCCGGAACAACCAACCGACAAACTTGGCGGGCGTGGGAATGTGGGACAACTCTAAATATGTTGCATGTTTGCCACATGTCCCATGGATGTGAACAGACAGGGGCACCTGCGTAATTGCGTTGTACCGCACACCTACTTATAAATACGTGTCCCCTGCGGTCAAGAAAACCTTCTTCCACCTCTCCGCCTCGTCAAAACCCTAGCGCAACCGCTAGCTCTCGACGACGCCGGCGACGAAGCGCTTAGCTGCCGCGACTTCTCCGACGCCGTCCTCACGCCGGCCGCGGGCATTGTCCTCCCCGCCGCCGCCGTAGGTGTCCTGCGTCGCCAAGTTAGGGCACGGTGGACTGAACTGCTCGGTCTCCAAATTCTTCCCATCTAGTAGTTCTTCGTGTGGTAAATATAACTCTATTTTTACCAGCTTTTTGATCTCAATGATTCATACAATTTACCAAAATTGGTTTCTATCTATACAAAGTTAGATCTATTCTGTCTGCATCTCATACTGCCTAGTATATTCACTTAAGCTTCACATCTAGTTAGATTCCTCACTTGTACTTATTCACGGATACGTACAAATCTGGAACCGACTCTCGACATATAAGAGAATGTCTTCGCAACATGAGGTCAATGTCTTCAAACTGATTTATCTTCAAAATCTTCTGAGAATACATATGACCTCTTCCCCTTCCCTCGCATCCCTAATGTTGTCACAGGTACATGTCCGTGGGAGAATCCCTAGGTTCTCATAGTCTGCATTCGTTTGCAGAGTTCTTACAGCAACACATTGAATCTCCCGAAGCCAGTTCCTGTCTGACCAGCAAGCGAAAGCCTTTGAAGCCTTTGAACATATTGAAGCCATTCAGTTTGAACTTCATGGATACAGAGAAATCAGTAAGGAAGGGTGGCAGACAGCGTCGAGGAGGAACATCAAGGGATTTTCCTGATGATCTTGCAGAAATCTACAAAACAGATCCTGAAGAAGATTATAATCAGCGCAAGACCCGAATCCAATGGATTCGACGCTATTGGGCTGAACAATGGTTCAAGTACAAGTTCGTGACCTAGGAATATGCTGAGAAGAATGCCATCAAAAGTCCTTGGGGTGTTATTCTCTATCGACGCCTTCAACCCAAGAACAGAGCTGAAGCTATTGCTCAGGGTTTCTATCCCTGCATGGTTCATGGACCTCAGCCTACAAATGCCGATCCAACATCATTGCTCTGGTATCGTGACGACAATATCTTCAAGCGCAACTTGCAGCATGCAAAGGCATCGGCCAAAGAAAATAGGAAGTCATTGGGATTGGACTTCAATCCTGGTCCCTCTGCTCCCCGTGCTGACGGCTCACGTGATGCAGAACCCAATGTCATCGGCCCCTTCTCCAACCTTGATGGCCTCATCACTTACATCATGGTCCATGGTACAAAGTAGATCATTCAGATGATGATGCAGATTCTGATGAAGCCCGAGCTCCTCCTCCAAGGTCACAGAAGCCAAAGAAAACTAAGGCTTCAACATCAGCTGCACCTCCAAAAGCTTCTCATGTGAAGCCACTGGCCACTGCACCTCCTGAAGCCAGTGTGCAATCTGAAGATCTTTCACGCATCTCCAAGAAGACGGATAAGAAAAAGAAAATCGTCAAGAGTACTGATTAGGCTTTGACTCCAGCTGCTATTCTGCGTGAAGAGCACATTGATCTGTCCAGTGATGACGATGTTGCAGATGATGCTCTTGAGCAACTGATCTAGAGCAAGGAAGAAGCAGAGATCTTCAACAACTTGCCTCTCTTTGACCTGGCAGTCATTCATAACTTCATTGATGAGTGGTTTGACACACCAAATCTCAGCTTTGATGATCTACAACTTCCAATTGGCCTCAGCGTCGCCTTCAATGACGCCATTGCTTCTGAGGTAGCTATTGCTCAGCGCATCGTTGAGCTGAAAAACAAAATTGACTCTGAAAAGGCTCAGTTCAAGAAGCATGTGGCAAAGCTCAGCGTGCAAGATGTCAAGAACTTCAAGATCATGCTGCACGAGCTCAAAGAAGCCTCTCATAAGAAGCGTGAAGAAGCTCGAGGCTCCAGAGAGCGTATGAAGAGTCTGGCTGACAAGTGTGTGCTTGCCTACAATGAGGCTGAGAAGCGCAAGTCTCTTGGCCGTCCTGGCATTGACCCCAGGATGGCAGCAAAGAAGAATAAGCTCTCCACTGCCCAACCTGCACCTTCAAGTCAAGAATCACCTCAGATTATCTTCCCAAGCAGCATGACGGGCTCGAAGCCAAAGGTCACTACTACTGCTTCAGAACAGAAGAAGACGTGGGTTGCCGAGGCTGAAGCTAGAAAGAGAAAGAATATTGAAGCCTCTGAAGTTGCTCCCTCCAAGAAGATGCGCAAGATAAAGAAGAGTCGGGCTGTTACCACAGAGCCCCTTGTTGTTGAACCCATCTCAGTGGTTCATCCTGTATCTGCATCCCAAGAACTTCGCATGACTGTTCATGAGCCTGCTTCCACAGAGGCTCCGGAAGCTGAAGATGTTCCAGCAGCTGAACCCACCGCTACTGAAGACATTGGTCAAGATGACAATGTTGAAGATGATGAAGTTCTTCCTCAAATTGAATACAATGTGGTATCATCGCCTGTTCTCACGAACAACGAACTCATCAACATTGGTCGTCCTCTGACGCCAATTGCTCAGGATGCTTCATGGGCTGATCGCCCACAACACCAAGACTCCCCCCAGTACTCCCCAACAACAACAAGCCACACCATCCATGCAAGTTGAAGAGGATGAGGACCTGCCCACTCCATCTCCAAAGGCGTCGCCTGTACTACAAAGGCTTCACAAAGGACCAAGGCCTCAAGTCCCTCTTCTGAGCGTTCCAGAAGGAGAAGTGCATCATCAACCTGCTGCACGTCAAGTGTTTTCAGAAGCCACTCCTGCTGTGAATGTCTCCGAGTCTGAAGCCCCAGCTGCTGAAGACAATTCGGCTACATCAGCCGATGAAGAACGTCAAGAAGAATGTGTCCATACTCCCCCCATTCCTGAAGAAACTGTTCATGAAGTGAACGTGTCTGTGCCTGACCCTCCAGCTCAGCAAGTGGAGGTTGAAAATCCTGAAGCTGCCACTACCAACGCAAGTGAAGCTCATGACGTTGTCATGACTGAAGCTAATGTGGAGCTTGAACCAAACAGTGTGCCTGAAACCAATGAGGCAACTGCTCATGAAGCACCTGTTGTGCATCCTAAAGCCTCAGCTGCTGCCACTGCTCCTGTTCCGCCACCAAGGCCCTATACAATCAAGCAAGCATGCAACCATGGCGAGCTAATCATAGTAAGATGGCCCGTTCTGGTCCCTCCGCCTACTGTCTTTGGTCCTCAGTTTGACTATCACATTGAGCATAGGCCTCAGGTCCAGAAGCCAAAGCCAAGACTGCCAAGATTTCCAGGTACTGCCACATCTGTCAGGTCTTTCAATGCAAATGGCTTCAAAAGCCACAACACATTCTTTGATAGCTCAAAGAACCCCTACACAAAGCCAAGAATATCATCAGATCGGTTCTGGAGTCATCAGCAGCGAAGCTATTACTCCTATGTTTTGTATGATCAAGGGCGCATTTTCCCTCATATGCGCCTCGACACTGAAGCCATTGCTTGACTGCCATGCTTAGAAGAAGCACTTGATTGTTTTCGTGATGCTGGTCTGCTCAGCTTTGTCACAGACAAAGAACATTGGAATGAAGAGCTACTGCTTCAATTCTATGCTACCCTCCACATTCGCGGCTACAACAGAGATATCAAGACCTGGGTTCTCGAGTGGATGACATGAAATGTTCATCATGAAGCCAAAGCTCATGACATCATCGAGCTTACAGGCCTATCCACTCCCGGAGATCTATATGAACCTGGTTTGTCAAAAACACCGCAATGCACTGGAAAGCATCTTCCATAAGCCTGAACCCAATATGAGCCAGATGTTGAGCATGATGAAGCCTTTGCCACGTGATGCTGAATATCCAAAGGAGTTCTTTGTTGATGACCTTGAGTATCTGCCGCGCACTATATATCATATCATCAGGCGGACTCTATGGCCGATCAAAGGACATTCATCAGCTGCAAAACTTGAAGGAGCCATGAAGACATTGGTCTTTTACATCCTCAATGGCATCAGCTTCAATGCACATGATTTCTTCATCAGGCAACTGGCTGCATCTGGATCTGACCTTTTCGGACTGAAGTTCTATGCTCCATGGGTCATGTGCCTCATCAAGCAACACTCTGCTGTCAACTATCAAGCGTCTGCTCGCAATCATGTGATCTTCCTACCAGAGGTTGATATGTTAGTTGAAGCCATATACCCAGAACCTGCCAAGAAGCCTCTTTGTCTTCAGAATGCTGAACATCAAAGCTTCACTCAGCCTATGGAAGGAGTCCAAGCTGTCACGCGTTTCTATCCAATGGCTGGGAATACTCGTCTTCCTCATCATGCACCAACTTAAGCTACTAAGAGCACAATTTCTCAAAGGCCTCGGAAGCGCTCTCGGGTCCTCAATGACCGAGAACTTCTTGTGGCCCTACATCAGAAGCAAGATAAGGATCATTTTTGGCTGAAGTGTCAGATGCAAAGCCTCTTGGTGGATGTAAATTGCATTCGAAACCTTGCCACCAAGAATGCATTTGTCACTCACGAAACTTGTCGGCGTTCATGGAAGAGTTTGACCCTACTCAGTGCTGAAGCTGATCTTCAAGACGATGGCTTCACTAAAAGATTCAAGTTTGACTCCACTCCTCCACGGAATGCTGTCCTACGAAGAACTCCATCTCTTGAAGACTCTGACTATTCTTCCTCCGCGGCAACTGTCAACGCCAATGTGATCGATGATGAAGACGATGCTAATTCACCACCCCCTACTTCTGCACGCATCGACACTGCACCGAGTTCGTCTGCACCGCCAAATGACAACGACAACCCTGCTGCTTCAACTACTCCTCATGAGGACGAGTAGATGCTCTATGTCTTCAAACCTTTTTGGTCATTACTGACAAAAGGGGGAGAAGCGTATGAGTTTGATAGTCTTCAAGCGGGTTCATAAGGGCGGTTGCTTTATATTTTGCCTAGTGTTTACAACTCTTGCTTTTGATACATTTCGTTCTTTGAGTTGTAACACTTAAACTTGATGGCTGTCTGCCACTTATTTGCGTTTCCACGTGCGATGATAACTTCCGCACTTAGATCATTCTGCAGACGTCCATTTTTCATTATGCGTGTCATTCTCTTAGCTATATCATTTCATGCATGATGAATTATCCTCAGAAGTTGAAGTGGATCTCCACAAGTACAACCTGCCATGTGCATTTGCATTCCAAAAGCAAATTATTTATATGCACATCTTCAGGGGGAGCCCTTTCCACTTATGAAGACAATGCACTATCCTTTACAATTTCACATACTTCTTTCCCGTTGAAAACTTCAACCAGTTTGTCATCAATCACCAAAAAGGGGGAGATTGTAAGTGCATCTAGTGCCACCCCTAGTTGGTTTTGGAGTATTGATGACAAAGATGGTTGAGGGACTAATGCGTTTGTGAGAATTGCAGGATAACACAGGTAGTGTCCCTCATTGATTCGATTTACCTACCGGAGATGACCCCTAAAAATGTATGAAGACATTGAAGACAATGGTGGTGTGTGAAGAGGTTCACACTGAAGACTATGACATGAGAAGACATTGAGTGAAGACTATGGAGCGCTAAGACTGAGTTGTTTCGTTCTTTCCTTTTCTTCTGTGTTGAGTCATAGGAACCACCATACTGTTAAGTGGGGTCCAAGTGAACTAAGTCAGAGTGACTGAAGTGATGCTCAACCCAAATCCTATGTCTTCGAGCAAAGACAATGAGAGCAAATCTTATCCAGAGCTGGATGAGTCAGCTTTGCTTGTAGCCCAAGTAAAGTTGCCGTGTGTGTTTGAAATCTGACCGTTCGAACATGTGTCAGTTCCTTAGTGACCCAGGGTCATTTCGGACATATCAGGTCAGGTTGCCTTGTGGATATAAATAGCCCACCCCCTACACCATAAATTGGTGGCTGCTCAGAGTTAGTTTACGGCTTTTGTCGTTTTGAGAGCAACCCACCTCGAAGCCTTTGAGAGAGAAATCCTTGCGAGGACAAAGCCCAAACACCCAGAGCCAAAGAGTGTTAGGCATCACTGAAGTCTTTCTGTCTGTGTGACCTGAAGACTTATTACACTTGAGGACTGTGTATCCTCCAGCCGGTTAGGCGTCGCGTTCTGAGAGTCCAAGAGTCATTGTGGATTGCCGGGTGAACGAAGTCTGTGCAGGTTCGGAAGTTTACCTTGAAGACTTACCAGAGTGATTGGGCGAGGACTAGGTGTCCTTAGCTCAAGGGGAATAAGGTGAAGACACGGTCTTCTGAGTTGAATCTCAGCCTCCCTAACCAGATGTATAGTTGTCACAACAACTGGAACTGATCCAACAAATCCTGTGTCTTCAACAAGTGACTGGTTCTATCCCTTCCCTCCTTTACTTTGAGTTTGTCTTCGTTAAGTCATTGCTTATCTGTCTTATCTGTTTGACTTTAATGTTTGACTACTATTGATGATTGGCTTCATACTATCTTCCATCCTGATCCTTACTACCTAGCTGCTATTAGTCTTCGTACGTTAACACTATTGCATACTTGACTATGGCTTGCTTGTTGTAGTTTATCTTCCGCTGCATATCAATTAGGTCATTTCTATTTTTTGTCTTCGAAACTTCCACGTTTTGAAGACTTTGATAAAATTCGCCTATTCACCCCCCCTCTAGTCGATAACTAGCACTTTCAATGTGCCACGGGGGCAAGCAGGGGAAGCTCGGGAGCGCGGGCTCACCGACCATGGTGGACGGCGGCCTCGGTTGCTCACAGGGCGGCGGCTAGAGGAGAAACACGCCGACGGGGAGAGGTGTGAGAGGTGCAGGAGCTCACAAGGAGGCATAGGAGATGGTCAGCGAGCTCGGGGATGGCTTGGAGACGGTGAATCGGAGCCGGAGATCTTCGGTGCCCGTCGGTGAAGACGACAATGATGGCGTTACGGAAGGGACTCCCGGTGTCGTGTGTGTTGATAGAGACGATGTACGCGACGTGTGCGGAGCTTCAGACAAGTGGGGAGGCGAGGGGAGGCCACTGGGCACGGCGGCGGTGAGTTGCGCGCTGCGGGTGTGTTCGGGCGGCTGCGGTAGAGAGAGCTACAGTGGTAGGGAGAGGCCAGAGAGGCGAAGGGAGTGGGTGAGGGGGTGCTAGGCGTCTCCAGGCACGGACATGCTCAAAGGGGAGGCCGCCAGCATGAAGCAGGAGGTGGAAACCTCAGGTGCGTGCGCGGGCGACACGACATCGTCCTCTTGGCAGGAGCTAGGAGATGACTTGCAGAAGGACAGGTGGCCTGGGCTGCACAGCTGGCCCGGCAACAGTAGCAGGCCGCGCAGGTAGGCTGAGGTAAGTTCTACTCTGTTTTACTTTTCTTCTGTTTTCTTTAATTTTGCCACTGTTTAAAATCAAAACAGATTCAACACAGTGCCAAATATCCTATGGATATTTTTATGTTGCTGAATGGACTATTCCAAATGCACATAAAATGTTTCAAAGTTATTCGAAAATGTATTATATATATTATGAATATAATTCCAAATTTAAATACAATAATGATTTAAATTCCATGCCCAAAATATTCCACAAAAATGTTCAGTATTTTTGGTTTGGTTCAGGAACCTTGCCAAAAATATCAAACAATTATAAGAACATTTTGGAAGACATTGAATGTGATTTTTCCAGGGTTCTTTGCCCCTCTTATATTAAATTTTGAGGCTTAAAATTCCCTCAATTCAAATTCCTTGAATTTAAACATGATGCTTGAAGCTCACTCGTGCAACTAATTACAGTCATCAATCTAGGGTTGTGACAACTCACCCCCACTAAACAAGAATCTCATCCCGGGATTCAAGACGTGAGGTAAGAGGACAAAGGGGACACAAACTAACACAATCCTGATGATCCAATTGCACTTCTCGAAGATGTTGATTCATTGCATCATCTTGATCTTAACGCCTTTGCTTTCGAGATCTTCATCGAACTCGATGACGTCAGAAAGAAACTCTATCGGGAAGGATCATTGAAACTCTCCATACCAGGCTAAGGCAATTCACCAATGATCGTTTGGCGGAGTGTGAAGGAATGGCATACCCAGACTAGAATGGATGATATGGATTACCTTCTTGAAAACATCACAAGGGATGATTTTACTAACTGGGGAGAAGCTCAACAGTAGAGAGTGAGTCCACTGTTTGAAAAGATATACATAACCGAGGAAACTGAGAGCAATCCCAGTTAGTGCCGATGATAACACCTAGCGCTTGTGCGTGCTCTCAAGAACTTGAGCATTTCCATATTCATCAAGGTTTTACCAATATCCGTGTCAAGGATCCTGGCAACACGGCATACTACCATGATGAATAATGGTGGAGGATGCAGATGCGAAGGAAGATAACACCTTCACACCTTTCACCTTAGCGAGGCCAAGGAAACAAAATCTGGATGATCGACCGAGAGACATTTAGCACTCTTCTAATGTTCTCCTTGATGTGCTAGCGTAACCCATTTATAGATATGGTTTGGTATCTAGGACATCAAGTTAAAGGTCGGACTTCGGGAGCTCAAAAATCCATAAGGACCAACTACTCGAGTAAATCCTACGAAATCCTTATGGGGATGTGGCCATCTTCCTCAATCAAGATACTACAATAATAGGTCTTCCGGCTGGGTGTTTTGGCCATGAAATTCACTTTACCGGTTTACTAAGAGACCAACATTATAGTTCTTGGGAAACATTCCAACCATCATATCTGCCTGAGATTCAGATCCGGTTGGTGTCAAAATATTCCAGACTCATCAAGTCTAGAAAGCAAAATTAAAGTTTGTAACACAAATCGACGAGAAGACGTTGCGAGATTCTCAGGGAATGAACTACGATAGCAAGCTACAAAACATGAGTTGGTTCTGCTGCACACATATGAACATGCTGTCTCAAACAAGCATGAGCACGTGGTAGTCTTATAATAAAACACTACCGAGTTCAGATGGGGAATCCATCATCGAGGATAACGAAGTCCTTACATAAGTCTGGATTAGCTTTTATGAAGGAACTCCTTCTCCTTGAGAAAATAAGCCAGTGGCTTCGTGTGCTACGGAATACATATGGAGTGGAGGTAATTAATCTAACAAACCATAGTATACTTTGCACATGTATGACTGACTAGGGATGATTCCAAAGTAAGACATCGGATCCACGGCGACAACTTACACTAAGTGCACGTGAATTAGAGGAAGTCACTTCTTTCATCCAAACATATACTTCATGAACGGGACATGAGGAAAATGCTTACACAAGCTTCCAACACCAGCTAGATGTTCAACACGAATCATGGAGGAGACAAAATGTCGCTCATGGGATCAACAGCAACTCATCGGAATTTCCATATCACTGGACTTCCACCAGTATGTGAACAATGTGATAGTATTGGTCAAACCAAAAGATGTAATGGTGTATGCTCGAGGAATCAACCAAGAGTAAGACAACATTACGAATATCGTTGGTTCGAACTTGATTTGATGATGGCCCACACTCAAATCAAGGTTTGGGCAAGACGATAGGTTCAACAACTGATCACAAGGAACAATCGATGAAGAAATCATATTTCTACAACAAACACACAAACACAAGATATCCCTTTGGAAATGAACTAAGTTAGGCAAGCTTTTATCTTCCAACTCTTCAAGTTGCTGTTCAGCTTAACCAACTAGCTCAGGGATATACAACACAGATTCTTGAAGGGGTGGTTTATAAGAAAACCAACTTGATCACGAGCTCAACATAACAGTCAGGGGATAACCTGGTAACACTTCTGAGAAGATATTCGGAAAATCACAAACCACCGATATGTTACTAAGCTCGAGATCAATCTTGCTTTTCAGGACAAGACGATATGATCAAGAGAGTGTTGGATTGATAGAATACTATTTCATTGATCAAGGAGTGCACCAGGGAAAATGGACTAGGTAGCACGATCAATCTTAGAATGATAATTCAATACCAACACGCCAAGAATGAGATTATTGTCCATGAATTACCAAGCAACGGGGTTGCTAGCAGTATTAATTTCACACATCACGATTCACTTGTCGGCATTCCGGTTACAATAACATGGGAACCAAGGAATTAACAATGATGGCAAGAAGCATTACTGCGTCAAGAATTCATAAGAGGTGGTGCAATTCTCATAACACTCTTGACATAAAGATGGTAACACTCCAAGGTAGAGCAGAGCAGAATCTGGAGTGGCATTTTGATCTGCGGAATACAATTGCTTTGACCCAATCCTAGATATGGATGACGTTCTGGAGTTTGTTTCTCCTATTCATTCTGAACTAGAACGGCTTGACGGACCACAAGAATACTACGCATCAAAGAACACGAATGCACGACATAAACTTGACTATCAACTGATAGACAAGGATCGGAATACAACTACAGATGGACAACTCAAAGGAACATATATCTTTCTGAGTTGTGGATGCATAGATTAGTATGTCGAATAAGTTCAACATATTTCTTCCGGATAACCCATGCTGAACAGGAAGGACTGGCAGATTCACAACTATGAATGGAGGACTCACCAAGAGCACTCTGGTTGCGATCTTTTGGTTCAAAGAACTTCCGCCATAAGCAGTTCATGGTATTTGGAAGAAGGAAATACCACAGACCTCAAGGACTATCGCAAAGGTCACTAATATCCTGAAGGAACTAGCAAACACTATCAACATGAAATAAGTAGGGTGAATCTCGGGTTCAAGAACCCAGGAGTAGAATACTTACTACTAGGTAGCATCACAGGATGCTTTCGAGAATGATGGCCAGAATCATCACACTGGGAACACAAAACATGGCTAGATTACCTGGTGTTCCTCTAAGACACCTAGGGTCATAATACTAGCTCTAGCATATATGTCGAGGCAACTGAGTACCTCAACTCAGCAATTTAGTGTGGTTAACTTGGCCTAAAAAGACATCAGAACGAAAAGAAGGGATTTGCAAATGCATCAGACTATTTAGAAACCTGTGATGACTCGGACAACATAACGGATGTAGATGCTCAAAAGATTTGAGACAACCTGCAAAATGATGGCATAACCGCTCAACATCACAATATCAAGGTTTCAAGACTAACTGGCGATACGCAGAAGTAGTAGGAACTGAACTAAGGCTTAAAGCCAACAATCCTATAGGTCTACAAATTAGTAACACATGGTCCTGATAGAAAGAAGAGAAAGCCTAGTTCCTTAACCCCGTAGGAAGATAAGATGACTCAGATCAGAAGGGCATAAGGTATAAGGAGTAAAAAGAGCCTTACGTTCCCAACCCCAATCAATTCCCTTATATAACTAAAGAATTTCTAGACTTAACTTCGACCAGTTTGGCTTGGTAATCCTACATGCAGTCAAGATCTGATACCAAAGCTGTCAGGACCCCGACTCAATGCCACACCGATCTAGAATGTAATACCTCATATCACTTTGTGGCCTCACGCACGGTTCCTATAGGTGTCGCCTTACCAGGCCCGGGACCGTTGGCGCCTTTTGGCACACGTATATGATAGTGTCGCTGGCATCCATATGACAAGTTGCCCGGGCTGACATGGCTAGTCGTGAACCCAAAGTGGGACTAACTTACAGGGACAGGCATACATGACCCAGCAACGAACGTGTCGGTCATCAGTGAGTGAATCCGGGCTGTAGCAACTGGGCTAGCAGGACTCCGATAAACCGGGCTGTAGCAGGCAAACAGGTCTCCGGTACACACCGCATGACATTTCCCCGAAGGGACAGACACAGGAACGAAGAAGGACACATGCCGGCCAGCCTAAGTGTTCTAGAGCAATAGCAAGCTACCAAGGCTCAGTGGAAGCACTAGGAGACATTTCCCGGTTAGAAAGGCTACCAAGGATAAACAACTAGATAGTCAGATCCCACACATACCAAGCATTTCAAACATACACACAATATGCTCGATATGTGCAAATACAACATGGCATCACAACAAAACTCTATGACTCAGAGTATTTATTCCGTAGGCTCTGAGGAGCGAGATATTACAAACATGGGTCTCATGACCCAACACTCAGAGCATACAAGTCAAAGCACAAGCGGAAGCTTAACATGTCTGAGTACAGACATCTACAAATGAAAAAGGCTGAGAAGCCTGACTATCTACCAGATACTACCGAGGGCACAAGATCGTAGCTGAGGTAACAAGCTAAACGTCGAAGTCCACGCGGAACTACTAGTTATACGGAAGTCTCTGCAAAAACATAAAATAGGAAAACGTGAGTACAAATGTACCCAGCAAGACATACATCAGAACTAACTACATATGCATCATTCTCAACAAAGGGGATAATGGGGTTTAACTGCAGCAAGCCAGCTTTGACTCGGTGGCTAATCTGAACTACAACTGCAAGTAACTCTTTTGAGGTGGCGCACACAAGTCCACATATTCACCAAATCAATTTACCACTATGGATCCGCTCCCGTCTCCCTACGAGAACGCCATCCATAGCGCTCACCCTTATCTTGCGCATTTTAGAGCATCCACTTCAAGTTATCTATGAACTATACAGGCAACCCAGAAGTCCTTTACCGCGGACACGGCTATTCGAATAGATCATATTAACCCTGCAGGGGTGTACTTCTTCACACACGCTCTCGCCACTTACCGTCATGTACACGTCATGTATCTCGACAACCTTCAAGCGAAAGCCTGGCGAGGGAGACGGCCACGACCTGACTAACCACACAAGTCTCTAGTCCAGGTTTATCGCCTATTCGGGGTCCATCCGCAAGGAGATCCCGCCGGGGTGTCGCTCACAGCCCCAAACAATGTGAGCAGGGTTCCCAAGCCCACCATCCGGGTGCCACTTGGTATACCATGCCACAACACCTAGTCTGTCCCAATCCCACCTGTACCGGGTGCCACTTGGTAGACTACTAGCACTACCTACAAACACCAGAAACTAGTTGCAACTCCTGGACAGAGATCGAGTTGATTAATAAGTCGAGAGGGGCACTTAAGCATTCCAATGCGTGGTAGTATCTGTTCATGGATCAGAAACACAGAACTCAGTTCCTGAGGACGGCTTCAATGAGACAACCCACCATGTACTCCTGCATGGCCTCTCACCGCTACCTTTACCAAATCGTGTTCACACATTTAGCTCACACACAGTAGGACATGTTCACACACCTCCAATTCATCCGTGATGAATCAGACCTGACTCAACTCTAAGCAGTAGCAGGCATGACAAACAAGCATGAATGAGTAGGCAGCCGAGCGTCGAGTGGTGGAGCCAGCCGAGCCTGGGGCCGCCGGAGCCGACGGTGAGGAGCTCGGCTGCGGCAGCCAGAGCTCGGGTTCCATCAGGCGCAGGGCTGCAGCTCGCGTACCATGAACGGGGCGGCACCAGAGGCATCTAGGGGCAGCATAATCACACCTGTGCCACGGGGGAAAGCAGGGGAAGCTCGGGAGCGCGGGCTCGTTGGCCATGGCGGACGGCGGCCTCGGTTGCTCACAGGGCGGCGGCTAGAGGATAAACACGCCGACGGGGAAAGGGGTGAGAGGTGCAGGAGCTCACAGGGAGGCATAGGAGATGGTTAGCGAGCTCGAGGACGGCTTGGAGGACGGTCAATCGGAGGCGGCGATCTTCGGTGCCCGTCGGTGAAGATGACGATGATGGCGTTAATGCAGGACTTTCGGCGTCGTGTGTGTTAACAGAGACGATGTACGCAATGAGTGCGGAGCTTCCAGACATGTGGGGAGGCGAGGGGAGGCCACTGGGCACGGCGGCGGTGAGCTGCGCGCTGCGGATGTCTTCGGGCGGCTGCGGGAGAGAGAGCCAAAGCGGTGGGGAGAGGCCAGAGAGGCGGAGGGAGTGGGCGAGGGGGTTCTAGGCATCTCCAGGTGCGGACAGGCTCGAAGGGGAGGCCGCCAGCACGAAGCAGGAGGTGGAAACCTCAGGTGCGTGCGTGGGCGACACGACGTCGTCCTCCTGGGAGGATCTAGGAGATGACTTGCAGAAGGCCAGGTGGCTTGGGCTGCACAACTTGGCCGGCAACAGTAGCAGGCCGCGCAGGTAGGCTGAGGTAAGTTCTGCTCTATTTTACTTTTCTTTTGTTTTGTTTACTTTTGCCGCTGTTTAAAATCAAAACAGATTCAACACAGTGCCAAATTTTCTCTGGATATTTTCATGTTGCTGTATGGACTATTCCAAATGCATATAAATTGTTTCAAAGTTATTTGAAAATATAATCTATATATTATGAATATAATTCCAAATTCTAATACAATAATGATTTAAATTCCATGCCCAAAATATGCCACAAAAATGTTCGCTATTTTTGGTTTGGTTCAGGAACCTTGTCAAAAATATCAAACAATTATAAGAACATTTTGGAAGACATTGAATGTGATTTTTCCAGGGTTCTTTGCCCCTCTTATATTAAATTTTGAGGCTTAAAATTCCCTCAGTTCAAATTCCTTGAATTTAAACATGATGCTTGAAGCTCAGTGGTGCAACTAATTACAGCCATCTGTCTAGGGCTGTGACACCGTCGTCCCACCGCCAGGTGTCAACTCCGGCGAGCAAACAATTGGCGTCTCCAACTCCTGGGTCGATGAGCTAGAGCTCCTGGCCCTTTGCGGGTACGGCGCTGTGGCCGCCTTCTCCACGCGCTGGCGTGCCCGAGACCGGACCACGAGGTCTGCCCCCGCATCCGGCTCGTCCCCAACCAGCGGCACGGGTGGCGCGCTGGGCTGGCCGCCTTGGTCCGCCGCAATCGGCGCTAGCGGAATCACCTCCATCTCTGGGGCGACGACGTCGCCCCTCTACCTCTCCATAACCAGCAAGTCACGCCTGGCTCCTTCTAGCGGCACCATCAGGACCTCAGGCGCGACGGCGCGGAGGGGAATGACAAACTGTGGGGGTTGGTTGCGTAAGGCCTCCTCCACCTGAGCTGCAGCCGCGACGTCCGCCTGGGCCTTGGCCGCGATGTCATCCTGCGCCCTCACAACCTCGTCCACCGCCTATTGCGCCGCCTAGGCGACAACCGCCCTCTGCTACTTCGCCTCCCGCTCCTCACGCGCCTCCCGCGCGTTCCTCTCTGTCGCCGCCTGAAGCTCGGCGCGAGGGTCCATGCGGTGGGCGCTGGTGGAGCCTCCCACCACCCCAACCATAGAGGCGGCGGCCAACCACTCAAGAGAGAGAGGAGCTTTGTTTTGATCAAAACGAAGAAAAATCAGAAGAGCACTTGCAAGAAAGAAGAAAGAATGCATGAGGGAACCACCTTGGGGAAGCGGGTTGCCTTTGCGGCCGCTTCCTCCCACTTGGTCGCCGCGGCCGAGCTCTTGGGCTTCTTCGGCTGGCTGCCGAACATGGACGGCGTGGCCCGGCGCTTCTGCGCACCGCCTCGGGTAGCCGGCATGGCGGATGAGCTCGCGCCCTGCTGGTCGGACGCTGGCTGGCGGCACGGAGTGACCTCTTCCTCATCGTCATCAGGTCAGTCCTTGAGGCTGCCTCCGACTCCCGAGCCTCCTGCATCGCCGCCTCCTACCGTGGCCTCGTCGTCCAAAGCGACCACCCCCAAGTCGAGGTCGTCCACATAGCTCTCCTCCCGGTCAGGGAGGAACTGACGCACCGGCCCTGCGGCACCGGTTGCTGGCTGGAGAAGGCCGCACTGTTTCATAGCCGATTGGTCAAGATGGCAGGGGAGAACTCGGCAACTAAAGAGAAAAGAAGAAAATAAAACTTACCATTGGCGAGGGATCCGCGCGCGAGTACGACTCCTTTCCGAGCCGCCACTCCTCCTCCGAGAGCTTGCAGTTCGAGATGTAGTTCACCAAGTGAGGTACCTCCGCGTGAGGCATCTCCTTGGTGCACAACTGGCTTGGGTCTCGATGCCCGCTCATCTGGCATATCATATGAGGGCGGCCTTGGAGCGGGAGCACCCGGCGCCATGAAGGAGGTTAGCAAGTCGGGCCCGGTAAGGCCCTCCGATCTCACCATCACCATGAGCCGCGCAACGGCGGGGACTCCGGAGGCCGACAGCGACTTGGCACGATACGACCAATTAGGCTGCTTCCCAGTCAGCGGGCCAGCTACGTAAGACGGCAGATTGACCCAGTCTCCCTCCGGGAAGATGCTCTTCATATAGAAGTACGACCGCTGCCACATCTTCACTGACTGTATTAGTGTGATTGGGGGAAATGGATTCTCAGCAGCCTGCCTCTGCACCGCGACAAAGGCACCACACTGCGCTGCCACGCTCTTGACGACGGTGCCGAGCTTCGAGTAAAAGAACTTGCCCCGAAGTTCGATGGTGGGTAAGACGCCAAGATAGCCCTCGCACAGGGTGACATAGGCGGACAGCAGCACCATCATATTTGGAGTGAGGTGGTGCGGCTCAAGGCCGTAGAAGTCGAGGAAGGCGCGGACGAAGCCGCTCTGCGGCAAGCCGAGGCCGCGCAAGAAGTGCGACCTGAAGATGAAGCGCTCGCCCTCCTCCAGCGCCGGCGAGATCTCCCGCTCCGGCGCGAGGCGGACTTTCACGTAGTCTTCACCGGGCAACCGCCACGTCCAGCGGAGGAAATCGATGTGGTCTTCATGGACGTTGGAGTCGTCCCAAGCTCCGACGCATGCCATGAGGACAAGAAGCTCGATGAGAAAAGCGGAGCGGCGACATGCGCGCAACCCCGCGGTAGCAAACCACAGCGCAGCAAGGTGGCCGGAGGCACGATACCGCGGCGGACAGTAGCAACGAAGGGAAGAAGAAGAAGAGGAGGACGACGGAGGAGGAGATGAGCGCGTGTGCGTCTGCCGCTCCCCCTCCTCCCCTCTATTTATAGTCGCGGAGCGAGTAAGCCGAGTGGATGGGGAGTGGGGGTCGTGGGATTAACTGCGCCCACTCCCCCACGACCCCGCGATTATTGCGCCTTAACAGCGTGTGGTAACTACAGTTGGAATGCCAACTGCTTGCCTCGGCCAGAGAGGATCCGCACGTGGGCTGAGGCATGGTAGTGGAGGGCCCCAGCCTACGACGATGTCCCGTTGTGCGCGTGGGTTGGCAGGCTAGTCCAGCCGATAGGAGCCGCATGGCACGCGGGCAGCGGGCGGCTGGCCCGACGCCCGGCGCGCGTGCCATCTGGTTCCCGTCTTCGGGCTTCAAAATCTTCCAGACGGCACGTCTGGTTGTGGCCAACTCCTAGCTGTCGGCTCTTTAGAGTGGGAAGCTGCTTGGGCTTCTCGTTCCCTGCTCAGCTGCGAAGCCCCACCAGCTTCGGGGACTATTGTCAGAGTAAATGACAACGGGTAGCCTAACCGGCCCCTTGCCTCTGCACAAACATCGGGCCAACTGGGCCCTCAAATATCCAAGACGCACAGCCGCCTTCTCCTAGCCGGTTGTCACAGTGGCCGGCTGCTGGAAGGCGGCGAGGCTCGACGAGCCCTCCTGAAGTAGGCCGACTCTTAGAAGGCGACCACCAGAGTGGCCAACTCCTAGCAGTCGGCTTGACCTATATGCTCAAAGGTTGCACCCACATAACAGCGATGAGACGGGGCGTGGCTACAATGAAGCCTGCCACCCCCAAATCCCGGAGTGAGCATGGCCACAGTGCGCCGTACTGGGCGGCCATCCCTAGTCCAACGCAGCACTGTTGGCACATTGACCGTGACATCGCCCATGATAGGCTGTTCGTACGGCCCGTAGGAGGCGGTCCCCTCCTACCAGAGAGCTACCAGAGGGCAGCTGGACTTGACTAGTCGGCACGGGGGGAGGCCGGCTCCCAACAGCCGGCCTGCCCCTACCCTAGAAGTTTGTGCACCATTAAGCAGACGAGACGGGGTAAGGCTACAGTGAATACCCACAAGGCGGCGGAACTATAGCCATGCTTACCCCGACAAAGCCATCGTCACCAAGAGTGAGGCTACAGTAACTAGCAGCTGACAAGACCCCCGAGCGGTGGGCCCAGCCTCTCAACCAAGAGGCCGACAGCCAGCGGGACACACCAGTCGGCGGGCCCTAGTGGCTGGTGGAGAAGCCGACGACCATAGACACTGACGGTCTGGACCCACATCTAGCCGGATTACCATTGTACCCCTGGGGGGTAGGCCTATATAAACCCCCCAGGGCACCCATGCAAAGGTCTGATCTATGAGAACTACACACACCACATAGAAAGAACAGAAGAGCTAGCCTTGCCCTTCTTCTTCCTCTAGCCAAACAGCTCATGGAGCATCCTGTAGCTACTTGTTGATTAAGTGATCATGCGGAGACCCCGCAGAGCAGGACTAGGAGTGTTATCTCCTAGGAGAGCCCCGAACCTGAGTAAGATTCGCCGGCGGGCATGTCTTCGCCTTATCCCGTTTCCAGGCACCGACGATGTCTTACTAGCTCCCACAATGATTAGACACCCATTGGCATATGTCGCACCTACCACCTGACACTTTCCCTGGGAGGAGGACGGCAGACAAACGCATTTTCCTTGCAGTTTTAGTTGCGACAGAAGATCGAACGGTCGCCGTTTCGGGAATGTTATCAGGCGAACGAGCCTAGTTTTTCTTTTCTTCCTATATAGAAAAAGGTATGCTACATGGTGTCGGCTTAGTCAACAAATGATTGTGCCAACCTTGACCGTTGGATTGACATTCAACGTCTGTCGTGTTTCTTCAGTCTCTTCTTCCTCGAGCCGCCAAAACGAAACCAGCGCTGGCGGGACCGCCTGCTCCCGCCTCCCATGGCTGGTTATGCTGCCGTGCACGCATCATGGCCACATCGCACTCTAAAACTCTGTGCATCATCCCTGGCTCCTGTTCGTTCCTGTCCGAGGCCTCACCATCGTCCTCCGCCTTGGTTCGCTTGCTGCGGCGCCGCCCTCCAGTGTTGTTAACACAGTCAACAACCGGGAGGAATAAGGAGATGACTGTACATGGTGAGGATGACAGTAGGGAACCAGCAGCGCGCCCAATACTTTTGTTTTCTCGGGACGGAGAAGGGTATCAACCGGGTTGTGCGGGAGCTGTGGCTCGTCTAGCCCAGGCTTTTATTTCATATGTCAGCACATGGCCAGCCCAACTTGTTTTTTTCCTTTCTAAAAATGGCTAGCCAGCCATTTTGTTTTTTGTAGAATAACCAACGTAGGCCTACTTGCTTTTCTACGCCCTGCTCGGCCAGAAAACTTTCAAAGTGAGGAGGGATGCATATTGCCCAGAAAATGGGCTATAAGTAATAAGAAATGGGCTATAAGTAATAATAAATGGCCTGTAAAATGAAAAAAATACAACAAACAAGCAATTAGTTCCAAAATACTTTTTTCTTTCGGATTTTGATATTTTAAATTTCATTGTTTTTGTGCGGGTACAATTTCATTGAATTTAAATTAATGTATATTTAGTTTTAAAATTAATTTGAATCTGGCTAGAAATTTCAGGTTGTATGTTGTTTGGGATAGATTTGGAGGCTAACTTGTGGGTCTACTAGGTTGATGTGTACGAAAGGCTTTGTCAACTTAGTCCACAAACGATTCTAGTAGCAGTAACCGTCTGATGTTAATCCAACGGCTGTGCTGCTTCTTCAATATCTAATCTTCTTGCTCTAGCAGCCCAAACCAGCGCTGGTGGGACTGCCTGCTCCCGCCTTCCGTGGCCGGCTGTGCTGCCACATAGGCTGCATCGCCCCACCCTACTCCATTGCTCGCTAGGCCGTTCCTCTACTCACCCACACCTCCTGTTATTTTCCGGCGATGGCAGCAGGAGCAGTAAACCTTCGTACTCCCCACCGCGTGGGCAACCATTGTCGAGTCTTCCCCGGCTCCGTGTCGTTCCGTTTCTAGGCATCGTTGTCGTCCATAGCCATGGTGCTCTCGGCACAGCCTAGTCAACATGGTCAACGAACGACATCCATCCGATGTGGACTGTACGTGGAGAGGCTGACAGCTGGGTCCAGGGCCGCACATAGGGAAATGCCTCCTTATTAAGCGCAAAATAATGATTCCTCCACCTGATATCTGGGACCCACCGAAAGGGCCTCTTTATTTCGCAAAAAAACGTGCCCCCCGCTGACTGGTCGGAGCCACCAGCTATCTTCGCACGCAAGGAAGTGCATCCTTATTATGCACAAAAAAATGAATACACCCCCTGCTAGCTGGAACCCAGCATAGTGGGAGGCTGACTTGTGGGCCTACCAAGTTGACAGGGATGGAGGGCTTTGTCAACTTTGTCAATATGAACTATTCTAGCTCCAGTTATCGTATGAGGTTCATCCAACGGCCATAGTGCTTCTTCAACCTCTCGTCTTCTTGCTCCAGCCGCCCAAACCAGCGCTGGTCGTGCCGCGTGCTCCTGCCTCTCGTGGCCGGTTGTAATGCCGCAGATGCCTCACTGCCCCCTAGTATTCCCACCTCTGGCCAGACCATCCCTCTACTCACCCACACCCCCTATTATTATGTGGCGACGGCAGCCTCACACTGCGGCCAAACCAATGAACCCTCGTACTCCTCTCCGCATGGGCATCCACTGCCACGTCTTTCCCGGCTCCACGTCGTCCCCTTCCTAGGCCTCGCTGTTATCCACCGCCTTGGTGCTCTCGGCGCAGCGTGGTCAATGTGGTCAACGACCGACTTCCATCGGAAGAGTACTATACGTGGAGAGGCTAACAGCTGGGTCCACGGCCGCAGCAAGGACGTGCCTCCTTATTACGCGGAAAATAATGATTCCTCCACCTAACTGCAGGGACCGACCGGACGGGCAACCGTATTTCGTGAAAAAAATGTTTGCCCCTAACAGTTGGGACCCACCAGCTACATATTCGCATGCAAGGAAGTGCGTCCGAGCAAAAAAAATGATTCGCCCCCATGACTGCTAGGACCCACCAGCTACATCTTCGCACGCAAGGAAGTGCCTGACAGTCGGGACCCACCTGTTCGAAGCGTATGTAGCATTGTCATTCTGGTCGTGAACGTGTACGTACATACTGGTCGATGTAGAGGCGCGCATGTGTCATAGTAGAGGCGCGCACGTAGCATGTACACGTACATACAGCAGCAGTGTGCAAGAAAGAAAATACAGCCACATACGTACATATGGGCGGGGCCTCAAATGCCTACTCGCGCATACGTACGGCCAGGGCTCGTGTACATGTCTGGGTGGGAACGGAGAAACTGCATCGTCGCCGTGTTCATGGGGAGCCAACCGGCTGGGTTGGAACGGAATGCGTCGTCGTGTTCATCGGGAGGGCTTGGACAGAACAACCGATGGAAACGAGGCCTGGCGTACCGCAGAACGGAGGAAACGGCCTTGTGTTCGACCAACCACGGTCGAAATGTCATCCTGTTCATAGGGAGGGGCCTGGCGTACCGCAAAATGGAGCAAACGAACTTCTGTTGAACCTCCTACGGTCGAAATGGGGTCCTGTTGATCGGGAGGGGTGTGGCGTACATCAAAACGGAGGAGACGGACTTGTGTTTGAGCGCTACAGTCGAAATGGGGGTCCTGTTCATCGAGAGGGGTGTGTCGTACTACAAAACGGGACTCCATGAGATACTGTTCATCTCCACCTTCGACCTCCTCCAGCCTCCACGGGCTACTGTTCATCCACCGTCAACCTCCTCCAGCCTCCACCTACGACTGTTCATCCACGCGCTCCTGTTCATCCAGCCTCCACCGTGCGTGTTAGGACCCCGATCCTAAGTCACACCGATCTAGCATGTAACACATCATATCACTTTGCGGCCTCACGCACGGTAAGGGTGCTGGCCCATAGTAAATTGACCATGGTTGATGTAATGGTTGCAGCAATCGACTGATGTGTGCAACCTCTTCAACAAAGGACGAACCCACTATGGTGCTACAACTGGACAAGCGACGCGTCCCGCTACAAGTGGAAGGGAACGGATAACCAGGCGGATGCTTTGAAAGGCGAGGAAGAAGAGTTCGCCCTTCCGAGAAACTGGAAAGGCTACTCGGCCTATAACCCCATCGAATGGGTAAGTTCAAACTTGGGTACATAGTCTGGACATTATATCTGAATACTGATCGGCTCAACCATTTTTCCAAACAGAGTTGGAGACGCCAGGTTGGAGCCATCAGCTGCCCCTCCCCTTAATCAGAAGACCATTCCCGTGACGATGACCCGGGATTTCATGACGACCTAGAAATGTCCGTCGATTTTGAGGATGGGGTTTTCTTTCAGGAAAGCCTTGATGGTTCCAAGGTGGCTATTATAGCAGATCAACATGGGCTCCTCCCTCCCCCATCATAAATAGAAAGAAGGCCTCTTCTCAAACAGGGTGTTCGCCTCACACTACTCTGGTTATGATAACTTCAACTCCCGAGGGTCGTTGTACATCACGCCGAACATCGACAGGGGTGGAGGCGATTCCAACCAAGAAAGTAGCCCCCAAACGGAAGGTAGTCATGAGAGATACACCAATGATGTCTTCAGAAAAAAGGTAGTTTAACTTTAAAGTGTTGTCAGCTCATTATTGGCTTTGCGCTGCGGGGCTCTATTGACACTGAACCAGGGCCTGCATGAAGAAGGTACGACCCTGACCATCTGAAGACATCGTGGAAGTGTTAGGGTGCAGTCAAAGATTCTCAGCACGGGCAAAGGTCAATGCTAGGAATCCCACTGCAGGCCACCTATTAGAAGATCCTGAGGATGTCTCCGTCACCAATTTGAAGCTGAAAGTGTGATGAATCATTGACGAAAGAAGAATCCCTGCACCATGCTGCTTTTTTCGATCAAGAAGTCAGTGCTTTTAATTCTGTTGATGCATACCTTGGAGCGACCCAAACAGGCCTTAAGGGGATTGCCAACCTTCTGTCAGCCAATATGCAGGTAAGAGATGGGTTATGACAACCAAATATAAATGCTAACCTAATAGCCCCCGAGCCTTGATTCGGGTGGGATGGCTGAGTTAAGGGTCTGTGAATATAAATATTTATTGTTTTCGGCAAGCTTTAAAGGACCAGAACAAGAAACTATCCGAGGACCTGGATTCGAGCAGACCACAATTGGCTGATGTGAAAGCCAAATTAGAGGCGGTGAAGAAGTTCACTAGTGAGGCCCATGGTGAGGGGAAGCTTTTAACACGCATTAATTATGCCAATGTGCCCTATTTAACACCAGCCTTTTTTATAGCAGCTGAATCCATAGGTCAACTATAAAAGGACCTGGATACCGCCAAAGAGTCCCAACGGTATGCTGAGTCATAGCATGAAGTTGGTATTCAGGTTCTAAAACGAAGCCATGAGGAGAACAACAAGCTGAAGGTGGAAAACCAACAGCACACCAAAGAACTAGAGAGTATGAAGACTCAATTATCACAGAAACTTGAAGAGAACCAGAAATTGAAAAGCGACTGAGGGAGTCCTGGATTAGGGGGTGTCCGGATGGCTGGACTAAGACCTTTGGCCGGACTCCCAGACTATGAAGATACAAGATTGAAGACTCTGTCCCATGTCTGGATGGGACTTTCCTTGGCGTGGAAGGCAAGCTTGGCAATACAATTTGAAGATCTCCTCCCATTGTAACCGACTCTGTGTAACCCTAGCCCTCTCTGGTGTCTATATAAACCGGAGAGTTTTAGTCCGTAGGACGAACGACAATCATACCACAGGCTAGCTTCTAGGGTTTAGCCACTCCGATCTCGTGGTAGATCTACTCTTGTACTACCCATATCATCAATATTAATCAAGCAGGAGTAGCGTTTTACCTCCATCGAGAGGGCCCGAACCTGGGTAAAAACATCGTGTCCCTTGTCTCCTGTGACCATCCGCCTAGACGCATAGTTCGGGACCCCCTACCCGAGATCCTCCGGTTTTGACACCGACATTGGTGCTTTCATTGAGAGTTCCTCTGTGTCATTGCCTTTAGGCCCGATGGCTTCTTCGCTCGTCAATCGTGATGCGGTCCGGGATGAGACTTTTCTCCCCGGATAGATCTTTGTATTCGGCAGCTTCGCACTGCGGGCCGACTCGTTCGGCCATCTGGAGCAGATCGAAAGCTACGCCCCTGGCCATCAGGTCAGGTTTGGAAGCTTAAACTACACGGCCGACATCCGCGGGGACTTGATCTTCGACAGATTCGAGCCACGACTGGGCGCGCCGCACTGTCACGATGGGCATGATTTAGCTCTATCATCGGACAACACCCAAAGCGTCGTTCAGGTGTCCGCTCCGACCATTAGCTCTGAGCCCACTGCGCCAGTCAGGGACGGACGGTTGGACGCCGCCCCGGAAGCTGCAACCTCTATGGCGATAGAGCCGAATACCAGCCTAGTCCCTCGCAAGGCCCGTGACTCCAAGGTGCCGGACTCCGATCCGGACTCCGTAAATCATGCACCTCTTCCGATTAAGCCCGATTGGGCTCCGGTCATGGAGTTCACCACCGCGGATGTCTTTCAGCAATCGCCTTTCGGCAATATCCTGAATTCATTAAAGTCTCTCTCTTTGTCAGGAGAGCCCTGGCCGAACTACGGCCAATACGGTTGGGATGCGGACGACGAAGAAATTCGAAGCCCACCCACCACCCACTTCATAGCCACTCTCGACGATTTAACCGACATGCTCGACTTTGACTCCGAAGACATCAAGGGCATGGACGCCGATGAAGGAGACGATCAAGAACCAGCACCTATAGGGAACTGGAAAGCCACCTCGTCATATGACATATACATGGTGGACACCCCTAAAGCGGGGGATGGCAAGGATAAAATGGAGGATGACCCCTCCAAGAAGCAACCCAAGCGCCGACGTCAGCAGTGCCGCTCTAAGTCCCGCCAAAGCAAAAACGGCGATTCCGGCACCGGAGATAACAACATGCCGGACAGTGCCGAAGACAACCCCCTTCAGCAGGATTCAGTGCAGGAGGACGAAGGAGCCAGCCCTCACGAGAGAGCGGCCGACAAAGAGGATGAGGACGACAATTACATGCCTCCCTCCGAAGACGAGGCAAGCCTCGACGACGACGAATTCGTCGTGCCAGAGGATCCCGTCGAACAAGAGCGTTCCAAAAGCAGGCTCGTAGCCACGGCAAGCAGCCTCAAGAAGAAACAACAGTAGCTTAGAGCTGACCAAGACTTGCTAGCCGACAGATGGACCGAAGTCCTGGCGGCCGAAGAGTATAAACTAGAACGCCCATCCAAGAGCTACCCAAAGCGCAGGCTGCTACCCAAACTTGAGGAGGAAGCAACTAAACCTACATCACCAGCGTACGATGTGCCCGATCGGCCACCCCGTGGCCGCGATAGAGAGGCCTTCAGGACCTCAACCGAAGCCGCACCCCGACACCGCTCAAAACATACCAGAGTACGGGGAGACGCAACAGACCTGCGAGACATCTTGGAGAATAAGGCAAGGCAAACAAGATCGATCTACGGATTGCATGGGTGCCCCGCTTCACGTGACGCTAGCCGTCACGCCGGACATAATAAGTATGGCCCGGCCGAATACAACAGACCAAGCTCGTCCGAGCTGCGTCGTGATATAGCCCAGTACAGGGGCGCCGCACACCCACTATGCTTCACAGACAAAGTAATGGATCATCAAATCCCCGAGGGCTTCAAACACGTAAACATCGAATCATACGATGGCACAACAGATCCTGCGGTATGGATCGAGGATTATCTACTTCATATCCACATGGCCCGTGGTGATGATCTACACGCCATCAAATACCTCCCGCTCAAGCTTAAAGGACCAGCTCGACATTGGCTTAACAGCCTGCCAGCAGAGTCAATTAGTTGTTGGGAGGACCTGGAATCCGCATTCCTTGACAACTTCCAGGGCACGTATGTGCGACCACCAGACGCTGATGACCGAAGCCACATAATCCAGCAGCCAGAAGAATTGGCTAGACAATTCTGGACACGGTTCCTAACCAAGAAAAACCAAATAGTCGGTTGTCCAGACGCCAAGGCCTTGCAGCCTTCAGGCACAACATCCGAGACGAATGGCTTGCTCAGCACCTAGGACCGGAAAAGCCGAAATCTATGGCAGCCCTCACGACACTCATGACCCGCTTCTGTGCGGGAGAAGACAGCTGGCTAGCTTGTAGCAATAACATAACCAAGAGCCCCGACAATTCGGATACCAAGGATAACAATGGCAGGTCATATCGCAACAAGCATAAGCGCCGCATTAACGGTGACAATATTGAAGATACGGCAGTCAATGCCGGATTCAGAGGCTCTAAACCGGGTCAGCGGAAGAAGCCATTCAAAAGAAACCCTCAGGGCCCATCCAGCTTAGACCGGATACTCGATTGCTCGTGCCAGATACACGGCACCCCCGAATAGCCAGCCAATCACACCAACAGGGATTGTTGGGTGTTCAAGCAGGCAGGCAAGTTAAGTGCCGAGACCGGAGACAAGGGTCTACATAGCGATGATGAGGAGGGGCCCCGGCCGCCGAACAACAAAGGACAGAAGGGATTTCCCCCGCAAGTTCGGACGGTGAACATGATATACGCAACCCACATCCCCAAAAGGGAGCGGAAGCGTGCTCTCAAGGACGTTTATGCGCTGGAGCCAGTCGCCCCAAAGTTTAACCCATGGTCCTCCTGCCCAATCACCTTCGATTGAAGGGACCATACCACCAGCATCCGTCATGGCGGATTCGCCGCACTGGTCCTAGACCCAATTATCGACGGATTTCACCTTACCAGAGTCCTAATGGACGGCGGCAGTAGCCTGAACCTGCTTTACCAGGACACAGTGCGAAAAATGGGCATCGATCCTTCAAGGATTAAACCCACAAAGACAACCTTCAAAGGTGTCATACCAGGGGTAGAAGCCAGCTGTACAGGCTCGGTTACACTCGAGGTGGTCTTCGGATCCCCGGATAACTTCCAGAGCGAGGAGTTAATCTTCGACATAGTCCCATTCCGCAGCGGCTATCACGCCCTGCTTGGATGAACCGCATTTGCAAAATTCAATGCGGTGCCGCACTACGCATATCTCAAGCTCAAGATGCCAGGACCTCGCGGAGTCATCACGGTAAACGGAAACACCGAACGCTCTCTCCGAATGGAGGAGCACATGGCGGCCCTGGCGGCGGAAGTACAGAGTAGCCTCTCAAGGCAGTTCTCCAATCCAGGTGTCAAACGTCCGAACAATGTCAAGCAAGCCCGAAGTAACCTACAACAAATCCGGCTGGCACGTTCCGAGCAAGCATAGCAGTGCGGCCCCAACCCGAGCCCCTGCCAGACGGCGATACTGGTACCACGCGTACATAATTACGCCTTAGAGATACCATGGGCATAAGGGGAGGGGCACAACAACGGCACGCCCATAATGCGGCTCAACCGCACTAAGGGGCTCCCTATTTCGCCGTTTTCCTTTTTACACACTTTTTGGACCCAACTATTCGGAAGGCCTGTCCGGCAATACAATCGCCGAACCCATGATGCAACAGCCAGGGAGGGAGCAAGCCACGTCAAAAGTCCAGGTGGTCTCTATAACGAGTTTAATACCTGTTTTACTTACAATCCTGCAGGTTGCCCTTGGAGGGGAATATGTCAAATACTCCCATCTCTTGCTTACCGCACTTCTTGTATCGTTCTGCTCTCGCAGCAGCCCCTTTTTTAATAAACTATATATAGCTCTTACCTATTATTGTACTTATCTATTTTTATATACAAATATGTTCAGTCATGACATTCTGCAACCGTACACTTTGGTGCGGACCATACACCAGGGGCTTACAACACCCCATAACATGGTGTGAGAAGACCGAACACTCTCACGAGTGCGGCACCCCGAACTTATAGCACTATATGCATCGGCTCTGAATCATGTCTTTGGTCAATAGTTGGGTTTGCCCGGCTCCAATGTTTTGGCACCTTACGTTCCGCATTGTTGGCTAAGGTAGCGCTGGGAGAACTACTGCGATTGTGCCCCAGTTGAGCTGGGTTAACACCTCAGTAGAGAAAGCTAAAACTGACTGTCATGATAGTGCGAGAGACCGATCGCTGTTCGCGTGGTTTCTTCGAGTCCTTAAAGACTTATGCCGCTTCGAGCGAGGAACCGGACTTATCCGGCCTAGGCGTGGATAGTGCCCCAAACTCAGTCTTGCGAATACTAGGGGCTTCACCGAAATTTAAAATTATAGAATTCTATGGCTAAGTGAGAGTGATAAAGCATTATATGTCCGACGGCCTGGTTCGTTGTGCTGAACGCCTCCCTAGATGGACCCAAGAATGGGAACAAGAGCGCTCAGGTTTATCCCGAACACCCCAGCACTCGTGGCATGGGGGTCAAAGCCGACGACTTGCATCTCTCAGATTTGATAAACGGCCGCACAAAAGGTAATATTTTAAATTAACAAGCGTTGCTTAACGCATATGAACAAAGCTTCAGCATACAGGATAACAAATGCGAGTCTACTTAAAAATTACATCTTTGGAGCACTCATCCGCTATATGGCGGGCACTCTTCAGAACGCCATTATAATACATCTCGGGCATATGATACTCCTTGCCCGGCGGTGGCGCGTCCGTCAACAGCTTCTCCGCATCTAGCTTGCCCCAGTGCACCTTAGCATGGGCAAGGGCCCGGCGGGCACCTTCAATACAAACGGAGTGCTTGACGACCTCAATCCACGGACACGCGTCCACCAGCCGCCGCACCAGACCAAAGTAGCTCCCAGGCATGACTTCTCCAGGCCACAGCCAAGCTACGAGGCCCTTCATGGCCTGTTCGGCCACCTTGTGGAGCTCGACCAGCTGCTTCAGCTGGTCGCTCAGGGGCACCGGATGTTCGGCCTCAGCATACTGAGACCAGAACACTTTTTCCGTCGAGCTCCCCTCTTCGGCTCGGTAGTATGCGGCGGCATAAGACACACTACGGGGCAGATCGGCGAACGCTCCTGGAGAGCTCCGGATTCGGGTAAGTAGCAGATAATTAACTTTTATATTTTTGCTTTGCATAAGGAATGCCTTACCCGCCGCTATCTTCTTCATCGCCTCGATCTCCTGAAGGGCCTTCTAGGCTTCGGCCTTAGCGGTCTTGGCACTCTCAAGAGCCAAGGCAAGCTCGAACTCTCGAGTCTTCGAGTCACGCTCCAAACTCTCGTGTTTTTCCACGAGAGCCTGGAGCTCTTGCCGCACCTCCGCCACCCGCGCCTCCTGCTTCTCTCGCTCGGTGCGCTCCAAGGCCGCACTCTTTTCGGCCATGGAGACCACCTCTTTCAGGGTCGCCACCTCGGTCGTGGCTCCTGCAACATTAACGTTGGTCCCGTTCTTATTTTGCAACCAAGTATTTCTATATACATTTATAGGAGGTACTATGTACCCTCTTTATCCTCGAGCTGCTTCTTGGCACGGCCGAGATCGCTCTCGGACCGCTCGAGGCTTTCCTTCAATGCATTGACCTCCGCAATCAGTGCGGCAGAGGTCAGCAGCGCAGCCTGCATTCCCATATTGACATATTTCTATTAGACTCCTGCGTATATCTTTTTAGATCCCCAGCTCGGCTTTTCTTTCTGAACACCGAACTGAGCATCAGGGGCTACTGTCTATGCGGTAATATTTTTTATATATGTTTTTAACACATACCTCAAAGCCCGTTAACAGGCTTGTACAGGATTCCGTCAGCCCGCTCTTGGCGGACTGAACCTTCTGAATCACCGCACTCATAACAGTGTTGTGTCCCTCGTCGATGGAGGCGCCGTTAAGCGCCTCCAGCAAATTGTCCGGCGCCTCCGAGTGGACGGAAGTCGCCTGTGTCGCAGGCTTTCCCTTCTTGTGAAGGCGCCGCCTGTCGGACTCTGGAACCGCTGATGGTTCCGAAGCAGTGTCCGGCCCGGGGCCGGACTTAGATCCCTCCGGGGCTTTACCTCCATTGGGCCTGGAGTCCAAAAGGTCGCCTTGTGGCGCCTCCAGGACCACCTCCTCCTGGTTTTGCCCCCTACGGGACTCCACCTCAGCGTCGTCTGTAGGGAGAGGGGAGGAGGCCGTCGAAAGTGAAGCGCTATTCACGTCCGATGAATTCAGAGAGCCGCTCGACGAGTCGCCAAGCTGAGCTCTGGGCAGACTGCATGATTAGATTCGGCGTTAGAAGCTATCGAATAATAAAGGAGTGCAACAAGTCATTCGGGTAGCTGGACACTTACGATTTTGCCAGGGGCTTGACCCTGGATGGCCATTCCCCCCCGCCGTCTTTGGCGTCGGGGGCGTAGTCCGGCAGAAGGGTCTTCCCCTGCTTGGACCCTCCGGCTTCCCCAGTTGGGCGGCCTTTGTTTTCTTTCCTCCCCCCATTGGAGGGGGAGAGGCATCTTCTTCTTCCTCCTCCTCCTCGTCTTCGGAGGCGAAGGGTGCGTTGGGGTTGTCGGGCAAATCCGACGCCATCGGGCACCGGGAACTCTTTCGGGTCCCCGCGGCCTTCTCCTTGGACTTCTTCTCCGGCACCACGTGAGGTGCCGAAACCAGTAGCTTTGCTAATTTCGCGTCTGCTGGGCCTTCAGGCAAAGGAGCCAGACAGTCAAACTGTCCGGATGTCCTCTTCCAGTCCTGTCAAAGGAATGGGAGTTTAGATCCCACATAAAGTCACACTATGAAATTCGGGTATCCCGTACGGGACTAAATGTGAGCTTACTTCGGAGGCTTGACGTTTGGCGCAGAATCCGCGTTCCTCGGTGACGGGAGGGGAGACCTCGGAACTCTTGAAAAGCACCTTCCAGGTGTCCTCGTGCTTCATTTCGAAGAGCCGCGATAGAGTCTGGTGCTGGGCCGGGTCGAACTCCCACAAATTGAAGTCCCGTTGTTGACACGGGAGGATCCGGCGGAAGAGCATGACCTGGACCATGTTGACAAGCTTCACCTTCTTGGTCACCAGGTCTCGGACGTAGGTTTCGAGTCCGGTCACCTCTTCCGGATTGCCCCACGACAGGCCCGTCTCTTTCCAAGATGTGAGCCGGGTGGGGATGCCGGATCAAAATTTGGGGTCACGCGGCTCGGTGATATAAAACCACCCCGATTGCCACCCTTTGAAGGTTTCCACGAAGGCACCCTCGAGCCAAGTGACGTTGGCCATCTTGCCCACCATAGCACCTCCGCATTCCGCTTGTCGTCCTCTCACAACCTTCGGCTTGACCCTGAAGATCTTCAGCCATAGGCCAAAGTGGGGCTGGATGTGAAAGAAGGCCTCACACACGACGATAAATGCCGAGATATTGAGGATGAAGTTCGGGGCTAGATCGTGGAAGTCCAGGCCGTAGTTGAACATGAGCCCCTGGACGAACGGGTGAAGAGGAAAACCCAGTCCGCGGAGGAAATGGGGAAGAAAAACAAACCTCTCATGGGGCCTGGGGGTGGGGATGAGTTGCCCCACATCTGGAAGCCGGTGCGCGATGTCGTTAGACAAGTATGGGGCCTTCCTCAGGTTTTTGATTTGCCCGTCCGTGACGGAGGAGGCCATCCATCTACCTCCCGCTCCGGACATGGTTCGAGAAGGTTGAGGTGGGAAGTGTGGGCTTGGGCGCTGGAGCTCGAGCGCGCAGGGATGGATAAGCAGAGGAGGGAGAAGGCGAGAATGAAAAGGGCGGATTATTATCCCCTTATATGGGCAGCAAAAACTACGAGCCCCCCACTGGCCTAATAAAACTCTCTTATCTCCCAAGCGCAGCGGTTAATGGCATGGTTGGGTTACCCACACCCGTATTGATGAGAATCCCGGAATAAGGGGACACGATCTCTGCTTTGACAACACGTGCCAAGGAAACCGCCTTGCTAAACGCGCTGAGGTGGAACAATAAAATGAATAAAAGCCTGGCCGTGGCATGATGTCACGCCGCGGAATACATCAGCAGATCCGATTAACGCAAATATTATTCTCTCTACGGTGGAATGTGGAACTTATTTTGCAGAGCTAGACACTACCCTGGTGTTCAACATCTTCTATGAAATATTCGGAGGAGGAACCCGCCTTGCAATGCCGAAGACAACTTGCGCGCCGTACTCATCATCATTGAAGCCTGGTTCAGGGGCTACTGAGGGAGTCCTGGATTAGGGGGTGTCCGGATGGCCGGACTAAGACCTTTGGCCGAACTCCCGGACTATGAAGATACAAGATTGAAGACTCCGTCCCGTGTCCGGATGGGACTTTCCTTGGCGTGGAAGGCAAGCTTGGCGATACGATATGAAGATCTCCTCCCATTGTAACCGACTCTTTGTAACCCTAGCCCTCTCCAGTGTCTATATAAACCGGAGAGTTTTAGTCCGTAGGACGAACAACAATCATACCATAGGCTAGCTTCTAGGGTTTAGCCACTCCGATCTCGTGGTAGATCTACTCTTGTACTACCCATATCATCAATATTAATCAAGCAGGACTAGGGTTTTACCTCCATCGTGAGGGCCCGAACCTTGGTAAAAACATCGTGTCCCTTGTCTCCTATTACCATCCGCCTAGACGCACAGTTTGGGACCCCCTACCCGAGATCCGCCGGTTTTGACACCGAAAGCGACCTATTCAGTTAGTAATTTATAAGCTTTCGTATGTATACGTTCGCGGTGCCTGAGCATAAAGGACATGGCCTTCTTTCTGATAGGACTCTGGACTGATCAGCCCGGAGAGGATACCCAGTCCTTTGGCAGTAATCTCGTAAAGGAGTTGTCTGTTGTTCATGAGAAGGCTCCAAAAGCTATGAAGAACATCATCAAGGTATTTTGCTGGCCAAGATGGCACCAGAAGATATGGCTGTACTGGCTGGTCGTTTTAAAGGAGCTCAGTGACGCTTTGAGTTATGGAAGATATCAGCCTATCAGGAGGGGGCGCGTGAAGCATGGGCTATGGTGAAGAGCTGATTCACCAAACTCGAGCTGGAGCAGATAGCTCATGTGGGACCGATAGGACCGGATGGGTAAGAAATTCCACTTCATTTAGTGGACAACCAAGTGATGCCTGCTGTTTGATACTCCCAATAGGACTGCGTCCTAGATAGCCTAATAGACAACATGGACAAAGAGTGACGTGTTTGATTCTATGTAGATACGTACTTCAGGTACATACTTCACATCGAACTTTCTTGATCCGCACTATAAATGTTGTCTTAACCGGCCATCGGCTTCGGCCTCCTCGACCAATGGTTGGGGAGTGTTCCATACTATGTGACCTGAGGCAACAGGAAATCACTTCCGGTAACTAGGCAATTTGGCCATTTGGCACGAACAGACAAAAACACATGCGGAGGGTTATGTTATATTAGTCTTTGATCTAAGATACATATTCTGAAGAAAATAGTTCCTTCATGGGTTCCTTTCTTCTGGCTTGTCTTGTAAAACAGAGACATAGTGTTTGGATACCTAGAGTATGTGGATAATGGTCAATGCGGGGACCAAACCCCCTATATCATGGTGGCGATCACCTGACTTATTATCATCTCCCTTATCGTTGACCCATTATGTTCTTAAGAACGCTAGCTTTTGGCTTCACCCGTCTGAGTACGTACACGGCTGACCCAATCCTAGCAATCACAGATGTGCTCCCTTTACTCCCTAGCCAAACAATCGGGAATGTAGGGGGTAAAAACAGGAGTTAGGCAACCCAATTTGCCAAAAACTTAAGTCAAATCGGTGCATATGATGGCGTAAAATTGGACGGGAGAACGTATAGATGACAAGAACACTTATGAGCACAAAAAATATATTGATTGGCAGCTTGAAAGGAGCCCCTAGGAAAGCCTAGGTATTGGATTTAAGAATGGGTAGCAAAAAGGGCCTAAACACAGTTTGGTTTATCTCGAAAGAGCACGGGAGGTGCTGCCTCCCCATAAGTAAGGAAAAAGAAAAATGACAGTAAAGAAAAAAGGCAAGTGGGACTAACATGGCCATACTAGCCGTAGAAGCGATGAAGCCAAGCTGCGTTCCAGGGGTTTGGTTGGAGGTGATCGTCGGCTGGATTGCGTAGACGATATGACCCACCTGCTAGCACTTCATCGATTATGAAAGGGCCCTTCCATTTCGGCGAGAGCTTATTCTTTTGCTTTTCAGGGAGACGGATGACAAGGTCGCTGAAGTTGTATGCCTTCGCCTGAACTTCCCTACTCTGGTAGCGCCTAGCCTGCTACTGGTGAAATGTAGAGCAATTCGGGGCCACATCACGCTCTTCTTCTAAGGCATCTAGGTCGTCCTGCCGACACAATTCGGCCTTCTTTTCCTCATACATGCGGATTCTGGGGTGTTGTGGATGATATTGTATGGGAGAATTGCGTCTGCGCCATACACCATAAAGAAACGTGTATATCTCGTTGATCGGTTAGGGGTAGTACACAGTCCCCATAATAAGGAGTCAGGGAGGTCCTGTCGTAAAAGGTAGGCCAGGAAGGGCTCAGTCCATGGTGCAATTACTGCCATGACTTCATGAGCCGAAGGTGTTTCCTCCAGTGTCGAGCTACTAATGATGTCATCGTCTGGCTCAATGGCAGGAGGGTTGATTAGAGTGGCGTCATTGATGGCCGAATCCTTATTCCCATCCTGCCATACCACGGATGGCTTGAAGAGTTGTTCTAAGAAGGTTTTCTTTGGCACTAGGTTGCGCTGGGCGCCCATGCAGGCGAGGACACCCACCGCTTGATTATTGTCTCTAGAGACATGGTGGAGTTCTAACCCTTCGAACTGAGCTGATATTTTTAAGATGGCGTTTCAGTAAGCTTCCATTTTTGGGTATTTGGCATCGAACTTGCCGTCGACATGAGAGATGGCGAGGTTGGAGTCTCCCCATACCTCGAGCTGTTGTGCACCCATTAACGTTGCCATCTGACAACCATGCAAAAGGGCTTCATATTCGGCGGCATTGTTGGAGTGTGTGTACATAATCTGTTGTACGTACCGGATAGTGTCCTCATGGGGAACGTAAGGATTACCCCAGCCCCAGTCCGACTAACATTTTGGAGCCATCAAAGTACATTGTCCAATGTGTATATGTACTATATTTCCGAGGGAGTTCGGACTCCATCAATTTGGCCAGAAAATTGGCGAGTATTTGAGATTTCACAGCTGGGTGTGGCTTATACACGATTTCGAAGGGAAGGAGCCCGATGGCCCATTTGGCGATGTGGCCTGTGGCGTCCTTGTTATTGATGATGTCGTTCAGGGGTACCTCAAATGCGACTGTGACCAAACACTCTCGTAAGTAGTGTTGGAGTTTTCTAGACGACATAAAGACCGTGTAGGCTATTTTTTGATAGTGTGGATATCGGGCTTTGCATGGAGTGAGCACTTCTAATACATAGTAGACATGTTTATGCACCCGAAACTCATGACCTTCTGCCTCTTGAGCCACCACGAGCACCGCACTCACCACCTTTTTCATGGCTGAGATGTATAGAAGCATAGGTTCGACGATGCCGGGTGCTATCAATATGGGATTACTTACTAGTAGTGCTTTTATCTCCTCTAGTGCGGTAGTTGCCTCATCTGTCCATTGGAAATTTTTGGTCTTTTCGAGCAATCTGTAGAGTGACATAGCTTTTTCTCCAAGACGGGAGATGAAGCGGCTCAAAGCCGCAATGCAACCTGCCAGCTTCTAGACTTGTTTAAGCTCTGTGGGTAGTGCCAGCTGAGATTAGGCTCAGATTTTAGACGGATTGGCCTCTATCACTCTATGGGATACAATGAATCCGAGCAGTTTCGATGCAAACACCGAACATGCATTTATCTGGATTGAGACGTATATCATAGGCTCACAAGTTCTCGAAGGTCTGGCGGAGGTCGTCTACCTGCTAGCTGACGTGTTTGGTTTTGACGACCACGTCGTCGATGTATGCTTCAACTGTTTTGCCGATTTGGTTTCTAGGCATATTTGAATCATGTGTTGGTATGTGGTGCATTTTTTAATCAGAAAGGCATTGTGTTTAAGTGGAAGGGGACATAGGGGGATGATGAAGGCAGTTGCTTCCTGGTCAGAGTCTTCATATTGGTTTGATGGTATCCGGAGTAGGCATCAATGAAGCACAGTGAGCCGTGTCCGGCAGTGGCGATGATAATCTGGTCTATGCAGGGGAAGGGGAAGGGATCCTTCCGGCAAGCTTTATTGAGATCTTTAAAGTCGACACATAGCCGCCAGGATTTTTCCTTTTTGGGCACCATGACCAGGTTTGCCAACCACTCTGGGAGTTTTATTTCTCTGATGTGTCCCGCTTCAAGTAATTTGGCTAGTTCTTTCCCCATAGCTGGACGCTTGGGTTCCAAGAATCGTCAAAGTGACTATCTGACGAACTTAAAGCCCTTAATTATGTTTAGACTATGCTTTGCCAGCCTTCTTGGCATCCCGGCATATCCAAAGGATGCTAGGCAAATATGTACCAATTCTCGCATAGGAATGCGTGTAATGCTTCATCGACCACAGGGTCCAACTGGGCTCCATTGGTCGTTGTTTTGCTGGGGTGCGTTGGATGCACTTGGGATTTGATGGTTCCATCAGCTAGTTTAAGGGTTGTGGACTTGGGCCTCTTGCTGAGGGTGACATCATCCTTATCCACCATTGTGCGGACTATGGTCAGTTCCTCGGCTGCCATAGCCTCAGATAGTGTTTCGAGGGCGAGAGACATTGTTATGTTTTTTGCCCGAAGGGCTCTATTCGGATCGCTCGTGATTGTAATCATGCCATTGGCCCATGACATTTTTAGTTTCATGTACCCGTAATGTGGTACAACCTGAAACCTTGAGAATGCCTCACATCCTAATAGGGCGTGGTATCCACTATGGAAGTGCAGAATGAGGAAGAGTATCTCTTTGGACCTGTAGTTCTACGGAGTGCCGAATACTACGTCAAGGGTGACTCATGCGAAGCAACGCGCCTCTCTGTCGGGGATAATTCCTCGAAAGATGGTTCGGCTCTGCTCCATTTGAGATCTATCGAATTGCATTTTATCAAGGGTATCCTCGTAGATAAGATGTAAACCGGTGCCTCCGTCAATAAGTACCTTGGTTAGTCTAAAGCCATCCACTATAGGGTCGACGACTAATGCGGTGGGTGCTCGGACGGAGCAGTCCCTTGGTTCGTCTTCTTTGTCGAAAGTAATTGATGTGTCAGTCCAGGAGTTTGCGGTTGTGACTTGGTGGATTTGGCCGAGCTCTCAAAGGGCCCTTTTGCTCTAATCGTTTGAGGAGAAAGTTTTTTAGATCCTCGAAACATCATAATCGCTGTACGGGGGTGTCGCTGATCTTCTATTGGGGGGTACGAGTCCGAGGATAGATTCGCTGCTCTTTGCCACCTGCGTGACCACCCAACAAGCTCGAAGCCTGTGGGTTGGGTTTGTATTAAGCAAGGCCGATTGTATGGGGCATGGTTTGTCCAGTAGCTCATCCAAGACTATTCTGGGTCCTGCGAAAGGTCAAGTCTTCTTTTCGGCGGGCTCGTGTTCGAGCGACCATTGTGAGTATATGCGCTTTGCCTGAGATTCCCTCGGTTGCTCATCGTGGGTTGACTCCATACACATTCGTTGTTCCTTCCAGGTGCTTTCCATGACGCAATATTTATGAACCATGTCTGTTGACGTTGAAGCATGATCACCTATGGCGCATGGGGTACCCCTTTGTGGTTTGGCAAGGGGACGGTCACATTGCACAAAAGAGCAGAAGCAGCAGGGGACATGATAGTGATGGACAGCTCTCCTTTACCCAGGTTCGGGCCGCTTTGCAGCATACAACTCTACTCCTGCTATGTTGGATTAATCTGGAGGAAGACGAAGACACAACATGCTCTAGCCCGGCAAGGGAGCCTCGGGAGGAGTGACGTGTGTATACAAGTGTCGAGGGATCCAAAAAACAAACCCTTTCCTAGGTTACCTCGGGCCTCCTTTTATAGCTGAAGGGGTGACCATAGTGGCAAAACAGTCATTTGAATGTGATTAGATAGCTAACAATTTTATCATACCTAACTCTGGCAGTTTGAAAAAGTCCATTAAATGCACTACTAGGTGCCACACAGAGCTTGAAACCTGGGAAGCCTGCCGCGCCGCTTAGCCATCTTCTTCTAGCATGACACGCTATCCATACGGTGTCAATAAAGCTAATATCTTCTGTCCATGCTGTCGTGTGCTTGAACGGATCCACCTAGCTACTTGATAGTTTGACACCGCACAGATTAATGACTTGGGTGCGATGAGGTGGCGTTGAGGCGTATTGGTGAAGGTTTGCCAGGAAGGATGCTTGGCGGGTTCTGGTCTTGGCAGCCCCGTGAACCTTGCTAGTGCGGGCTTGTCTCGCTCCTTAGTTGCAGTCTCGACCTGGCCAGGCTCTCCTGCCCGACAAGGGTGGTCTTCGTGGGGTAATCTTCTGCTAGTTTACACTTCTTAATGCTCTACTTGATCTCACGAAGAGCGATACACTGGCTTATCCTTTTGTGATGCACTGGTACTAGATGTATGATCGCCAGCATGCTTGTGCATGAGTTCTGTTAGCAAACGTGATTGTTTGCTGCACCGATAGGAGCCCCGGTCCTGGCCCATATGTGTTGTCGGGCATCGTTGGGGTAGGCCCAAACAATGCACATCCCTATATCCTGATCTTGCAACGGTGGATTCCATGCTTTTGGGATCGTCTGCACGTCTTCATTAAACTAGAATTGAGTTAACTTCTGGGTTCCCCATGAGTCATGCAACGTCCAAACGATGTGGGTTCACCCACTTAGTAGGCCAGAGCACGCCCATGTTCATGGGGTTAATTAGGGTACTCGTGCGTGAACCGGGGGTAACTACCACCTTAACTCACCCACTATGCATGTCATTTCCGCCAAATGCGCTGCATGCATTATGCAGGGTTGGTGCCGGATTCAAAAGGCATAGGAACGTGTGTCTTAGCAGAAGGTGAAGTGCCCTGGGTTGGTGCAGAGGGGCAACCGGTGAATCTGGACGCCGTCAGTGTCGCAGACGGGTCGGATTGGGGGAGTGGACGGTTGCCCCAGGTAGTGGAGAGCTAGCCTCATGCCCCGTCCTTCTACAAGAAGGGAGCTCGAGGGGAATGGAGGCGCTCATCCATAGTGATTTGCATGAGGGCCCGATTATCTACCGTAATTTTACGGTTTGGCTGGTTTACTGCGAAGACAGGATATATATACAGTAAAATAACTGCAGCATTGTGAATAAGAAAAAAACCTAGACTATACAATAAAGAAATTACAGCATATTGCATCCACTGGGCATCAAAGTTCGCGAATATGATAATAAAGCACAAGAAGACAGAAGATTACATACACTGGCCATCAAAGATCGCCACTAGTGCAAATAAACACGCCGACAAAATAATATACAAAACCGACAGCATTTCAATAGAGTTCAAAAAAGGTTAGCCCTGCTCGGGAGCTGCAGCGTAAGCAGCTAAGCAAGCTGATGAGACTGCGGTTGTTTGACACTTATATCCTCCTCACTCTAAAAGATAAACAAGCAGACAAATCTCAGGTTTTGCACATACTAGTATCGGTGCTGACAATTCATCACATTTCTTACTGACGAATAAAGTGACATAGTATAAAATGGCATTAACACAATATGGTATTGCTCAGGTCAAGGCATGGTAGGAAATGACACTGTGAAGGAGTTGGCAGCTTCAAGACACCACTGGGCTACAAATCAAGATCTCATAAGTATCAATGGTTAGTGTGTTGTCAATTTATCCCATTTCAGATTGGCAAATAAAGAGACGGTTTAAATAATAGTAGAATGATATGACATTGCTCATAGTTAAGACATTGCAGAATATGACATTGTGCTGTAGTGGGTAGGTTCACCACGCCACTGGATTACGGATCAATAAAAGAAGCATATATGCAGTGCAAAAGAAGATCACTTGCTCCGTATAGTTTAATTTACATGGTATGAAGAAGGAACTTGGTTGTACAACTAAAAACTTAAATTGAGAAGGACAAACTTTCGTTTATGAACTACATAATAAACTTTAAACATGAATTTTGATGCAAACACCAAAAATAAACAGAAGATGCAGTCATGCCTAACCAAATATACACAACAAAGTTTGAAGGCTTGAGAAGGACAAACTTACATTATTGGTGAAGACAGGCTCTATAAAGCCCTTGTCCATACTGATGGGAAGGCAATTCAAGAAGTTTACCATAGAATCTTCTTCATAAGCATTGCCTTTATTCTACATTTCATTAAGAGTAAGTAGAGATGTGATAATATAAGAAAGAATGGAGAATATTTAATATAAGATGAAGAGTGAGGCTACATAACCAAGTAGCTATAAATTTAAGTACAGCGATACAGGCAAAAGGTACAGCCAAGAGCAATGCAGAGCTAAACTTCTTTAGTACCATTGGTGTTATCCAACCTTATGGTAAGAATAAATATAGATCTGATGTGTAGAAAATGGAGGGCAAAGGAAAATAAGCTGCAGAGTGATGGCACATGAACAACTACCTGTCAATATAAGTACACTGGTAAAGGGCAGCAGGTACTTACAGGAACAATGCAGAGCTAAAAAATTCATTGGCATTGGATATATTCTACACTAATGTAACCATTCATATAGATCAGATAATTTGGAGCGAACAATTGATAAGCAAGCTATCGGATTTAGGGTTCCGGCAAAACCCTTGAAGTTCGAACACTGGGGTGCGCATGAAGATTTCCCACTACCAAATCTCGCTCTCAGCCTCACCACGATCCCTAAGCTTAGCTCGATGAACTCACAACACAAGAGACACAAGATTTATACAGGTTCGGGCCACCGTTGTGGTGTAATACCCTACTCCTGTGTGGTGGTGGTGGATTGCCTCTTGGGCTGATGATGAATAGTACAAGGGAAGAACAACCTCCTGAGGAGAGGTGTTCTTGAGCTGGTGTCGTGGTTTTCTCCGGGAGGAATCGATTGCCCCTCCTACTGTGGTGGATAGTCCTATTTATAGAGGCCCTGGTCCTCTTCCCAAATATTGAGCAGGAAGGCATCCAACAACGGCAAATCTGAAGGGGTACAACTAGTACAAGCTATCCTGGATAAAGATGGTCTTCGCTTGCCAAAGGCGCTGGTGGTGACGCCGTCTTGGACTCCATGATGACCTCCGTCCTGCCGTCCTGCTGGTCTTGGTCTTGTTGCACCGACATGGAAACCTTTACCTGCTGCCTCGGTACTCCGCGCCTGCGCTTGCCCCCTTAGAACCAAAGGGGAAACGAGGACACTGCGCGCTGGTGCCCGCCTAGCGCCCGCCTGGCCTTGGTCGTCATGGCTTGAGTCACGGGAAGCTCACGAGGTACCCCTTGCATTTATCTCTCTGCCCCTTTGCGAGCCCGCCTGGTGAGGCTGCTCCTGAAGAGGCCTTGTGTCATCCGCCTCTTGAGGCTTGGCCCCTCGCGAGGGTCTTGAGTGTTGGTTGATGAAGATAGGCCGTACTGGGCCACTGGTGGAGCCACACCGCGGGCCGCAGGCAAGCAAGTCTAGGGACCCCCGTTCCCAGAACGCCGACACAAGCTATCATGCATACTGCTATCACATAATGAACCATCTATGCATGCAAGTACAGTGATACAGGACAACAGGTACTAACAAGAGCAAAGCAGGGGCCCGCATATTTGTGATATCCTGTCATTCTTTTCAAACCGGAATTTTTCTTCGAGCAGATTTCCAGCAAAAAAGATCCGTAAGGCACATGCGGAAAAGTAGTTCAAATTGTCATGTCATTTCATAGACAGTACCTCATCCTGGAATGAGACCAGTGCATAATAAGGTTTTTCCATTCAATGTCTTCTATATTTAGCACAGGAGGCTTCACTGGGAATTCGTTTATAGACTTGCCATCAAAGTGTGATTTCCTCAGGTAACACCGATACTGCTCCAATGCTTCCTTGAAAAGCACAAGCAAGCTTTGCTCGTCATGACTATCCAAATTGACCCTCGCCTACTTACAATAATGTAATGTAAATCATTGATGTGGTCAATCAGCAGAAAACAGGAAAATAATCACCATGAATAATAGCACCTACACGTAAGTGGGACAGGAAGATGCGAAAATGGTGTTTGTCTTCACTATAATCTTCCCATGATGGGAATATATTCACGTAGTCCCTAACAACATTGAAAGCATTGTCTTCTAAACTGGGAATAACTGGAATGGGGTTCCAATCTGCAGGAATTGGCCGTCTGTGCAGTTGGGATAGGTCTTCGGCCGGTGGACTTGCTGTACTTTTTGCTGGAGTGGGATTTTTCTGTGGTACGGCTGGTGCTATGGCAACTAAAATCGGCATACCTTTTGCTTGAGTGTAGGTCCTGTGTGGTGGGGCTAGTGGTGTGGCCAGTGCAGTTTGGGTACAGTCTGCTGGATTCAGTCCTATGTTTTGTGTCACTGGTTGTACAACCAATATAAGTGGGGTATTGCCTGATTTCTCCGGCACCACCACATTTTTCAACGACTTTGCCGGTGCTCCTTCAGGATCAGCAATCACCCTCTTCCTTTTTGATGTTTGATGCACAAGAACAACATTTGAGTGGGAAAACATGGCATGTTTACAGATGGAATATGTATTGATAATGGATGGGCATGGCATCTTGACATATATGATGAGTAAACTAAGTAGATGGTGGTGCAACAACGTAGAAGAAATGCAAGACAACATATGCAAGATACGCGCAATCAATAAAACCTTGACAAATTAGAATAGGCACCTTGATGGGTGAACAGGACAGGTCATCTGCCTTGGACTCCTCGAGGTTAGAATAGTCATTAGGATCATATTTTGAACAAGAATCTACAGGTGGGGAGCGTATGAGTTTCATTGCATCTAGAATTGCACTCAATGCCTTGGTGCCAATTTTGTAAGTCATTGCAGTGTTCCGTAATATTCTTCTAACGCGCGTATTCTGATATTCACTGTAATTACGTATAATATCTGAGAACCATGAAAACATAAATAGTGGTGAGATTATCTTTGTAATGCAGAGGATATTGTAATATAAGGGCGCCCCTGTAAACACTTGTGTGCTATCACTGGATTCTGATGAGAGAGATCATGTGTGTTGTAATATGGTGCGTGCATTAATATAATCTAGCACAAGTACACAAAAAATAGGCTCTAGAAGTAAGGATAGTTGGCAGATGATAGGTTCATAATATACTGTATAGAGAGTTTATTGCCAAACCATGATAAAAAGAGCACACACCAACTAGGCAAATCATAGTGTACATAAAAGGGGTACACCATAACCACTATATATAAATTGGGAAAGTGGAACTGACTAGAAAATATGGTGGTGTATTGCCGCTAGTAATTGAAAGTCTATCCATCACGTACAGGCCAGCTCTATCAGCCGTTGACTGCAGATGTCCCTGCTCCCCTTCCTGACAAGGAACATACTGTACATACTAAATACAGAATAACAAAAGAGGAACATGTTAAAGAACAGAAGGGGAAGCACATTCTTGAGGTTCTGCTTTATTGCATACAATGTTGGTTTCCCACTAATGATGAATCGCAGCGGCCAAAGAAATGCAATTCCATGCTGTCTCTCTATATGTGGCCACATGCATTTGGAACATCAAGTGGGAGCATTACCTGACCAATTAAATGTTTGTCTGATAACTAATATCAGTATCATATCACAATTCGTATTTGAAGAAGTAAGATTTAGACTTATGATTGGTGTGTTTAGCTTCAAGAGTGGACTGCTGCTAGTGCGACACAAAGCAGCTACACAGATCATACTGTAGATATAACGGGAAAACCTTAAGCATCAGAGTAAAATCAGCAAAGTAGAACTTGTTGGAATATATGTGCTATATTGCCGGTACGCCTAGAAAGGCTTCGGATACCAGCTCTCTTCAACTAAAGGTTTGGTACTATTAATATCAGTGTAACTCTCAAAGGCGGCACAGCTCCCCGCATTTCCTTGCTATTCTAATACGATTCAAGTGGGCAGGCCACTACAAATCCTATTCCTATGTTTACAAAATCCTATGAATCAAAGAGTCCCGAAGAGTTCAAAGTGTCCATCACAACCGACCGTATAGACCTCTACACTGCAAATGTCCCTACTCATCTTCACTACACGAAACATACTGTACTACTATCGTACTACCTCCATACCAAAATATAAGTCTTTGTAGAGATTTCAACTATGGATCACATACAGATGTATCCAGATACATTTTAGAGTGTAGATTCACTCATTTTGCTCCATATGTAATCCATTGTGGAATCTATACAAAGACTTGTATTTAGGAATGGATAGAGTACTTATTAAAGAAGAACGAAACAAGAACATGCTAAAGAAGAGCAAGCAGATTTTGGATAATAAAATGTTCGTTGCTTAGTGCCCACACATGATGAACCAGAGCGCATTAAGAATGCAGCTTCCTGTTGTCTCTCTATATGTGGTGCACGTGCTTTTCAAAAGTAAAGTAGGAACATTAGCTGACCAATAATGTTATCTGTTTTAGTAATATCAGCATCATATCAGATTCGTATTTGAGCAACAAGTTTGGAATTATGAGTGGCACGTTGTTTAGCTTGATGGATTGAGGAGTAGTGCTAAGTAGGTACGATCATGGTACTGAATATAAAGGCATGTTTGCATGCAAGTTGCGTGACTTTTGTCATTTGGGTCAGTCGACCATTTTAGGCGTTTGGATGAAGATCCTACGCCTCCTAACCCTTCTTCTTTCTCGTCTCCGATTCTTCCCATACAGAACACCATACGGGCCGCCGGCCGGACCACCGGCCCCTACCACCTGTGTTCCTCCGCCACCCCCACCCCCGCCCCAACCCCGCGTCGAGTTTTCTTCATTTAGCGAGGCCCCACCACCGCCCCCACAACCACCGTCCCCACCCGAGACCCTTCCTTCGCACCGGTGAACTCCGACGAGCTCTAGAAAATCGACTGGCCAATTTTGAAATTTAGTCTAAGTAGATTTAACTAGTGTGGAATATAAAAGGGGAAAACCATAAGCATTGGGAGTATAGTGTTGAGCGTGCCATGGCGGATCTGAAGGTGCAAACCAGAAAAAGGCAACTTCGCAACCAATGTTCGCTTTCAACTAGCAAGTAAGTGATGGACAAGAAATCAGAGTAAAGCAGTGGCGATCTATTTTCTTGTTGCGATAAATAATTTGAGCAGATACGAAAGAGTATCGCCTCTGGTGCAGCGCCGTGTATGCCTCTGCTGAGAATTTGACGGTGTTTCGATAGCGCTGGCTGTCGGCAGCGTGGAAGCAGATCTAGGAGGGTAGACGGTGGCGGCGGGGCGCGATGGACGAGATGGTCGTAGAGGTGGCGCCGGCAAGGTGGACGACGACGGGGATGAAGCGAGAAGATGGGATGCAAGGGTCCTAGTCCGAAGCTATGGATGAGAGAGGTCGATCTCTTGTAATGGACGACGGCATCGGGGTATCAGCTCCGGCATGGTTGAGGAGGACGGCGGTGGATGGGGTGGCAGACAGAGGAGGCTGGGGTGGAGAGGGTGTTTTGGCACCCACGGAGTATGAATGGGGAAATGGAGGTAGAGAGGAAGGGGGAACCATGTCTTCAGGGCGCGCTTGTCTCAAATGCGAGGAAATTTACAAACTTAGCCCCCGTTTCAAATTTCCTACATCACAACAATATTAGTCGGTTGGGGATAGGACGGTAATCTCGCATACACTGAATATTTGCCGACGAGAGTTTGTTTTTGGCGCCCACCGTGTATGAATTGGGGAGGGAGTCGATTTTGGCCGAGGAGACACTGTGTTTTGGCGCCCACCGTGTATGAATCCGGGTGAGAGGAGTTTATGTCATGTTTGAGTGAAATTACAAACCTACCCCTATCGAAACCTATAGTAATCGAGCAGATAGGCTTTGCGTGGCAGGGATAGGCAGTAGTAATTTCCATCTTGCAGATTTTGGTTTCGGGCGGATAGTGTCACTTTCCCCGCTTCGTTCAAATTTTGCAGAGTGCACATTTATCGTGCCAACTCAATTTTCGATTGGAATAAAATTCCATATACATCATTTTTTATATATACTTTCAAAAGCCCAACACCCTTTATACATAAATATGGTTTACAAATGGCATGATCTCAGATTCATAAGGCTGTATCCATCATTTGAATTATCAAATATTTGAAACCACTTTATGTTGAAATCCATTGTATGCATTCCTCGCTAACTGTCTCCAATTAATGTGTGTTTCATGTGTGTTTTTTTACTTCTCAAACATGTTTAATGTGTTTCACACACGCAACATATAGTGTAATCCCATTTAGACATTAATTTCATATAAACCATGCACTGTTTCAAATTAAGGAATCTAAGGATCACCAATATTGATAAACTATATAACACTACACGTGTCCCCAAATTCAAATGAATATGCATGTATGATACACTAATTTGCGTTATGATATTATCGATGTCGTGACCTCCAGTTTAAGTATTTAAATCCCCTTTAATCCAGATATTCGTTTCATATAGCTAGCACTCATGCTTATATAGGAGTATCTCTCTAGACCTATACACGTTCATAATCTCTCGGGTATCTCTCATGCTACCTGTATGTCGACAATGATCTTTTATCTTTGTAATACACTGACGGTACACTCTCCCTCGACCTTCATCACTCTGTCTCTCTCTAAGTATATCTCGCTCCCTGCTATGTGTCTCTAACTATGATTCTACATGTGGAATCTCTTTCTCTCACACAAACACAAAACTTTGTCTCCCGGGGTCTCATTTCTCTCTACTATGCCCCTGTGTGCCACTCGCACACCCCCTCTAACACAGAGATGTCTTTCGCTCCTTAGGTATGAGAAGCTACGACTCTTCCTCTTAAATATCTCTTTCTCACACACAAACACAAACTTTGTCTCCCAGGGTCTCATATTTCTCCACTGTTCTCTTGTATGTCTCTCACACACACTCTCTCCCTAGATATATCTTCCGTTCCCTCATATGTCTCTCTAGCTATCACTCTTATTGTGAAATATCTTTCTCTCTTGCAAACACAAAACTCCGTCTCTCGGGATCTCATTTCTCTCTGATATTTGTTTGTATGTGACTCGCATGCACGCTCTCTCTATCTCTGTCACACCCACACACATAACTCAGCCTTCTGATCCACTCGACTACTATCTCTAACGCACACTAGCTAGCATCTTTATCTTTCTATTTATCTGTTTCTCCATCAACCTTCTTTCACACGCTCACTCTTGCATCCTATCACGCACACTACATATGTTTCTCTCTACATGCAGTCAAGTGCCCTCTTTTTATATTTCTCTCACACACACATAAATTCACCCTCTGAATCACCCGACGGTCATCTCCAATACTCAAACTAGCGTATGTCCCTCTAGCTAGCATCTCCATCTCTGTATCTATCTGTAGTTTCTCCGTCAACTTTTCTTTATCGCACGCAGTCTTGCTTCCTATCACACACACTATATATGTCTCCATACATGCATTTATAGGTTGATCTCTTTTGCACAATCGTTGTGTCTCACTCCCTCTGCTCACCATAGATGCATGCTCTAGGCCACGCCACTATCTCTTAAAGACAAAAACACATGCTCAATTATCGGGCCTTCTTTCCCTGCACTCTCACATGCATGCATATTGTCATACCGATCCGTATCTCCCATGTCGTTGATCTTATGACTTATGTCTTCTTTCTTTTATCTCGATCATGCGCACGCGCTCACACACACACACACACATCCCATGTATACATGTATACCTCTAGCACATGCACGTTCAAGGTCTCTATGTCTCCATACGTAGTTAATTACCCTCAACCCTAACGCCACATCGAATCATCTCTTCTTGTGTGCACATAACTTCCGCCTGGATGGGTAAAACACACACTCACAGTTAACAATCTTCTTCTAGCTACCCCCCTCTCACTCTTCCCCTATATCCCTGACACCAATAAGACCATCCCTTCGTTTAATTCCCACCTACATGCACCATCGATATATAGTACTCTTCCTCGGTGTCTCACTAACAAACACGTTCTCTCGATGTCGACTCCTCTCACGCGCACACACCTTCTCTTCCCTCTCTACGGGCCTTTTCTCTCTCGCACCCCATTGTTGGTGGCCTCTGCCATACACATCACCTCTCTATGATGAAGCCACGCACACTTAAATTACATCCGCCATCGAGGACCCCGCGTCACACACACACGCACGCACCCACCCACCCACCCACCCACAAGCACACGCACACACAAACACACACACACACGCACGCACCCCCCCATCCCCCCCACAC
>NC_041381.1:265641983-265667956 GCF_002162155.2 Triticum dicoccoides | reverse complement strand
AGACTCCATCTCACACACACATGCTCTAGGCGAAGCATTTGTTCCTACCACCCTTCATCAGACCTTACCCGTATGATAAACAATCACCTTAATTTACTTGTATAACATGGACAAATTCCACTTTACTTTAGAAGTTAGCAAACTTATCATCTCTACCCCAAACTATGATAATTTTACAAAATATACCCACACCTCTCTCCACATCCTTACCTCCCACAACCTCATTGCTGAGCAATTAAAAAAGGAAGTCTCTGGAACAATCTAGCTTGGTGGCCGTTGCCGCCTAACGGTGCCGTCCATCCCCATGCCTCCGCCCAGTCTGACCACCAGTCACCACCACGCTCCACTCATCCTCATCTTATCTCTCATCTTTCATTTTTTTAATGACATTCTTGAGATACCAATTTTCCGATAAAATTCTCGAGATATCATCAGTTTTTACACATGGGATTACTCCTGCATTGGTCAATCACAATAGGTGTTTTGTAAAATAATGCATATTGATGTTCCATGCAATGCACGGGCATCTTGCTTGTAATTATATAATGCAAATCACGAGCAGGAAGTGACATTATTTTTACACAACCACGTTAACATAGCCACGTAAATCACTAGCTAAAGTATAATACCATTATACTTATATCCCGATGCAAAAAGGTTGAGTATATTTCTGAAGAGTAGAGTCGCACACACGCACTCTGTCTCTCGGAATCTCACACACACAACAGTTACGTGACCCCCACTTAAGCAGACACGTATGTTACAATTTGTGCACCCGCGGGTACACGTGATGGTGCACATTTATTTAAGCCAGAAGGCGAACCCAAATAGTAGCTGCATTCATTCCCCTCCTGCCGCCACTTTTCTGGTCGCCGTCGCCCGGTATCCATGGCCCGACCTAAGGTAACAACATACGCCATACTCCCGCCGGAGCGGCGCTTTAATCTGGAAATTTTAGTGGTCATGCATGCATCTTTTTGTGCTAGCACTCCTATATAAGGGTTGACCGGTCGCTTCCCGCAGACGTGCGCGGGCGGTGGAAGAGGAAGCAGAAGGGAAGCGGGCTGTGGAGTAACGTTTTTTACCACAATTTTGTTAGGAAACTAAGTGCAATAATTGAGTAGTTTTGCAAACTACCAGTACTACACCTGAAACGGTTCAAAAACAATACTCCCTTGCCAGCGCACGCTTCTTGCGTGAAACGGTCAGTGTCTTCCTAGAGCGTCAGTGCCGCATTAATGCCCGGCCAGAGCGGAGGCGACCTCTCACTGGCGTCGGCTTTGAAGCAGTGCGACGGCCAAGAGAGCGCCGCTTCCCGGTGCACGCGACTGCTCTGTGTCGAGGCTGGCCATAGGCCCTATTTGGATCCATGGGTTAGAGTTAGTTTGAGCTAGTTGGGGCTCAAATAGCCCTAAAGTAGCCAAGCACGAGGGTTAAATTGGAGCAAGTTGCACCGAACCCACCAAAAACAAATATCCCACCGAAGAGGTGCTAATTGGCGATAGTTCTCATTGGGCCCACTAAAAAATCACTTTTCTCTCTCCATCAAGTGCATTTATTGTCAATCTAACCCTATCACCCAAACACCTCTTTGGCTACAGTTAGTTCATGGTTATTCATGAGTTAGTCTAACCTCTAGCAAAGTTATAGTATCCAAACATGACCAATATAGGACATGCAAGTTGCTCAAAGCATACAGTCAAATTCGTACATGAAAGGATCTTTTTTTAAATGGAACGTGAAAGGATCTTCGAAGGATATGATTTTCAAATTATATAAAATCTTATCAATAGTCAAAGGCACCCTCAAAGAATACATTAGGCCATGTATAAAATCTTATCAATAGTCAAAACCAAGTGTTCTAAATGAGTTCAAAACGAGAAACTGGACCCACTCACGGCACGGCACGACTATCTCGTTTGGTCTGTCGGTCAAAGCGCTTCCTCTTCTTGGCATAACAATAGAGTACAATACTATTTTTTTAGAACGCTCTTGGCATGTCGCTAACATGTGATGAGTTAACCGACCTTAATAGACAGCAAAAATGCCAGCCCACCACACTTTGAGAGAGATAAGGAGCGAAAAGCGATATGGGCTGCTAGATTACTAGAGCTAGGTGTCACACAGAAGCCAAGAAATATGGTGATAGCATGGGTTAGCCATGTACTAGTATGATGTAACTACATTGGGCTGCCGTGTTTCGTACTCTTCCAGTCCACTGTGAAGATGATTGGTTGATTTTATATCGTTGAATAATATAAAATATTATGGGTGCAGACGCTCCACCATGAGGTTCCTTGCTCCTTCTCGGTTGTCGGGAATCTATGTTCTTCCACACTATTTTTTTACATGAGCTTTGTTCATCCTTTTGCCAACACACGAGACATCTAGCATCAAGGCGCACGTGTCATGCAAGGATCATTCCATCTATATGAAGAACACGTGGGACTGGAACTACGGGACGGACATGTACCCAGGAGTGGCCGTACGAACCTGAGTAATATAGCGCAGTAAGTGAAGTAGAAAGGCACAAATAGTATGAACATGTGTGGCATATAGGCATTTGTCTCTTAGTATGTAGCACTAAATGTTGTACGTGCAATGCAGGGTGATGTTATGGAGTACGTGCCTAAGTAATCTACTACTACTATATTAATTGGAGGCACATATTAGCTTTTATATTTTTTGCGTGTATTCCCCGAGACCTTCCAACTAGACGTGTTTTTCGCTCTGGGTCGCACTTTGTATCGTTCATACCACTAGTAGTACTACTATGTGTGGTCTCCGACCCAGAAGTGGAAGAAGTGGAGACGCTCTACCACGCTGTTCATCTCCCACTCCTTTCACTGACATGTGGGACATCCAGCATGTGCCGTGTTTGGCACTCTTCGTCGTAAGAGTTGAAATGCTAGCATTCATCAGAAATAAAAAATAAATATAAATTAGCAGTGATACTATACACGCGGTTTCCTTGCTCCTCGATATCGGAAATAATACTTCCGTTCGCCAACATGTGGGACCTCGACCATCCTGGTCCACTTGCCATGCACGCAGAACTCCAAGGGAGAGTCACCCCGGTCGTCGCGCCGCAGTAATAATGACTAATGAGCCATCAAATCACAGGCCCAACCTTTCCCACTATCAAGTTGCTCGGACGAAGGAACCATCATGACTTCGTTGAATACCGCTTCTTGAAGAGAACTATTGTACCAGTAGTACTTCTAGTTATAGTAGTTACTCCAACAAAGGCCTCTTTTCGTTCATAGAATAGGAATTTTATAGGAATATGAAAATCATAGGATGTGAGATGACATGCATCTCAATTCCTATAGAGAAAGAGATGCCATTTGATGCATATGATAGGAATTTTTCCATTAAGTCTAGGCTAATGTACTGGTAATTGCTCTAAAAACTACAGTAATAACTAGTAGTACTGGTACATGCTCGTACTCAGACACAGACACACACACTAACTTCTAGTACTACTACTTCTCACATGCTGGCCAAACGCCGTCGTTCTCCTTCCCGGCTTTGTCGATGACACCCCACCGTGCTTGGATCTCCGCCGACCTCCGCGCAGCAGCGCGTGCGTCCTCTTCTTTCTTGCAGCGGCGGGCCTATCTTTTCTTGAGTGATTTCTGAGTTTTCCACTCCCTTTGTGCGGATTTGGCCGCCTCTTGCTCTACCGCCCATTCGGCCTTGGCAGCTTCAAATTCTGCCCACATAGGTGTGAGGTCGCGAGCGGCGATGAACTCGGCACGGCGGATGCCATAGCTACCCTACCATTTTGTGTGCGGTCATGGGCGGCGAGGAACTCGGCGCGCCGGGATGCCATCGCTTCATTACCGGTTAGTGTGCGGCACGGTGGCATGAACGACGCTTGGTGAGAGCTCTGGGGTGGAGTTGCCGAACAACCGTATAGTGCATTGGTTTCTCAAGAGCTCAAGGACAGAAGACGAAGGTAATTTGGATTCCCCTTCAATCCTGGTCATTTATTAGCGAGTAAAATGCATTGGCAGTCATCGAACTTCTCTTGATAGCTCACTTTGATCATTCTATACGAGATATGGTGATTATACGGTCACTGGCTCAACGTATAGCTCCGTATTTGTCTGGTTGACCAGTCAAACAGTCCGCATGCGCCTCATCAGCTCGTGTTCTTTATCTATCTAGGCGGGCCTACTTATCAGTGGAGAAAGAAATAAAAACCAAAATTATGCGTATGTGGGGAATCAAACCACGGACTCGTCGCTACAACACACACTCTTCAGCCAAATGAAAATGAAATACTTTGTGTCAGACACTCACGCTCATGCGTCAAACCAGGCTAATGCATGCACGTCGCCCTCACAATCAAAGTCCTACTCATGGTGTAACGCAAATGGCGAGCCCATCACCTGCGCGCCCCGGCGGTGCCTGACGTTGCTGTTTAGACGTTTGATGGAGGCCTACGCGAACGCCGAGCATGTATTCACCTAGCTCAACACCAACGGTCATACTCGGGAGCGCCTTGATCATGTATATCGTCCAACACAATGCCAATCTATAAAACAACCTATCTAGAAAGGGTACTATGGTACAGAGTATGCACTATCGTGAGCGACCAATCATAGTGCCACTGCACCGAGTGTGTGTCTGATTGATTCGTCCATTATTCGCAAGTTATGCATGGTTGTGTGGTGTCTAATGGTGGTCATGTAAGGCTAGCTGGCGACAAGAGCAGTTGCATCGATGCCTGGTTGTCAATACGTGCCGCATACGCTTCAAAGGCTCGTCATCCATAAGTTCATATTTTACCACCACGCCAGCGTCTGACCGCCCTGGCCTACCGAAACCCCTTCCATCGCTAGCGCGCGCTCCCCGCCTGAAATGATCACCGTCCCTCCAGAACGTCAATGCCGCATTCACAGGACTTAATTGCAGGTGTAGTTGGTGTGTCACTGACATGCGGGCCAGATGCACGTTGGGCCAACATGTCAGTAACCCAACGCACCTGCAGCTAAGTCATTGAAGCAGCGTCAGCATTCATGCCCGACGAACCTACTCTGGCGCCAGCCGTCCATCCGTCTGCCGCGGCTCATTGCCATTTGCCCGCTATATTAACTTGAGCCCCAGCTCCTAGCCATAGCCAAAGACCCACACTCATTCTCCTCCGGTCCCTTCCTTCTGTCGGCACCACTCCAACCATGGCCTCCTGGGGCTCCAAAGCTCTCTTGGATGTACTGTCGCAGGAGAAGACGAAGGACATCGGCGGCTCCACTCCGGTCGCTCTCCAAAGCTCTCTTCCACTTACTGTCACAGGAGCAGACGAAGGAGATCGCCGGCACCCCCCGGCCACCCTCCGCCGGCACGACCATGAAGCCAGCGCGCGTGCGCGGGTGCAGCCGACAGCGAGGAAGAGTAGTACACGGTAGGTCGCCACCGCTCTGCTCCCAGGAAGGCCACCTCTACTCCACTCAGTCGACACCAAGCTTGGTGGGGTAAACATCGGCGGCCAATTATCCGCTTGACGGCGACGTGGAGGCAGAAATCTTTAGAACCTTGTGTTCCGAAGGAGGAGGTTATTGAGGCGGATGAGGAGGAGGCAAAGGCAATGGCCGACTTTCTCAGGTTCATGGCCGGACATGGTGGTCGGGCGCCGGCGGTCGTTTGATTAGGTTTACAGTAGATTTTAGTACGGTTTGTGCAAAGTATGTAATGAATTTCGTCCAGTTTGTAGGAAAAGTTTTCGAAATGTAATGAATTTCATCCGGTTAATTTGAAATTTGCTTTGTTTGCACGAATTTTGTCCCATTAGTTCATATAGTTGTCGAAAGGTATGAGGGCAGCATCAGATGGCATCCATCAGTGTCCTCGGACAGATGCCGGTGTAAATTTATGGGCTAGCGCTGGAGATGCCCTAACTATCATGCTATAATCACTGGCAGTGCTCCATTATTTGTCAGGGAACTATTATCTCTCGATCAAAATCAGATCCGCCGTGTTTCGCACTCATCCCACATAAGAGTGTAAACTCTTGGTTACATATAAATGGGGCAAGTGGACGGCACTGTAGCATGTCATATCACTCAAACTAGCCCGCCTAACGCGCGGGAAAGCACCACCCTCATCATTTTGTTTTGGATTTGTATTGATCGATCCCACGAAAATGTTACGCCTTGCAAGTTCTAAAGGAAAAGGCGGCACACTTATGACTCGTACGCGTCGCACCCACGACAGTCCGGCTTGCACGCCATTCACCAGAGGGGACACGCGTTGCCTTGCAATTTCACAGACATGTGACATGCCAGTTGCCCACCGCATGCATGCATAGCAAGTAGTACCAGTAAAATACTGGGCTATAAGCCCGCTATGTGGAGGAGAGAGAGGCATTGACAAATCAAGGAGTGGGCTCTGCAAGAGCCCGTCTCTACACGTGCTCCTAGGTATAAAAAACTAATCTAAAAAAGAGAGGAAAAAAACAATTGTGTCTAAAAAAAGAAAGGTAAAAAACATTTGAAAGGAAATAGATAGAGAGAAAGTGAGAAAAAATTGTAACCTTATAGTCAACAGTATGGTAGTATTACATGAGGAAGGAGGGAGTGGTGCACATGCCAAGTTCACTGGGCTGCCAAGTTTCACACTCCTCCATCATAACAGTGGAGACAATATCTTTCATCAAAAATAAACAATGAATACTCTTTGCTCGTCCTCTATATCGGAAAGAATACTTTCCTTCGCCGACATGTGGGACGTCGACCATCCTGGTCCACCTGCCATGCACAAAATTATCCTAGTCCACCCTGGTCGTATCGCAGACCCAACCTTTCCCACTTTAAGTTGGTCGGACAAAGGAACCATCATGACTTCATTGAATTCCGCTTCTTCAAGAAAACTTAATGTACCCGCAATACTTCTACCATACGCGAAGACTGGACGACACTGTACCACGTCATATCACTGAAACCCACTAGGACAAACTAGCCCGCCTAGGTCATCTAGTATCTTGGAACGGAGGGAGTACGTCTATGTACTGCTATGATTTTGTGTTGTACGTGTCTGTACTTTTGCTATGAGTTTCCTACCCTATGAACCAAATGAGGCTTGAACGTGTCCATGTCGACTATTGTCTGATCGATCGCTAAGCCTACAATTTTATAAGCGTACCACGAGCTCATCAGCCCCAACGCTTCTCTTCGGTGAGTGTTTTGCAAGTACCATAGCTTGCATAGTAGCTAGCCTACTAACACCAAGAATCATCAAACAAGCCCTGCTGATATGATAAACAGTTCAAACTTATATCTAAGCATGGCATATATTTCCATAACTCAGAGAGGGTTCGCGTGATTCACTATCAAACAAAAGTAGCAAGTATCACCCACACAAGACATTGCACTCGCCCTAAGATGGTTTGAGAACACACATCGTTCTGGTAATTAAACACAGGGCAATGCAAACTACCCTGAAGGATTAGCGCGACCAACTATTTCTTGTCATCTATCTCTCGAGAGATGACCACAGCACGGACAGTGGCATGGGAATCGATCTCTGGGCGATGTCCACAGGACTGACCGCGACATCAGAATCGATCTCTAGGGCGATATCCACAGGCTGGGAGCGGCATCGGAATTGATCTCCGTGGTGATGTCAACAGGACGGACCGCGACATCAAAAATGATCTCTGGGGCGTTCTCCACAGGACGGGTCGCGACATCGGAATCATCAAGGACGTCCGCCGGCACCTGCACAACCCTAACATAATAGAAAGAGCATTAGAAATAATCAGAAACCACAACTATGGTAAGCCATTATTTTTTACCTTGTGCAGCTCATCGGGGGATCCCATCCCTCCGGGAGCCATCTCCTCGTCCTCGATGGGGGCCATCACCTTGTTAGGGGAATAATGCTTCTCAATGTCCACTATCTCCTCAAACTCGGCCTTTAGCCTCGCATAGGTGGCCATCAGAGTTTCTGAGGTAGGCACGGTGGGGCCCTTGTTGTTCTTCCAACTTTCTTTGAGGAGTTCGTTCGGCAACATCGTCAACTTTTGGCCGATGCTTGTTTCTTGGAGTTCTTCGTCTCCATGGGTTGGCCCGCCAACATGGTCAACTCATTGGTTGGTTCTCGCTTCCTGGAGATCGCTATCTCAAGTGGGTTCTCCGCCGGCAACTCTTGGCCTAGTGCTCCAGGATCCATCAATGAACTGACAAACAAAAAGCTATCGAAAGGAAACCACAATCACAATGAAAACGGGAAAAGAATAGGCTGTGGGAATCGGTCGGTGCTTCACAAAAAGAAGATTCTCGGAACGAAAATATAGCAGCATCACTGATTCGCCCACCTTTCCTTCATCGGTACAGAAGAAAAATGGCAGAAGTGAGTAGCCTGGAGTGAGGTTTCTTCAAGAAAGGGGAGAAAGGGCTTCAACGAGCGTTCCAGTGAAATGATGGTTGCTTCGTCCAGTCCAACTTTGAGGCCACTTTACCACTTCTGGTAAAGGTGTGGGTTTTGTGATATGATTGGTCATGGCGGCCACACCGGGGTGACCGGTGAGTCTCAACTGTAGCACCTCGCTGCGATTTGGTGGATGGCACGTGGGCCGGGATGCTTTGATTTCCTGCATGTAGATAGAGCGGCTAGTCATATAGGAGTGCTCAATATTGTGCACCGCAACTAAGGCGGAGTGGAAAACAAGAGAACTACGTAATTAATGCATGAGTTTAATTAGGGTAGTTTTGTAAAGTACGAGATACATTCCTCCAATCACAAAATGCCTTGGTTGATGAGATTTGAGATTTGAGCCCTATAAACCGGAAGGGAGGGAGTACTGCACGCGGTGTAGTCTAGTCAGTTGTTGAAATCTCTAGAAAGGCAAATACTCCTTTCCGGTTTACAGGGCTATACTAGCAAGTACTAGTACTACAATAGTGGGCTCAAATAGAAATTTTGTCTCATGCAAGAGTCTGGCTATATGCCTGCTCCAAGGCACCACACGACGCCCCACCCCTACACAAAGACTCCCACGTTCGGGTTGCGCTTGGATCCACTGCTGCATGTCCATCCACTGCATGCGGGAGGGATAGCATGTAGCGAACGCTTCTCCTAGTCCTGCCAGCCACCACGCTCATGCGCAAGGGAAGGACGCAGCTTCATTGACTTACTGCTCCTGCCTTTGAGTCTATGACAGGTGGGCCCAACATGTGGATCTCGGGTAGGGGGTCCCGAACTTTGCGTCTAGGCAGATGGTAATAGGAGACAAGGGACACGATGTTTTACCCAGGTTCGGGCCCTCTTGATGGAGGTGAAACACTACGTCCTTCTTGATTGATATTGATGATGTGGGTATTACAAGAGTAGATCTACCATGAGATCAAAGAGGCTAAACCCTAGAAGCTAGCCTATGGTATGATTGTTGTTCGTCCTACGAACTAAAGCCATCCAGTTTATATAGACACCGGAGAGGGCTAGGGTTACACAGAGTCGGTTAAAATGGCAGGAGATCTACATATCCGTATCGCCAAGCTTGCCTTCCACGCCAAGGAAAGTCCCATCCGGACACGGGACGAAGTCTTCAATCTTGTATCTTCATAGTCTTGGAGTCCGGCCGATGATGATAGTTCGGCTATCCGGACACCCCCTAGTCCAGGACTCCCTTAGTAGCCTCTGAACCAGGCTTCAATGACGATGAGTCCGGCACGCATGTTGTCTTCGGCATTGCAAGGCGGGTTCCTTCTCCGGATAATTTATAGAAGATTGTGAACACCAGGATAGTGTCCGACTCTGCAAAATAAATTCCACATACCACCGTAGAGAGAATAATATTTACACAAGTTCAATCTGCTGAGGTATTTCGTGGCGTGACGTCACACCACTACCAAGCCTTTACTCGAATCGTTTTTATTGTACCACCTCAGCGTGTTTAGCGAAGCGGCTTCCTTGGCACGTCTTGTCGAAGCAGAGATCGTGTTCCCCTTATTCCGGGATTCTCATTAATACGGACGTGGGTAACCCAACCGCGCCCGTTGCCACGCCTCCTCCATCGAGGGCGGGTTCCAATCGGTCACGGGGACGGCTCTTGGTATTCTCCCTCTTTATAATGAGACCAAGGCCCATTCTTTTTCTTCAATCCTCAATCGAATCCGCCCTTCTCCCCGAGTTCCAACACCCAGGGCTCCAGATTCGGGTACTTTCGACCTTCGACAATGTCCGGCTCCGACCTACGAGGCCGGTGGATGCCCTCCTCCGTCACGGAAGAGGACGTGCTAAAGATGAGAGACGCCAGGTACTTAACCTACGAGATTTAGCATAGGTTGCCTGCCCGAGGGAAAGTTGTTCCTACTCCCGAGCCCGGAGAGTGCGTCATGTTCGTGTCTCACCTCCGTCGGGGTTTAGGCTTCCCGATGGATCCCTTCGTGAGGGGGCTCATGTTTTACTATGGGCTGGAATTCCATGACTTGGCTCCGGAGTCCATCCTCCACATCTCATCATTCATTGTCATTTGTGAAGCCTTCCTCCGCACTACCCCTCACTTCGGCTTGTGGCTCAAAACCTTCAACATGGAGCCGAAGATGATTGAGGGGCGTCAGGCAGAGTGCGGAGGGGCGGTTATAAGCAAGAGGGCCGATGCTCCATGGCCCGAGGGCTCTTTTCAGGAGGAGCTCGGCTTGTGGCAACAGGAGTGGTTCTATATCACCGCTCCCAGGGGCAGCAGGCAGAGGCCGCCACCCGTCTTTCGCCCGGGCCCTCCACAACGGCTGGCATCATGGGTCAACAAGGGGCTTGACTGGGGGCCGTCCAAAGACGTACCCCTATTGCAGGACCGGATTCGAGGCCTCCAGGAAACGGAGATCAATCTGGTCGTAGTGGCACAGGTTATGCTGATTCGGCGCCTTCTGCCCTGCAAACGTCGCCCCCTCCACATGTGGGAATTTAATCTGGAGGGGCCACGAGCTCTCCAACACTTCATGGGTTTGACACCTGTGGAGATGTACAAACTGTCCTTCGGACCGCAAGAGATGCGTCCGGACTCGACCGAGGATGCTGGCCTAAGCTGCAATCGCCCGGATACTCAAGTAAGTAGCCCTGTGTCCGGACATATTGTCCATTTATTTATCATGGGTTTTGCCTTTTAACCAGCTATCCCTTGGACAGGAGTTGATAGCGCAAGCAAAGCTGATACGGTGTCCGGCCCCCCTCCCTGAGATCACGTCGGATCCCGTGTTAATCAAAATGTTGGAGGTTGCACCTTCGGAGGTGGGCGATGGGGGCACAGGGAAACTACCACCTCTGCCAAGGAGGCTTTCAGTAAGGGGGGAATCGAGAATCCCTCCTTCCAGGGGGAGAAGAGGATCGCTTCTGAAGACCCGGAGGCCAAGGCCTCAAAGCGGGGAGAGAAATCCGCGTCGGAAGGTCCTGTGCAGGGGAGAGCCCCGGCCGCATAGTCTCCCCAGAGGAATCAGCCCTCCAGCAAGCCGTAAGTAAAAAAGGGGGAATTTTGTAATAGGGGACACCCCTACTTTATTTCTAAGGGTAACCGAAGTTTTCACCTTGTAGTTCGGATCTCAGCCCATCACAGTAGAGCTCATCTTCGGGGGACCTTCGTCCAGAGATGATCGAGAGCGAAACGCCTCCATCTGCCGCCCCGTCGGGCGGGGCGGACGACCCTGAGGTGTCGTCACGGAGGGTCTCCCCGAGTCCGGAGGGGCCGGGGAATTCGGCACCCACTGGAGTACGGCCGGTGGAGCTGTAGGATTTGCTCAAGAGGGCGTCTATCTCAGAAGATCACCGCACATTAATGAGTATGGTGATCGAAAGGATCTCATCCGTCGAGAGCGGGTTGTATGAGGCCATCGAAGTTTGCTGACGGGGTTTGAGGTACGCAAAAAATGACATACCTTTTGACAGTTTTGCACATGGAGTGCACCCTGTATAGATAGTAGCCCCTTAGACTTGGTATGCTGTCGAAAGCGACAGCGTGTTGAGGATCATAATCTTAGTTATAGGATGTCACCTTTCCTATGCAGGTGGCGGAACGTTCGGTGGCTAGCCGGACTGATGGAGTTGCCGAGCTGAAGCGTCAACTCGACGTTGCGGATGCGGACATCGCGCTAGTCAATAAATGACTTAACGAGTCACAGGGTAGGCGGTTGCTCCGCGGTCACCTAGTAAGGGAGCTGATGCCCGTTCCTTACAATTTGTATGCTTGATGCAGATAGTGCCGCTGCTGTGGAAGACCTTCGAGCAGAGCTTGCTCAAGCCAAGGAGCAAGCCAGGGAGGAGATGCGGCTGCCTCGAAGGCAGCGGAAGAGCTAAAAGCCGAAAAGGCTGCTCACTGCCGAAGCAGGGAGGAGATGGCCGGAATGGCCGTGAAATTAAAAGATGCTACCGACCGCTATGAGGTTCTTGAAAGAGAATGCCGAGCGGGGCAAGAGGACCTGAAGAAGGCTGCCGCCGAAGCCAAGGATGCCCGTAGTGCAATGCGGGCTATGAAGGAGGAATTGCGTCAGGCCGGAGATATTGCGGCTGGAAAGCCCTTTCTGCTGCATAGGAAGTTCACGGATCCGAAGTATGCTCAGTTGGGCCAATTGTATGGTGCGGAGGATCCTTATCTGGATTTGGCGGCGAGTGCGGTGGACACGGTCGTGCACTTCCGAATCCAGAAGGATCACGAAATGGAAGAGCTTTTCTGGTCTCAATTCCATAGTGTGGAGCGTCCACTTCCATTGACTCATCGGCTGGCTGAGTGGGCTGAGCTGAATAGATTGTCCGGACTTGCCATGACAGATGTGGTCGCTCATCTGTGGCCGGAAAGGCCCAAGCCTGAGAGTTATTTTGGCTTGTTGCAGCGATTCCTTGGGGCGGTGCCACATATCGAGGCGATGAAGCAGTCGGCATGCATAGAAGGTGCACGGATGGCTCTCGCCTGTGTTAAGACATACTGGGCGGAGATGGATGCCACCGCTGTTGCATCCCGGGGTTCGGACAAAGGCCGATTACCCGCCGAGCACTATTTTGAGGAAGTCCTGCAGGGCGCTCGTTTAATAGAGTCACAGTGCTCGAAAGATGTTATGTTCAAATGACGTGTATGATTTGGGAGATCATGTTCATAATGCAATAGCTTTTTATACTTGTACGTTCAAGTATTGAACTATCTCCTGTGCGGCCGTGTATGTATAACCTGAAAGATGGCAGTCTTTGGCTTCAGCCCCCACGCACATGGTGCGGGGGTGTTTGCAAAAAGAAAAGCGCTTCTTCACACTTAATCCAACGTCTTGGTCCTTTGAAGGAGGTGATAGTGTAGCAAACTAGGCAACCGGACTATAATGCTTTATCACTTTCACTTAGCCATAGGAGCTCGAGGGTGGGGCTACTATATAGCCCCTAGCGGCACCGCGCTTCTCCGAACTCGGGGCGCGTATATGCCTTACCGGGAAGCGGTCCTTTGTCAAAGCGGAGGAATTCTAAACAATCCAGTAGTCGATCGAGTGGTTGACCAGTCTCTCGCTATATCATGACCGTCAGTTTTTCGCTTTCTCTACTGAGGTGCTCTCTCGGCCGAACCGGGGCACAATCGCAGTAGTTCTCCTGGTGCCGCGTTAGTGGATGGAGCGGAACATAAGGCAGCAAAACACAGGAGTCAGGCGAACCCAACATTTGACCAAAGACATGATTCGGAGGTGATGCATATAAGGCCTAACTCGAGATGCCGAACACTCCCTGAGGTGTTCGGTCTTTATGATACCGGGCAGAACAATGCCCTAAGCCCCTAGTGTCCAGGTACGGGCGGGAACTTCTGACACGGCCGATGCCAAAACGCCAGCCTCCTCCTCGGTTATGGTAAGAAACCGGGGGATGTGTATCAACAAGAGACAGTAAGAAAGGTTTACGCAGGGTCTTAATCTGAAAAGAATCCTTGTAACGGGTCCCTGCTGCACGTCTGCGCCTGTGTCTCTGTTGTGTTGTATCCTGGACGGGTGTAGCACGTGCTTCATCCGTAAAGGAGAAGAACTTAGTTTGGAAAAATATCGTGCAAAAAGGTGTAGTTAAAATAAAGTATGATGAATTTGAGCTTTATTGGCTCTCATTGTTTATACGTGCAGCCCCTTGTAAAGGGTTAAGCGGTGGTGAAGCCCCTTGTTTATTTATGCCCGACTCGCCTAACCGTGTCCAAGGTCTGGATGACCTGTTTTCAAGGCTTTGACCAGCAAGGTCGGATTGGTGTGCGGCTGTCAACGCAGTCTCACGTTTTCCGTGGTCGAGGAACACTCAGATTTACCCTTTGCTGAGATTATGTCGTATGGACCACGCATTTTAAGCGTAGGAGACGCGTAATGCGGTATTGCGTTAAAGCGGGCAAATGCTTCGCGTCCCAGTAGTGCTTGATAGCTACTTTTGAATGGGGCGATATGGAAAATGAGCTTTTCGCGACGGAGGTTGTCGGATGAACCGAACACGACCTCTAGTAGTACAGAGCTTGTACATTTGGCGTAAAGGCCAGGCGTCACTCCTTTGAAGGAAGTGCTGCTATGGTGAATTTCGCTAGGGTCTATCCCCATTCTGCGGACGGTGTCCTAGTATAGCAGGTGCCGCACTGTGTTTCTGTGTTATCACATGAAGTGAGTTCACTGTTTTGACTTCTAGTGGGAAAGTCTTCTATTTTCCAGCATGCTGCTTGTGGGGTTCATCGTCTTCGCTTGGTGTGTTGGACCCCTTGCGTTTGGCGTTAAGTCGGCCGGACTGCTTGAACACCCAACAATCTCTGTGGGTATGGTTTGCATGCTTCCCGGGGGTACTATGTATTTGACATATCCTATCCAAAATTTTGTTTAGGTTGGATAGCTCGTCACTGTTGTCTTTGAGGGGCAGTGTTTTATTATTCGGCCGAGAGCTTTTCAATCCGGCGTTGACCGCCGTGCTATTGGGCCATTTTCCTTATTCCGGCGCTGATCTTTTCTATGTCGTGATTTCCCATTTCCATCCCTGACTTCGGATGTACTCGGGTCGCTGGTGCTGCATCTAGCCAGCCAGCTGTCTTCCCCCGCACAAAGGCGGGTCATGAGGCTTGTTAGTGCGGCCATTGTTCTTGGTTTTTCCTGGTCGAGGTGTCTGGCGAGCCATTCTTCTCGGACTTGTGCTTAAAGGCTGCTATGGCTTCAGCGTCCGGACATTCGACTATTTGGTTCTTTTTGGTGAGGAACCTGTTCCAAAATTTTCGTGCTAACTCTCCGGGCTGTTGAGTTATGTGACTTAAATCGTCTGCATCCGTAGGGTGGACATAAGTCCCCTGAAAATTTGCTCGAAACGCATCCTCGAGCTCTTCCCAACTTCCAATGGTATTTTCTGGGAGGCTTTTGAGCTAATACTGAGCTGGCCCTTTGAGCTAGAGGGGTAGGTATTTTATGGCATGGAGATCATCTCCTCTGGCCATATGTATGTGTAGGATATAATCCTCAATCCAGACTCCGGGGTCTGTTGTTCCGTCATATGCCTCTATGTTGACGGGTTTGAATCCCGTTGGAAATTCATGGTCCAGTACCTCATCGGTGAAACATAGTGGGTGTGCGGCGCCCCTGTATTTAGGTGTGCCGTTGTCTTCAAACACTCGACGGGTTGTATTGCTCCCTGGAGCCTTCTTTTTTGGCCCGTAGATGGACCTGACCGAGCCATCTTTTCTGCGAGGATCTTTATGTGGATCGTGTGCCGACTTGTGTGCGGCGCCCCTTGCCGCTCTTAGCTTATCATCTGGTCGTCTATCCGCCCAGGCGGCGTCTTTGTTTTTTGACTGCTGGGGCTCTACGGCCTCCTTGTCAAATTCGAGCAACAACTTGCGCTTTGGGTAGCTCTTCGCCTGGTGACTATTGCCGTATTTATCTGCGGTATTGAGTACTTTGCTCCATCTCATTCTGAGTGCGTCCTCCGCTGTTTTGAGCGTCCGCTTTTGCTTCTTCAGACATCTTGTAGTGGCGACGAGCCTTTTATGAAGGTTCTTATGCTCCGGTGGTTTGTCGGGCGTAAGATCGTCTGGACTGTTGTTTTAGAAGGGGATGGGTTGCTTGTCCAATCCATCCTGTTCGGATGGTTGCTTGGTGGCATGTTCGTCGTCCACCGCTTCACCCTGCTCTAAGGCTGGGTCAGTATGGGTGCCGTTGTTATCGAGGCGGGACTTCGGGCGGCACTTGCGTCGCCGTTTTGGTTGTTTGTTGGGGGAGTTGTCCTTCGCCACGTCCCGTTGTTCCTCGTTGTCGCTTCCTTTTGGTGTATCCACCATGTATATGTCATATGATGAGGTGGCTTTCCAGTGCCCAGTAGGCGCTGGTTCTTGGTCGTCTCCGGTATCGTCGTCCATACCGTCGATGTCTTCGGAGTCGATGTCTAGCATGTTGGTTAGATCGACGACATTGGCTACTAAGTGGGTGGTGGGTGGGCTTTGAATTTCTTCGTCGTCCGCATCCCAACCGTCCTGACTGCAGTCCGGCTAGGGCTCTCCTGATAATGAGAGATACTTTAGCGAACTCAAGATGTCGCCGAAAGGTGAGTGTTGAAAGATGTCTGCAGCAGTGAACTCCATGACCGGCGCCCAATCGGATTCAATTGGAGGGGGCGCGGGAGGTTTGGAGTTTGGCGAGGAGTCCGGCACCTCGGAGTCACGAGCTTCATGAGGGACAAGGTCAGTGTTCGGCTCTATCGCCGTCGAGGTTGCAGCCCCCGAGGTGGTGTCTAGCCACCCGTCCTCGATCTGCGTAGCCGGCTCCGAATTGAAGATCGGAGCGGACTCGTGTGCGGCCTCCAGGTTACTGTCCGGCTGCAGAGCTAAGTCATGCACGTTGTGACAGTGCGGCGCGCTCGGCTGTAGCTCGAATCTATCGAAGATCAAGTCCCAGTGGATGTCAGCCGTGAAGTTGAAACTTCCAGATCTGACCTGATGGCCAGGGGCGTAGCTTTCGATCTTCTCCAGATGGCCAAGCGAATTGGCCCGCAGTGCAAAGCCGCCGAATACGAAGATCTGTCCGGGGAGGAAGGTCTCACCCTGGACTGCATCGTTGTTGATGATTGAAGAAGCCATCGAGCCTATCGGTGACAACACAAAGGAACTCTCAATGAAAGCACCAATGTCGGTGGCAAAACCGGCGGATCTCGGGTAGGGGAGGCCCGAACTGTGCGTCTAGGCGGATGGTTACAGGAGACAAGGGACACGATGTTTTACCCAGGTTCGGGCCCTCTTGATGGAGGCAAAACCCTATGTCCTGCTTGATTGATATTGATGATGTGGGTATTACAAGAGTAGATCTACCACGAGATCAAGGAGGCTAAACCCTAGAAGCTAGCCTATGGTATGATTGTTGTTCGTCCTACGGACTAAAGCCATCCGGTTTATATAGACACCGGAGAGGGCTAGGGTTACACAGAGTCGGTTACAATGGTAGGAGATCTACATATCCATATCGCCAAGCTTGCCTTCCACGCCAAGGAAAGTCCCATCCGGACACGGGACGAAGTCTTCAATCTTGTATCTTCATAGTCTTGGAGTCCGGCCGATGATGATAGTTCGGCTATCCGGGCACCCCCTAGTCCAGGACTCCCTCAGTGGCGCTCCTGTCATGCAGCCAAATGCAGATGCAGTTAAGGCACCGGAGGTGAGTCCGCGAGGGAGAGGGCGTTGTAGTAATCAAACTTCTCGGTCTTGTACGAGTTGACGTGACATATCAAAGCATTACACTCGATATATTTCAATAATTTGGATTTACGGATGCATTAATTACGCGACACATCAAAGCACTGCACTCGTTATAAGTCTTCTTAGACATTTCAAATGAACTACAACATACGGATGTATGTAGACATATTTTAGAGTGTAGATTTACTCATTTTGCTTCGTATGTAGTCACTTGTTGCTATCTCTAAAAGGACTTATATTTGGAAACAGAGGGAGTACAACGCATGCATGCATGTCATGACTTTCCTTTTGATACTTGCATGTGTTGATTTGATGCACCTTGCCAAATTTTGACTATAAATTTAACTAACCAAATGTTCATGCATGTCACAAAAAATTACGGGGCTGTTTGGATGGTGACTATGTTTGTCTTATGTTGCCACATTATTTTTCCCACACTTGCCACACTTGCCTAACTTGAGTTGCTCAAAGTGTTAGACACACTTTGGCTTGCCTAAGGGAATCTTGCCACACTTTTTATGTCTATGACATGTGGGGTTCACTTCTAATAAAAAAATTCTTGTCTTAGGTGTGGCTAATAAAAAAGACTTATATTTAGGAATGGACTGAGAAGAAAATATAAATAATAATGCATGTTGGGGCATCCCACATTTCCCATAATTTTAGCCGTGGTCTTGTTCACAATTTTTACGAGGGGGTGGTTGTTCATTTAATGGAGGGACTTGTACCAGACTTGAACGATACAAAGTGCGACCTAGCACACCGTAACACCACTTGGAATAAGTGGGTAACTATCTCAAAAAACAATCAACAACTAAAAAAACGGCGACCTGGCACATAGTACACAATTTTAAACGATTGTTTTGGTGGAGTCAAAAAGGAAAACTACCCCACTACGTATATATATAGGACGGAGCCTCCGCGCTTGCTTGCTAGGGTTGCTCTATTCGCACACTCTCATCCTCTCCAGATCTAAACAAGATAGCGGTGGTAACATTGGCTTTCTCCCTTAAAAACACTGTCTTTGTATCCTCACCACTGGTTACAAATCCGGACGTATCCCCCTCCGCTGGTGAAGGGGAGGAGGGGACTTCGTTTAGGCTGTCATCGACAGCGAGGGAGGAAACCCACTGCTGGCCGCACCGTTATCTCTGGCCGAGCGCCGAGGCAGGAGGTCCTCTGATCCCTTCGTTGATGCCCTAGTGTGGGCAGATCCGGCCTCCCGCCGCCCACCTATCCACTTCCCGACAATCTTCAGGTATATCTTCCTTTGAAACCGCCTTAGCTCTACTTCCCCAGCTTGCTACGTTACTGCATGTGCATCATTTTCTACCTCTCAGCCCCTCTTGATCGGATGGTCCAACGTCACCTGTTTTTTGTTCTTCTATTGTTAGAGGTAAAGCTACTTCATGGAGTCGAATCTTTTATTTGGTTCAAACAAGAAATAAAGTGGGGGTGGGGGACTTTAGTATGTACATCAGACTTGGTACAAACAGGAAGGAAAGGGGGTGAAAGTAGTACAGACTGGTCATCCAACCGGTCTCTTGGTCTAAAAGGGAAACACAGGGGTAACACTGTACATAGTGGTATGACCGGGACTAGATTTGCTATCCACACATAGGAGTAGGTGGCTAGAGTTAACAAAAATGGGACCAACCCAGATATGTTTCTTGGATGTTTGTTTCTCGGAGCAACAAACTATGAATCACCACTTTATGCCCCTGTTTAGGAAATGGTGCTAGACTGCTGGTACACCCATTGTACCATGCCCTCATACCAAATATTTAGCTATTCTTAATCTAATGCCCCTGGTAAAATGAAGCCATTCCACTGTTGTAAGCCATGACAAGTTTAGCCAAATGTTTTTGCCTGTAATTGTTTGAGACTCTGACTATTTCCTCTGTAGCATTTCGTGCAAATAGGGATATCAATTTCACCTGGTTGCTATTCTGACCTTTTGGTGCACTGCACAAAACACTTCTTAAAAGAAGTGACTTTTGTGTTGTTTAACTGGAATGTCAGAATGAACAGTTTGTTCATTTCGGTAGGACTGCACAATGGGAGATCTGTGTTCCAATCCTCATCATCCATACTGGCATCATAACCTTCCTTTATGTAAGCATGATACTTAATGCATGTGTTCATCTCTATTTTGCGACTGCCATGAGAAAATAATGCTATTTTTACTAGTACACTTGTACTCCCTCACTGACAAAACCAATTCTAAAATAGAAGGCCAATCATGTACTTGGTTTCACCAACTGGTGAGGAGAAATAGAAACAGAGCATGAAGAGGAAGAAGAAGAAGAAGAAGAAGAATAAACAGTGCCAAGGTGATCTTGCTGAAGCCAGAGGCCTCAGTCGAGGCCAATCAAGGGCTCCGGCAACGACTACCTTACATGTGAGACGATCCTCCAGGGAGCCCTACCACTTCTGTTGTCTCACTTAATTAATTAGGAGTACTTAAGTACCACTAATTTATTGATGCCTAATTTTCCTATGGGAGTTAAACAAATCTTTAGTATCACCCTATGCTGAATCATGTATGTGTGTATGTTTGTCTATGGAGGTGAATCATGTGGTGAAGCAGGGAGGGAATATTTTTAGTATCATGACATAATAGTGCTATTGTTTTGCATGTCAATTTATTGCCATTGGTTCAATGAGGCAATGTTTGCGTATTGTCCATCATGAATTCGATGCTACTGTTAGAGTAATATGCTAATGTCTTTCTATCATTCCTCACTAAGATAATGACGGTTTCACCTTGTTCCTATTTGCGCAAAGAGGGATGATGTTGTGCCAATCATACATTTTAGTGGAACTACACAAGACAATATAATGAACTGTATCCCAGCTGGTGCTTTAACTCTGCTGGAAGTTCTTTATAATCTTTCGATATAATCTCAGCACTGGTAAACAAGAGTGATTCCAACCATACATTTGAAGTGCACAAAAATATATACTATTGAGTGATTCTAGTGAGTGCTTTATCATCTCTTATGGGACTACATGAATAAGCTTTTCCCCCCAGGTTGGTACGGGCCTAAGGCCTTCATCCATATTAGTTTGTTGTCATCTCTATTTTTATCGTGCTACTGTCATGAAAAACTCCTTTATCTTTGCACGTTAAAGTTTTGCAATCTATGATACATGGCAATGCTTTGAGTATTGAGATAATTGGCACTGATTAAATAAACTAATACCTCTCTTTAAGCAATACTACTATGTTTCTAACTTTACCCATTAAGATAATGAGGTTGCTTCTATTTGTTAGTTTATGTTTCATCAACTAGTCCCACTATTACAGTAATCTCACTCTCTCAATATATGTGCCAACAGGGATGCTCGATTTTGGTGGAACTGCACAAAAACTTTGGGTGCTTCATTGCCTCAATAGCTTCCGTCCTTTCCTGTCAGTCGCTAATCTAGGCTTGCTTCCTTCCTTTGTTGTCAGTCGCTTCGCTTATCTTGGCTTCCAGTCAAAGTAAATAGTAATTGATATGCTACCTCACACAAGTTGGTACTGGTCTTTATCATGATTATTGTGCTTGTCATGTATTGGTAATTTGGTATTGTGCTACTATTTTGCCGATTTTATAAAGGAGTAACTTGGAGCCTAAACTCGCAGGCAAATCATTGCATTGGGTGATTTCAGTAGAATTGCACAAAAAGATCCGGTGGACAGATACCTATGCTGCTGCTATGTACTCCAAAGTTCACTCAGACAAGCATCAATGGTGACAAGAAGAAGTGCCTATATTCATTCGAGTATCAACCAGCGTCAACCAATTGTCAAACTCCAAGTATTAGGAGAGTGAACGCCAAAAATATTGCTTGGCGCATAGCCCAGAAAAATACAATCCAGTCTTTGGTCCCAACTTGTGCCTTTTGGTTGTCGACAAATATGGTAGCGAACTATATGGCATGGAGTCTAAAGATTCCATACAAGTTGGTTGACGTGTATATTCATCTGGCACTTAATCAGCCTGCACGCCAGGAATGCTCCATTTTAGTTGAACTGCACACAAAATTTGGGTGGTTCATTTTCTTAACCGCCTCCTTTCTTGTCTGCAATGTAGAATTTTGGCGAGCTACAGGACCAAGATGAGCCAGTAAACTAGTTGGATGAAAGTAGTGGCCAAGTTGCTCAAACCTCCCTCGGCACGAGGACACTATTTGAGGATAAACCTACAAGCAAAATTCAGATTGTCTGTGCTGCCTCTTATATACTCGAAACTTTACTCGCACAAGCATTAATTTTAGCATGAAGTACCTCCGACTGAACACCATTTACTAGTCTGTACCCTAGGTAATTAAAGTTCCTCCATGGATCATATTGGGTGTGATCTCAATCATTTGGATGCATAAGCATACTGAACCTGTGTATATATGAATCTTTTTGTGAATTATCTATGAATATTGTCGTGTCATCTATCAATCATTTGGATGCATAGACATGCTGAACTTGTGTATATATCAATCTTTTCAGTTGTTGATTGTGAATGTTGGCTATGAATATGAACGTGTCCTATGAACCTGAGTTTGATACGAATGTTTACCTTTTTTGTTGTACTTGTGTGTGAACTTGTTAGTATGCCTACTATGGGATGTGACGTGTGGGTGTCAATGGCACACCTTCTTCCCGAGAGGAATTGCACCTGCTTTGTTATGGTAGCAAGAGTGGAGTCTGTTTTAAACCTTAAACTTGTATAGCTTGTTGAAATTAGACCCTCATCTTTGAATCCCTGAAGTTGGTACCCTAACCTCTTTGATCCCTTTCAATATCCACCCTTAACCTGTTTGCCGCACTAGGAAATGATCCATCCTGCCCAGGATCACAGTTTACTGTCACTGACGTCCATGCCCTCCGACCTCCGTTCACCCCTGAAACAAGTAGAGCGCCAATGGAGGACACCGGGTTCAGGCTTATTTTTCTCGGTCTGCATGGCTGCACAGGGGCGTCCATGGAGGTGCGCTCCAGCAGGACATCGCTGACTCTAGCACCGGTGGATGGTGGCAAGGCGTCAGAGGAGGGACGGGAGATGTAGGGGGGACGAACCATGATGGAGTGTGCATCGACACGACATTACAAAGCCTGCACACTTGAGGATGTGGGAGAGCGGCGCAATGCGAGCCATTAGTCGACATGGCAGACCCGCATGCCGGTGACCTTTGTTACGGCGATGACGGCCAGGAGGTGCACCACGCGGTGGCGGCGCACACGTACATTGGCTGCACAGGCCTACTCGACTTTGCCCACAAATCCTTGGTAATTGCATTAGTTGGCGACTAAGTGCTGTGGCACGCCATGAATCCGGTGACCAAGGTGCTCATGTTCTTGCTGAAAGCTGACTCAACCTTTGTTATGCAGCGATGTAGCGTATTCACGTAGAAGCTTGCTTTGAAGCAAGCATGCATGTGGATGGATTTTCCAAGAGCTGACGTACATACTGCTGGCTTCTGTAGCATCACTCGGCGCGACAGTAAAGCGGAAGATGGATATGACGTGTAGGACCGTTGAGTCTGTTAGAGAATCGGTAATCCCATCTGGGATTTTCTTTTTTCAAGTGCGGCAAACAGGTCTAGGATTAGGGTAGGTTTGATACTGACCGGGATCAAAGAGGTTAGGGTACAGAGATCTAGCTGGCCCCCTCTTTAATCCAGTTCCCACAGGGATCTAGCTGGTACCATTTTTTCCAGAGGGCGAACAAGTATCATCTAGGCCTAGGTTTTGTTTTTTAACATGCGTAGCCCATGACATACGGAGATAGTGGTTTCAAATAATTTTTTGAGTTCCATACCGGCCTATGGGCTTTTTCTTAAAGATCGGCAGCCCAATGTGTTTTTTTAATAAAACACAGCTCTCTGTTCTATTTATCATATATAAGAATAATAATGTTTTGTCCAATTTATGTTTTCCCTTCTAACCAAATTATATCCATTTATCTTATTACTATTATCGTATATTTTATAGAGACTTATATATACATTATAAAAACATCCCACGTGTTATTAACTTACGAAAGTAGTGTTTAACAGAAGTTGGCAAGGAAAATACTGGTTGGTTTTGACTCACAGGCAAGGAATATCCTGGTGATTGCGCACAGAAGCTTGCGAAGATTTTAAGGACCAATGTAATAATAACGCACTCATTTTTATTTTGAGCAATAACTCGCTAATTTGTTAATTTTATATATAAAAAATGTGCCTCTCTGGTTTGTTTTTTGATATTAATTTCTCCTTCTAGCATAACATTATATATAGAACGAGCCCAGCTGATTTGTGTATTTCAAGGAAGTGCAAATGGGCTGGGATTTCTTAGAAAATATAAATGGGCCGCATTGACGCGAAATTATTTGTTCACCCAGCCCAGCAAATGGACTGTACATTCTAGAAAACATATGTTAAATATATGCCACGTTTTTGCAGGCTGGCATGTGGGCCAATAAGTCGAAGCCTACGCAGGGCATTTTCAACTTGGTCAACAAATGATCATGACATCCACAGCCATTGGATTTATATCCAATGGCCGGCATGCACCTTCAATCTATCGTCTTCTTCCTCCAGTTTCGCTGGGACCGCCTGGTCCGGCCTCCGGCAGATAGCGGCTCTGCTTAGCACGCATCGCTCTGAAGAGCTACCCCACCGCCGGCCAGGCTATCCCTCGACCCCTCCACACCTTCTGTTATTCTCGACCGGCTGTAGCCCCACACCGCACCAGAACTAGTTATAACCCTTCTTCTCCTCTCAACCTGTGACTCCACTGCCGCGTCTTCCCATCTCCGAGTCATTCCCGTCCGGGGCCTCGCCATCGTCCACCGCCTCGCTGCGCTCGGTGCAGCATGGTCAACAAACGAGAGTCATCGGAAGAGGACTGTACATGGAGAGCCTGACGGCTGGGACCCACGAGGTCCATGGTCGCACACAAGGAAAGTTCCTCCTTATTAAGCTGAAAAAATGTTTCCTCCCCCTGACAGTTGGGACCCACCGGCTGCATCTTTGCACAGAAGGAAGTGCCTCCTTGTTATGCGAAAAAATTATTCCTCCCGTTGACAGATGGGACCCGTCAGATTTGGTGCCTGACTTGTGGGCCTACTAAGCGGACGTGTACGCAGGGCTTTGTTAACTTAATCAACAAATGATTCTAGCAGCTGGACCGTTGGATGTTAATCCAACAGCCGTGCTCCTTCTTCAACCTCTGTTCTTGCTCCTGTCTCCCGTGGGCGGCATCGCGGCAGTGCTTCCGCGCACCCGAACCAGTCAAGTTTCCCACTCCTCTCCATCTAGGACTCCACTGCCGCGTCTTCCCCATCTCCGGGTCATTCCAGTCTAAGGCCTCGCCGTCGTCGACCGGCCTTGGTGCGCTCGGCACGTTGTGGTCAACATGGTCAACAACCGAGAGTCATTGGAAGATGACTGTACGTGAGAGGCTGACAGTGGGGATGCACCACACCCATGGATGCATGCATGCAACAGAATGCGGCGTGGTCAACATGGTCAAGGAAGGACTTCCATCGGAAGAGTACTGTATGTGGAGAGGCTGACAGTTTTGTCTGAGGGAGTCCTGGATTAAGGGGTCCTCGGACAGCCAGACTATATACTTTGGCCGAACTATTGGACTATGAAGATACAAGATTGAAGACTTTGTCCCATGTCCGGATGGGACTCTCCTTTGCGTGGAAGGCAAGCTTGGCAATTTGGATATGTAGATCCCCTTCTCTGTCGGTGTCTATATAAACCAGAGGGTTTAGTCCGTAGAACAACAATCAGAATCATAGGCTAGCTTCTATGGTTTAGCCTCTATGATCTCGTGGTAGATCAACTCTCACTACAAAAAAAAGACACATCCGTGACATTTTGGGCCGAACGAAAAAAATATGTCATACTTATGACACTTTTAGGACGATAATTGTGACAAAACTCGGTATCATCATAGATGTGGTGGGCTCCTACTTCTATGACAAAAAATCATGACAGAAAATGGGCTTTTCATCCTGGGCGGGCCGGAGACACAGCTGCATGACATTCTTTGGGCCGTCCATGATGGAAAAAACGATGGTAGAAGCGAGGGGGAGGAAAATTTCGGGGAGTTCCCAGTTACAGTGGGAGGTCGGGGGCCGAGCGATGCACGTTTCTCTCGTACACATACGTGCGTGTGTGCGAGGCGTTGGCTCTAACTGAACCCGAGCGAGGCGTTGGGCTCTAACTGAACCCGGGCGATTGCACTGCAGGCTACGCGTTACTGAACCCGAGCGATGGATCGATGGCTGTTAACTGAACCCAATCGAGCGATTCCTTCGCTACTGCTGCTAACTGA